>NC_056746.1:827733356-827801357 GCF_019279795.1 Protopterus annectens
GAAAAAAAATTTGTAAAGGTACTTTTTCTATGTAATGTGGATGACCAGGATAATAGAACTGGGTCAAAAGAGATACAAGTATCTAAAAAGGTGGCTTGTTTGCCACAAGAAGACAATTTAAAACTAAGAAAAGAAATAGAAGCAGAAAGAGCATCCAGAAAAGTATGAAGACGTTGCTGACCACCCTCCCACACAAAAAAAATATCATCAATGTATCTTTTATAAAGCCGTACAAACTTAAAATCTGGTAAATGTACAAGAGAGTTCAACTCCCAGGCGGCTAAAACCAAATTTGCAAAAGCCGGAGCCATTTTTGAGCCCATGGCTACACCCTTAGTTTGTTGATATATAGATGAATTGAAATGAAAGAAATTACCTTCTAACACTAATCTCGTCAATAAACAAATAGTATCTATTCTACTTGGGCTAAAAGAAGTGGCCTGGGATAAATAGGAACGTAGTAAAGAAATGCCCTCTTCATGTGGAATATTTGAATAAAGTGATTCTATGTCCAGTGTAACCAAAAGTATGTTTTCTGACGATGGCGGATGTTGAAACAGGGTATTTAAAAAATCCCAAGAATCTCTAAGGTAAAACTGTGACCTTTGTACAATAGGGTTTAATAACCAATCTAAATATTCTGAAATTTTTTCCGTCTTTGTTTTTTGATTAGAAACTATGTGCCTGAAGGGTGGGTTAACAGGGTCTTTATGAATTTTGGGGATACCAAAAAATTTCCCAAGCTGAGGATTTGGCACTGTCATAAAATCTGCTTCCTCTGTGGAAATGGCCTGTTGCTTTGCAAGGGTATTAAGAACTTTGTCTATCTTTTTAAAAGCACGATTTACAAGAGGTAATTGAACTAATGTGTAGTAGTTATTATTACTGAGGTCTTCCTGAAGAGTATTTACATAACGCTCCCTTTCCATAAGAACAATCTCTATGCCTTTATCCGCAGTCGTCCTCCTCAAAGTTTTATCATTTTGTAAATGTCTACGTGCTATCATTTGACTGTTGCATGGGTTAAACCATTTTAGTGGGGCAGGAGAAGAAAGTAAATTTCAGAAATCTTTTTCACAAAGTGTCAGACAAATCTGCAAAGTATTGTTTAGAGGTGGGTTAAAAAAAACTTCTCTTGTATGGAAGGTTTAAATTGACATCAAGTCGCTATCTAATTCAGAGTCAAAAGGCATAAATCCACTAAGGATGACAAATCAACTCTTTGAGACGGAATAAAAGTGAAGCCCTTTTTTAAAACCTGAATGGCTTCTGGGGAAAAGGACCTGTCAGTTAAGTTAAACACTTCAGAAGAAGCAGGAAGTACCATAGTCATGTTGTTGAAGTATCATAGTTTAAGGGTAAAGTCTTCTCGGGCGCCCTCTTGGAAAGCCTCTGCTCCCCAGTGAATGGCTGTGCACTGTTCTGTTCTCTGCTAGGAAAGGAACAGGAAGGGTCTGTTGCCTGGCCAACTCCTTCTCCCTCTGAAGGCTGCTTCTGGTGATGTAAGTGAAGGAAGGACCACTTCCTTTTAGATTTCTTCTTGCAGTGTTGTTCCTCTGTACTTTTGGAGCTAAAAAAGAATTATCAGAAATGGAAAATAGGAGAAGGTCGATTTAGAGAAGATGAAACAGAGGTAATAGGAGCAATAGAAGGTGAAGGAGAATATAATGACACAGAAGGGATAGGACCAAGAGGCGGGATGGAATTACAAGAAGGGACAACAGGCTGGGAACAAGAAATAGCAGGAGAGGCAACCAGAACTGGAGCAGCAGAATGACAAGAAGAAATAACAGGGGCAGAAGAAAGAGTAGAAGTAAAAGATGGAATGCAAGAAGACTACGACGAAGGAGCTGGTATGGGATTAGTGTTACTTTTAAAAGAAAGATTGAACAGGAACACAGGTGAGGTGCCAGTTCACTCCGTAGTTCATGTAGAACACAGCCAGGGATATTGTCAGGTCCCATAGAAGCTGCATTCTTGGCCTTGGACAGTGCTGTTTTAACCTGTGCAGCAGTAATACTGGGTGCCTGGCAATCTACTGGTATTGTGATTGTTCCTTTTGGGTGGGGTAAAGTTGCCACTGAATCTGTCTGCCAGTATATTGGCAGTATATGTTGGCTTGGTATAGGATGTACCATTGTGCAGTAGTTCAAGAGCATATCTGGGTATTGCTATGGTGATTCTTTAAATAACTATAAAAGGCCTTGTTGTCTTTACTATTTGCTTCAATTCTGTTTTCATAGCTAGCTTTAGAAGATTTGATGCGGTATCTCAACTTTTTGTTGAGGCTAATAAGGGATTTTTTTGCAGTCTTGGGATTTCACCTTATTGTGCGTCAGTTTACTCTTTCTGTTGTAGAGTTTGTTTATGGCAGGGGACCACCAGATTGGCTTCTTTTTTTTTTTTTGGAGGAGGGCATCTTGGTTCTATTGGATATGGTGAGATCTATGCATTTGTGTAAATGTTTGTTCAGTGCATTGGTGTATGATTTGGCTATCATGCAACTGTTCTCCATTTGCATGGGTACCGTGAAGTTAGCCACCTCTGTTTTTAGGAGCCCAAAGTTAGCTTTGGAGAAGTTTTTTGTGGTAGTTACTTTTGCGGGGGGGGGGAGAGTTTGTAGTTTTCCAAGGTGATTAGTTTGTGGTCTGATCTAATCAGGGAGGAGTTGACTATTGGTATAGAGCAATGGTCACCCATGTTAGTAATGACCAGGTGGTCTAGGATGTTGCTACCTCTATTAGGTGCAAGAAGCTGGTCCAGGGCATTGGAATTGATGAATTCCAGGAAACGTTGGGCAAGTGTTTTTGTACACGAGTTGTGTTCCCAGTTAAGGGAGGGGGTAGTGGAAGTCGCCCAGTATGAGAGTGTTGGATTAGACCCTAATATTCTCCAGGGTGCTTAGAAACATGGAGTGAGAGTCTTGGGACATGGTTGTGGACCTATAGCAAGCTACAACCTGAATCGCTGTGTTAGCTGCACCTGAAGTATCCCTGATTCATTATGTTGGGCTACCAATCTGGAGGTGTGCACATCCTTATGAATATGGAAACACCACCGCCTTTGGAGCTTCGGTCCAGGTTCTGAGGCCGAAAGTTGTGGAATGAGTTATAGCTTGGTAGTGCAGGGGTGCTAAGTTGTGGAATGAGTTATAGCCTGGTAGTGCAGGGGTGCTTTCTGCCTTGAGCCATGTCTCTTTTACAGCACAAATGTTGATGTTCTCCTTTTTAAGGAATGCTTTGAGCGAATGCATTTTGAGATTTAGACTTCTAGCATTGAGCAGCATGACCCTCAGATTGCATTTGTTTGTAGCAGTTATGGTGGTAATTTGGTCTTTGTAACCACCCAAACAAGAGCCTTGGTCAGTATCTGGAAGCCCAGGGGGGTCGGATGCAGGCCATCTCTGGCAAAGCTTCGAGGTCAGTCAGTCGTCATCCCAGGTAGACAGTTTCTGGATCCCCTTAGAATGACACCAGAATCTTAGCCAATTGTTGAAATCAATAATTTTCTGCTTCTACGGTGGTATCATTCTGGGTGATGGTAGGAGGCTGCTCAGGGCTAGGGTTATTCCCGCCTGGGGTACATAATGTGAAAGCTCCTCCATGTCTCTCTTCATGCAGCCTAATGAGATGTACAATGACAGAGTCATATTTGTACCTGTTGAGGGACCTAGGTGTATGTGTTGTGTTGAATCCTGGCACCTGATAGGCAGCTGACTGTTACGTTCTCCTTATTCAGCCTAGTGAGTGGGACATCCATGTTTGTTTTGAGACCATTGTTCATGGTGCTTTGAGCTGTTAATGTCACTGTTTTGGTTTTAGTGGCAATCTTGAATGTATATTTGTGTCCATGCTGCATCCCACTTAAGAGGGTGGGGGGCTTTGATGGTGTTGGTAGCAATTAGATGGTTGGACAGCATGTTAGCTTGTGGACTGAAAGCAGCACGTAATGCCTCAAGTGCTGATTAAATGCAACTTATGTTTCAGGTGGAAGAAGAAATCTCAACGCTCCGCCAGGTTTTATCTGCCAAAGAGAGGCATGCCTCAGAGATCAAACAAAAGCTGGGCCTTACAACTCTCAATGAGTTGAAACAGAATCTTACCAAGGGCTGGCAAGATGTTCAGAAATCCACAGCGTAAGTATTTGCATGTTGCTGTTTTTTTGGTGGGGTTGTGAAGGTAATTACTAGCCCTGTTGTGCAATGTAGTACTGCTGCATGCTGAGGAGAGCACCTGTAATTTATAATCAGCCATCGTTTCTTCAGAAAGGTTTGCATCTTTTATTTTAACAGTTTTATTGAGTTAGCCTTATAAAACAGACAAACGTACATTTATACAAAAGAAAGCAAACCGTATTAACATGTTTGGTTCCAATTGTTATACATGACATATACTCTTCTGTACAGTTGTCATCAATCCAACATTACATAAATTGCTCAATTCCTGGCAAACATTATCTTAAGCCTCCCTCCTCTTTCATAATTGTGCCTCCTATTTCCATATGTTCTTAGCGTTTCACTGTTGCAGTCATCACCTGTGGGTTATACCTGTTGTGGTAGCCCTTGGTCGGCCCGAATACCAGAGTCAATGTTTTTGTGTGCCGGCTGCCATCGCCTGTAGTCTGACATCATGTCGTCAGTGCTATAAAGCAAGGCAGCCGACGTCATTACATTAGTCTTTCTTGCCATGGAGCCCGTAGCAGAAGCAGTTCACACGAGTGCTGGTCGGTTGCTACCAAAAGTTGAATTTCAGCAGAAAACGTCTAAAGCTAAGTACTCCATTGGGGACCCTTTTTTCTTTCTCAAACCGATGTCCGAAAAAGTTAACAGTTATCTCGCCTGTGGGAAAGCAAATCCCTCATTGAGACTTTCATTCTTACTGCATCACTTGTTTAGGCCCAGACCGCGACGTCCCTCGTTGCCGGTACTGTTCCCTTTTTAATGCGAGAACCATTCACCGTAGAGCTCTTTTTGTTGACTGTTATTTTCGTGTTCCAGCTTTGAATTCCAAAATGGCATCAGTCAGCCAACCATCTGTCGACATTCCAAAAAAAGTAGATACAGATAGAGGCAGGCCACACAAGGCCAAGCCTTCTGATGACGCTGCCACTAAGCAAGTCATCAGCTCTCTGGAATTCAGTGAGGTGCTTTCGCAGCCCCTGATTGCCTGACTTGCTTTCTACGCAGGCCTCTGCCAAGACTCATTCAGAGATCGGTAGACTGCAGAAATCCACTTAGTCTTCCAAGCCTTTGGCCGTCTCTGCCTTTGTTGGGTCCCAAACTGCGATGCAGGCACTGGCTTCCGAGCAGGCCTTTTGCACTACCGATTCTAGACAAAAACAGATATCTTCACATCAGACTACCGCTTCTTGGAGACTGACTGATTCTCTCAGGCCTAGAAGGGAGGCCACTCCTAGGAAGTCTGCTTCTAGCCACCATCTTTCTACTGCTCCCTCACCCCCAGCTCAAATGCTTAAAATGGTGGAGGATCTCATGTCCCTTATTCGAGGTACTCAGGCCCCCACTCCAAAAAGGAAAAGGCATCCTTCTCCTGAAATACCAGGAGTCTGAGGAATCAGATTATTCTGCTTTTGAAGAGGAACATCATCCCTTAACTGTTTTGAGGATTTGGATGCAGAAGAATTCATCCCTTTTGCCTCCCCTCCAGAGGACCTCTCCTTGGGGAAACCCTTCACTCCCTCCGGGAACATTTTCAATGGGAATCTCAAGACTTCCCTCAGTCTAAGAAACTACTTGGAGAGTTTCTGGAACTGCCCCAGCACAGACCCCCTGGCCATCCTGCCTATTTTGGAAGTGGTGGATTATGTTTTCCATGAATCCAGCTTAGCCCCTGATGCTCTGCCTCCTGCTCCAAATAAACCTGACAGGTACTACAGAGTACTGGATTCTCACAAATACCTGTGCAGGAATCCTGCTGCAGACCGTGAGGTCATTACACAGGGACCCAAAGGAGCTAAGACTATTTCTGCCAAGAATCCTCTTCCTTCTGACAGACTCCAGAGCTCTGGACAGATGGGGTAAGAAAGTATACACCTCTGCAACCTTGGCTATCAGAGCACTCCTTTGTCAGTTCCGTATGTTAAAATATCAACAACGCACTTTGGAACAATTAAAATGGAAGATTGCTACCGCTCCTGACAGTGTCAACTCAAGAGCTGGCAGAATTACTACACCCTGCTTATCAAGTGGCCAAACACTCATTACAATGTGGATAGGATGCCTTAGAAGCCTCTAGCAGGGCAGCAGTGACAGGGATTGGTTATTAGAAGACATGCATGGCTGAAGGAACAACTTCTCACTGATTATGTCAAAGTCTAAACTTATTGATGCACCCCTAGATAAGGAACGCCTATTTGGGGAAAAAGGAGATGAGGTGCTTAAAAATATGGAAGCAAAGCAAAATCTATGCAAACAATAAAAGATTTCTTTCAAGTTCAGCCTCCCAGATTCAGCAGGAACTTTCCCTCTAAGCACCGGTCCTTTCCTGCACCTAGCAGATAGGGCCAAGGTAAGCCCTGCAGGGACAGGCCATCCAGGCCTTTATCTCAGGGCCAGCAAAGAAGCAAATGATGGTTCACTCTGTCTCTAAGACAGGGAGTTCTAAGCCAAGCTTCTATGGCAAGCACTCAAATGACTCTCCCTCCCCCCTCTGCTGCCCTCTCGCTCATCAAAAACTAGAAGGAAGGCTCACCCTCCAAGGACAATTTGGTCTCTATAACCAAGGACCAGTGGGTCTTAAAAATAATTTCTCAGGGATACAGATTCTCTTTCAGTGAGCTCCCTATTCCAAGAGGGTACCCAGACCTCCCCCCAAACCAGTGGGTAGATGCATTGAAACCGGTCCAAACTCAATATCCCAGGGGGTAGTAGAATCTGTCCCTCCAGATCAAACAGGAAAAGGTTTTTACTCCAGACTATTCCTTGCCGTAGAAAAGAGGGCACTTGGTGCCCCATCCCGGATCTATCCAAACTGAACACCTCCTTGGTAGTCCCCAGATTAAAAATGCTAACCTTGCAGCAGCTCCTGCCTAAGCTCACACGAAATGCCTGGCTTGACATTAGACCTAAAAATGCTCATCTCCACATGCCCATCAAGGAATCCGTGCAGGTAATTCCTGCGCTTCAGAGCAGACTTTCTACACTTTCAGTTCTCTGCACTGCCTTTTGGCTTATCTACTGCTTCCAGAGTATTCACCAAATGTTTGGCCCCAGCTATAGCATTTTGCAGACGGAGAAATATACAGATTTACCCTTACATGGATGACTGCCTTATTCAGGCAGACTGCAAAGAGAAGTTGCTCCAGGACTTTGTCAAATCACTCCTAACGTCCCTAGGGTTCACCATCGAGAAAAAAATCAAAGCTAAACCCCACCAGAAAAATTGTTTTCCTGGGGGCTGTGCTAGACACAGAAACCCAAATGGCCTTCCTGTCCCCAGAAAAGCAGAGCTTCCTGCCTCTCTACTTCATCCAACTGGGATTCCAGAAGTCACCTCACTGCGAGGAAGTTCTTGCATGCCTTGGGATACATGGCATCTTGCATCCTTCTCATCCCTCTTGCCACGCTTCACATGAGAAAACTTCAGTGGTACTTAAAGAACCTTTGGTGTCAGCACTCTTTCCTAGAGACCACTCTCCCTCTGATCCCTTGTACAAGGGCCAAATTTCTCTGGTGAGCAGAGGCCTGTGCCATGAACAAGTGTCTTCCGCCTTTCCAGCCAGACCATCACTACTGACACCTCAGACATTGCTTGGGGCGCTCACCTAGCAGGGAGGTGTTCCAAAGGCCTTTGGAATGACCAGCAACTTCACTTGCAGATCAACCAGAAAGAAATGATGGCAGTGCAAAAGGCACTGACTTCCTTCCAACCCCATCTCAGGCCACAGGTGGTCTTTATAAAAACAAACACCACCACAGTAATGTGGTACATCAACAAGCAGGGTGCACCCAGTCTTACCCCCTGTGCAGGTTAGCAATGAGTCTCTGGCTTACAGCCGCTTCCATGTCCAATACTTACAGGGATCAACAACACACTGATGGACCACCTAAGCAGAAACTTACTGGACCTCCACAAATGGCAGCTCCACAGAGAAATCTTTCTGCAAATCACCCAGGAGTGGGGGACCCCAGAAGTGGACCTCTTTGCCTCGCACTTCAAACACCAGTTGCACAAGTTCTGTACCAGGGAGGATCTCCTCCTAGCATGGAAGGTGGATGCCTTGACCTTCCCTTGGAGCTCCCTCTGTGTACGCATACCCTCCTCTGCCCCTTATTCCAAAGGTTCTGATCAGAGTAAGAGAGGAGAGACCAAAGGCCATCCTCATTGCTCCAGATTGGCCCAGACAGCATTGGTACCCCTTATTACGCAGTCCGACCTTATAGCTCCCAAAGCTGCTTCCCCTGATGTAAGACCTCTTGACCAAGGAGAGGGGGAAGGTACTGCACCCAGACCTCCAGAGACTCAAACTTTCAGCATGGTTTATACACTACAAACTAAGAGTCCCTGTTAAGCAAACAGGTCCTGGACATCATCAAAGAGGCCAGAAGGCCCAGCACAAGAAAATCATTTGCAGGAAAATGGAAAGATTCTGCTTCTGGACTCAAAAGGGAGCAGTAACTCCCAACCTTTCATCACTCTCATCCTGGATTACCTAGCAGAGTTGCTCAATAGTGGCCTCTCTCTCCTCTATTAAAATCGATGCCTCGGCCATCTCTGCCCGTTATGATTCTGACCCACCCCTCTTATCTCATCCTTTGATTAAGCAAGTTCTCAAAGGGTCTTGTAATATCAGACCTCCCAGAAGGTCTCCAACGTCACCCTGGGACCTGAATTGTGTTCGAGAAACTAACCATGTTATGTTGTCCCATCTCGCCTTCATTCTTGCCGGTTGGGTTCGGAGCTGAAATTCTTCTCCGACTCGGCCGTATACTAAAGCTTGAGAGCTTCTACTGGCTCGAAGCAGAGTTCTATCCCATGGTGCTTAGTGGCTGTTCCAGATCTCATTTGCCGCTTGAAGCTTCGAGATTGTCTTTACTGGCTCAAGCTTGTAAAATTTTATATTTTTTATCATTATACTAGTTATCTTCTAATTACTATCCCTTATAACCTACTAGTGTTATCGTAATAGCTATGTGCTAATTTTTCTCTCAAACTTCGTAGTTTTTCCCTTTGCAGACATTTTTTCTTTGGGCCTTGTTGTCCCTTAAGAATCCGTTTTAGTTAGAGGATTCTTGTCCCTTTTCGTCCTCTTTTTCCCCTCTTAGGAGACTCCATAGTTGGAGGCGTCTCCGGTGGAGGAGATGGTCGTTAACTTAGACTTTTCCTCCTCCCTTTCCTCCTCTTCTCTTTAAAAAAAAATATATACCATCTTGTCTTGCTATCTTTTCTTCCATTGTGTTAGGGCCATCGTTGTTAGGGCCATTGTTGTGTTAGGGCTATAATTATTATAGCTTTAGAGTGATGTTCTTCATGTTTCACTGTTGCAGTCATTACATTTGGGTAATCTGCTGGCAGGTTGCCCTCAGTCAGTCTGAATAACAAAGTCTTGGGTCCTGCGTCAGTTGCTGTCTCTTCCATGACGTCCAGTCGTCAGGGGTATAAAACTTGCAGCCAACGCCATTTTATTCAGTCTTTCTTGCCGTGCGGTGCCTGAAGCAGAAGCAGTTCGCAAGTGCCGGTCGGCCGACTCCTGAAATTTTCGCTTTCGAGTTTCAGAACCAAAGTGTTCAAACTAAAGCCAAGTACCCCTTTGGGGAAACTTTTTCTTGCTCCTTACCGATGTCAGTAAAAGTTAATAATTGCATTACTTGTGGGAAGCAAATACATCATAAGGATTTTCATTTGTACTGTGTTCCTTGCCTAGGCCCAGATCATAACGTGACTTGCTGTCAGTTTTGTGCTTGATTTAACCAACGCACTAAGCGTTGGTATATTTTTCCTTCTAAATAGTTTGGATCAAGATTTAATTATCCTGAAATGTTGTCAGTTAGCAATCCAACTACCGGAGTTCACAAAAAACGCAAAGAAAAAGACAGACCGTCGAGGTCCAAAACCGACTAAGCTTCTCCTAAGCCAGTCGGCGGGTCGCTGGTACTCAGGTGCTTTCGCAGCCCCTGATACCTGCTACTTTAAAGTCGCAGGCCTCTACAGAGACCCATTCGGAGTCCGGCATGCCGTGAGATTCTCAGAGTATTGAACCCGTGGATGTCTCTCCCTTGGATAGGTCTGGAGCCGCTGAGCAGGCACTGGCTTCTGAGGGTGTTTTCAGGCCTCAGCATTTTTATATTAAACAGATGCCAGCCTCAAAAACAAGGTCAAAAACATCTGTCTAAAAAAACCAATGCATGCACCTCGTGCTCAGGCCCCTATGCCTAAAAAACAAATTATCAAAATGGCTGAGGACCTAATTACCTTGATCAGGGGTTCTGAACAAAGAAATGGACATAGACCTATTTGCCTCCCCTCGGAATTATCAACTGCAAAAATTCTGCACAAGGATCACAGACGAGCATGGAAAGTGGTTGCCCTATCCGTCAGTTGGAAAAAACTGTCAGTTTACACCTTTCCTCCTCTGCCTCCTCTTCCCAAGGTCCTACTAAGTCAGACAAGAAAAAACAAAGATGATACTAATTGCCCCGGACTGGCCCCGCCAATACTGGTACCCAATCCTAAAGAATGTCTCAATTCCCAGCTTGGTATTTGCCTCAAATACCTCACTTACTGTCCCAGCAAAACAATTAGATCCTGTACAGTCAGCTCCAAACACTGAACCTGGCAGCATGGCTGATCATGTAGTTATTCAAACACCTCTCAGTAAAGCTGTGATGGATGTCATTTTGGAAGGCAGAAGGCCTAGTACTAGAAAATCTTATGCTGATAAATGGAAGAGATTCTGTGCTTGGAACCAAGCACAAGGAACTGACAGAGCAGAACCAAATATTCCTCAGATTTTACAATACTTGACTGAGATGCTTGACAAAGGCCTATCTTTTTCAACAATAAAAATCCATGCGTCTGCCATCTCTGCTCACTACAACAGAGCCACCAATCTTTTCTCATCCTTTACTAAAGCAGTATCTTAGAAGGGCCAAAAATTTAAGGCCTCCCAGAAGATCACCAATTCCTGCATGGGACCTCAATTATGTGTTGATAAAGCTCACCCTGCCTCAGTTTGGACCAGCTGCTACTGCAGATCTAAAGTTCTTGTCATGGAAAACGGCTCTGCTCCTGGCAATCACTTCAGCAATAAGGGTCTCAAAGCTACAGGCCCACATGGCTGTGGAGCCTTTTATCGTATTTTACCCAGACAGGGTGTCCCTCAGGACCAATCCTTCATTTATGCCTAAGGTGGTTTCCAGTGTGGCTCTTAACCAAACTATTCATCTGCCAACTTTTTATCCAACTCCGCAGAACAAGGGGGAGCAGATTCTGCATTCCTTGGACATACACAGACAACTAAGATTCTACTTGAGCAGGACTAAAGCTCTAAGAAGAACTGAGCAGTTACTAGTGACATTTGCTGCAGGATCAGAGGGAGAGGCTATTTGAAAGCAGACAATTTCAAAGTGGATAAGCCACTGCATTCGTTTCTGCTACTTACACCAGGGCAAACTGGTGCCCAAGGGCATTAGGTCTCATTCCACCAGGGCTGCAGCTACATCAGCAGCTTTTCTCAGAGGGGAACCAACCAAAGGCATTCTAGAGGCTGCTACGTGGGAGATCTGTTCACACTTTTACAAAGCATTATCATTTGCCTGTCTACTCTTAAGTCCAGGGCAGGCTTTGCCACTGCAGATGTCCTTCAAGGATGCATCTGCAGTCATCACATATGGGTTGTCCTGCCTCGGGCAGCCCTTCGGTCGGCCGGATTCCAAAGTCTGGGTCCGGCGTTGGCTGATGTCGCATCCCCTCCCCCCCACGTCAGAGCGCCTGGGGTATAAAAGCATCCACCGACGCCATCTTCCTCAGTCTTTCTTGCCGTGTGGTGCCCGAAGCAGAAGCAGTTCACAAGTGCCGGTCGGCCAGCTCCTGTAATTCAGCTACCGAAGACTTCAAAAAGCTAAGTACCCCATTGGGGACTCTTTCTTGCCTCAGCCGATGTCAGATAAAGTTAATAATTGTTTGACTTGTGGGAAACAAAGGATTTCCACTCTTACTGCCTCACCTGCCTAGGCCCAGACCACGACGTCTCGGCCTTTTCAGCCTGTGCTTCCTTCAACCGACGCACTCTTAGACGTCGGGCGGAGTTTGCAGAGGAATTCTTTGGGGCTAGTTTCTCGTATAAGATGCCGTCTGAGACTCCGACTTCGCATTTAGTTAAACGGAAGGACAAGGACAGACACACGCGGACCGTGGTTTCGGCTGAAACCACGGCAAGGCCTACCGCGAGTGTCTCTGCTGAAACAGAGTCCTTGGTACTTCCAATTTCAGAAACCGCTCAACCGACTACCTCGGTCCCGGAGGCCCCGGCCGAGTCTGTTATTGAATTGCCAACAAACTGGTGTCCTGGAACCTTCCGACACCATTCCTTTAGACAAATCTACACCAGCACGTGGTGCAGCCAGGCCTCCTGCATCCATGTCTATTAAGGCTTTCTCCAGGGCTAAAGCTGCTAAACTTTCAAAAGCTTTGCCTCCCAAGGTTATCCCTCAGGGACCCTCTACAGGATCTCAAATTCTAAGCTTAGCAGAGGATCTTATCCCCTTAATTAGGGGCTCTCAACCTCATCCGGACAGGGGCTCTCAACCTCCTCCAAACAAAAGGCCCAGGGTTGATCCCTCTGATCCACACTCCTCAGATGAGGCCTCTGGTGGCTTTTCTCTCTCGGACCACCAGGAGGAGGCTTATTCGGCCTACGAGGATTCTGATGCAGAGGAATCTATTGCCTCGGCCTCCCCTCCTGAAGAGTTTTCCTTTGGGGAGACACTACACACCATGAGAGAGCATTTCCAATGGCAGGGCCAGGAATTCTCTGATTCCAGGAAAAGATTAAGGACCTTTTTACATTTACCTCAGCATAGGCCTTTAGCTATCCCTCCTGTTTTGAATGTCATTGATGATGTGTATTCTGACTCTAGCACAACCCCTGATTCTCTTCCTCCGGCTCCTGCCAAACCCGATAGGTACTACAGGGTCCCGGACTCGCATCTTTACCTTTACAAGGCCCACTCTGCAGATCCAAAAACTATTTCCCAGGGCCCAAAAGGGGTTGCAGCTGCCACTGCTAAAAATCCTCTCCCCTCTGAAAGTGAGTCCAAAGCTTTAGAGAGATGAGGCAAAAAAGTGTATACTTATGCTACTCTTTCTATGAGGGCATTAAATTGTCAATTTCATATGATATAGTACCAAGAGTATTTGTTAGATGAATTGCATAAAAAGCTGTCTTCACCTGACCCCCTATACCGCAAGTCACTTCAGGTTCTGGTACATAACTCTCAGCAGGTTAGCAACCATTTCTTGCAATGTGGTTATGATGCATTGGAAGCTTCATGTAGGTCAGCTATGACTGGCGCAGTCATACATAGGCATGCTTGGCTTAAGGAACAATCTCTGCCAGACCATGTTAAAGCAAAGCTGCTGGATGCCCCACTGGAAAAGCAAAAGTTATTTGGCTCCACGGCTCAGGAGGTCCTAAAGAAATTTGAAGAAAAAGCAAAATCAGTACAAACAGTCAAAGATTTTCTCCAAGTACAACCACCAAGATTCAGCAGGAATTGGCCTTCCAAGAATTGGTCCTTTCCAGACACAGAGAGATTTCAGAGAGGCAAGAACAGGCGTGCCAGAGGTAGAGGGCAAGCTAGAGGCTCCTACAGAGGACGTCAATGGCAGCCTCCCAACCAGAGAGGTAATGCAGGACCTTCAACTGCTGCACAAGGACAGGCTCAATGACTTTACTTTGACACCGCCAACCAGGACTCAATTGGAAGCACCCTTGGGCGGAAAGCTTTCTTTATTTTCAGAAAATTGGCGCAGTATTACAAGGGACAAATGGACACTACAAATAGACAAAGGATACAGGTTTCATTTCCACACATTACCAAAAAGAAAGGGCATGCCAGACCTGCCACAGAATCAAAGGGCAGAGGCTTTGAAACAAATTTCCAGCTTAATGCAGATGAAAGCTATAGAAAAAGTTCCTCTCTCAGAACAAGGCCAAGGATTTTATTCCAGACTATTCCTTGTTCCAAGAAAAGAAAAACAATGGAGGCCTATTCTCGACTTGTCCGCACTGAATACTTATCTCATTGTACCGAAGTTCAAAATGCTGACTGTACAGCAGCTCTTTCCCATGCTGGGCAAGGGGTCTTGGCTGGTAACTCTAGACCTCAAGGAGGCATACCTGCATGTCCCTATCAGACAAAGTTGCAGAAGACACCTCAGATTTCTTGCAGGGTCAGAGCATTATCAATTCTCAGCATTACCCTTTGGCTTATCTACTGTGCCCAGAGTATTCACGAAATGCCTGGCATCAGTAATTGCACACTGCAGACTTCAGGGGATGCAAATATACCCATATCTGGACGACTGCCTAATACAAGCGGACAGCAAACAAACTTTGGTAAAACACTTGAATTATGCCATTCACCTACTTCAGGCCTTGGGATATACAGTCAACTTCCACAAATCAAGACTTGTTCCATCCCAAAGAATAACCTTTCTGGGTACAGATCTAGATACAACCACCCAAATGGCCTTCCTTACAGAAGAAAAACAGTCAACTACCAGATTACTTCAAAAATCTGACAAGACAAACCCAGCTGACTGCAAGGAAAGTCCTGCAAGCCCTGGGTTACATGGCTTCTTGCATACTTCTGATTCCGCAAACAAGACTGCATATGAGGAAACTACAATGGTACCTAAGGAGTTTATGGACTCAGCACAGTCATAGCCTGGAAACTTTGATACCACTCATTCCATGCCTTCAAAAGGAATTTCTGTGGTGGGCTCAAGCAAGCCAGTCAAACAGGGGTCTGCCTTTCAGCAAACCAATAGCCAGCCAAACCATTACAACAGACGCTTCAGACCACGGATGGGGAGCGCACATGGAGGGAAGATGCATTCAAGGTCTATGGACACAAAAAGAGCTACTCATGCACATAAACCAAAAGGAAATGCTGGCAGTGATACATGCAGTCGAAGCCTTCAAACCTTTTCTGCATCATGGCCATCTGTTAATAAGGACAGACAACACCACTGTTATGTGGTACATAAACAAGGAGGTACCCATTCCTATCCTCTTTGCAGGCTGGCAATGAATCTATGGGAACTTTCCCTGAAGCTCAATATACAGCTACAATCCCAGTTTGTGCCAGGAAAAGACAATACACTGGCGGACAGCTTAAGCAGAAACATCATGGATGCACACGAATGGATGCTGCACCCAGACATCTTTCTACAGATAACACAATCATGGGGGAGACCGGACTTGGATCTTTATTCCTCCCCCCACAATCATCAATTGAAGAAATTCTGCTCAAGGACATACCACCCACAAGCATGGAAAGTGGACGCCCTCTCTTTCAGCTGGAGAACTCTTAACAGTGTATGCATTTCCACCTCTCCCATTAATGACCAAGGTTTTACTAAAGATCAGGACAGAGCAGCCAAAGGTGATTCTGATAGCTCCAGACTGGCCAAGACAGCACTGGTATCCACTATTAAAGAGCATATCACGTACGAAACCATGGCCTCTTCCTCTATGGCCACTGTTACTGTCACAACACAATTACAAGACTCTGCATCCCAACCTGAAAACCTTGCAACTAACAGCCTGGAAAATACCTTGACTCCTCATCAGGACAAGCTATCCCAGTGAGTGAAAGATATTATTATGGAAGCTCGTCGGCCTTCCACAAGAAAGGCATATTCAGCAAAATGGAAAAGATTTCACATTTGGAACACCACAAAGGCCCTAGATGCGACAGTGATGAGCATGGCACATATCCTGGAATACTTGGCAGAAATGCTCCACAATGGTCCGTCTTACTCTTCCATTAAAATACATGCTTCAGCAATTTCAGCAGAGTACAATACAGATCCGCCTGTCTTCTCTCATCCTCTCCCAAGACAGTTTCTAAGAGGAATCAAAAATATCAATCCTCCAAGGAAACCACCTCTACCATTGGCTATGGTATTCTACCCATATGTGATGACTGCAGATGCATCCTTGAAGGACATAGTATAGTTTTGTACCTACCATAAATGTAGATGTCCGATAGGTATGCATCTGCAGTCAGGTTTACCCTCCCTCCTTCCCCTGTGTGGTATTACTTGGGTACTTACCCCTCTAATAGCTAGCTGGGGGGATCTATTATGGTGTATTTGTTTTTATATTATTGTGCATGCTTGGATTTTTAAATGCATCTCTCCAAATTTAGCCTTCCTTAGAGGGCACCTGGCATCTGGGGCAAGAAAAACTGAGGAAGATGGCGGCGGATGCTTTTATACCCCAGGCGCTCTGACATCGGGGAAAATGAGACATCAGCCGACGCTGGACCCAGACTTTGGAATCCGGCCGACCCGAAGGGCTGCCAGAGGCAGGACAACCCATATGTGATGACTGCAGATGCATACCTTTCAGACATCTACATTTATAGTAGGTACAAAACTGTACTTTCTGCAGGGCCTTATAGCCACCCCTAATGCAGTTTAGCTCCAGCCTCCCATCCATAGCTTTGGGATTCTACCCAAATGTAATGACTGCAACAGTGAAACATGAAGAACATAGTACAGTTACCATAAATGTAGATGTTAGAGTGTATTCACTTTTGCAGTCCAGGTTAGCCGCCCGCCATCCCCCTTTTATTCTGGAGTTCCTCTTTCCGTCTCTATCTTCTACAGCCTTTGAGGTGTATTTGCTTGTAGGTGATGGTAAAGTTTGTATTGTTGCACGTATATATAGCTTATATATATTTTTGCTACCCATTTGGGGGGCACCTGACATCTGGGGCAAGAAAAACTAAAGAAAATTGCGTTTGACTGCTGTTTTATACCCCTGACGTCATGGAAGAGGAGACTGCAACCGACACAGGACACAAGACTTTGGAATTCAGGCCGACTGAGGGGAACCTGCTAGCAGATTACTCTAAATGTAATGACTGCAACAGTGAATACACTCTAACATCTACATTTATGGTAATTGTACTAACTGTACTATCCTCCTCTTTCGATATCTTCCTGGAGCATCCTCCCCGAGGAGGTTCCTTGGAAGAGACAGTGTAAGAGGAAGCACATAGACTCCCCACTTCTGATACTAACTTAGAGGATTCAGAATGGTCCCTACGCTCACCCTTTGAGGATATCTCCTTTTGAGACATCCTGGAGGTCCATAAGCAGAGGGGTGGCTGGAAGTCCCTTTCCCCTTCTGAAGATTAGTCTGTATATCTGGAGGCATTTGGCTCTCGCTGCTCCACCTCTTGGGTGTCTCCACCTTTCGGGTGTCTCCACCTTTCGACCCACTCCTGGCTTTGGTGAATCAAAAGGTGTGGGACTCTCCGGACTCAGTGGAGCCCAATCCGAGGAGACCTAGTAAATTCATTACAGCCCCGGAAGATGGGCAGTATTTAATGAAAGGGGTTCCTGTAGATGCAGTGGTGCTGGCACCGGCCACAAAGGAGTTAGCTGAAACTTCTGTATCTGTCCATCCACCGAGCAAGTATTCTCATACAATGGACAGATACGGGAAGCTTATGTTCTCCTCAGTGGCCTTTACCTTGTGGTCGCTGAATTTTGTCACATTTCACGCGACTTCAGAGGGATCTCCTAAAAGAGCTAGGAGATATCCTACAAGCTGCTACAGATCAGGAGATATCTGATTAGGTTAATTCCCAGCTTGCAACCGTAACCTCCATCTCTAACTCCTCCATGTGCCTTGTATATTATGCAGCCGATGGACTGAGCAGGGCAGCAGGCACAGGAATAGCTCTTCGTAGACGTTCCTGGATGCACCTTTGCGAGTTTGCCGAACCCTTCCGATCTTCCTTTGACACTCCCTTTGATGGCCCGTCATTGTTTGGGCCAAAAGAGAAAAAAACTCACAGGAGCCAACATGATGGTAAAACTCTGCCGTTTTTCCACCCCTACTAGACCTTATCCTAAAGGTCAAAAGAGCGGAAAAATGTGGTTCCACAAATCCAAAGGAACCTTATCGGACACTCGTGGTGACCCCCCCCCCCAGGGACAGAGGGGGAAATAGAAGACACCGTCCACGCGGCAGAGGGGGGCCCGCATAACCAGGGTGACAGATGCGTTCTCTGGTAGGCCACTCCAGCGCTCCTGAAAGGAGGCCCACCTGTCCACCTCTAGAGGAAGTCGGGGGGGGGGGTAGATATTATCTCTATACCCAGAAGCCTGCATAATTTGACTCGAGACAAATGGGTTCAGTCCACTATATCCAGAGGATGCAACATTCCCTTTCACTGTCCATCTCATCCGCTAAAGTTTATCTCAGACATTCCAGCCGGTGAAAGGGATCTAGCAACTCTAGAAATCCAAACGTTGCTAGAAGAAAGTGTCTTCCAAGAAGTCCCCACAGACCAACTAGGATCTGGAATTTACTCAAGTTTCTTTATAGTTCCAAAAAAGACAGGACTGGAGACCCATACTGGATCTCAGCAGACTAAAGTCAGTGAAAACAAAGTTCCGGATGGTAACATTGCAGTCTATACTCCCATCTCTCGGAAAAGACAATTGGATGTGCTCATTAGATCTTCGGGATGCGTACTACCATGTAAAGATGGACAGGCGTGCAAGAAGATTTCTGCTCTTCCGGCTGGGAGCCAGTCATTACCGGTTCAGAGCTGTGCCCTTTGGACTCGCCACGGCCCCCAGAGTGTTTAACAAATGCATGGCAGTAGTCACGGCTCATCTGAGACATCAGGGATTCCAGGTGTTTCCATACTTGGATGACTGGCTCCTAACTGCCACTACCAAGCAGCTACTTATCAAAGGAAGAGACTACACCATCCATCTCTTCTCAAAACTAGACATTACTACAAATACAGAAAAATCTGCCTTGTTGCCATCGCAGCGTATTACTTTCATTGGTGCAGATTTAAATACAAATGACATGTTGGCAAAACTACCTCAAGAAAGGATCCAGATATTCTGCAGTCAAGTGCTTATCTTACTTAAGGAAAGAGTACAGGCAAGATTTGTCCTCAAAGTCCTAGGCTCTATGGCAGCGACAGTAACACTACTTCCCATGACACGACTTTACATGCGAATATTGCAGTGGCTACTCTTCGCCCAACGGTCCGTCATGGAGTTACCCAGGTCTCATGAGATCTTCATAACACATTCCTGCAAAAAGGACGCACTTTGGTGGCTTCAGTCAACTCGGGTAACAATGGGCAAGACCGTGTGTACTTCCCTAATCTGTCGCTACAGTAACCACGGACGGGTCCCAGGTACGGTGGGGGAGGGGTGGGGGGGGCATTGTCTGGGACAGATGGTCCAAGGGGTTTGGAAAGATCACGAGTACCATTTGCATATCAGTGTCCTAGAGATGAAGGGCGGCGCTTCTGACTTTGCAAGCATTTCAGAACTCTCTTCCCACGGGGACTATTGCAATTCAGACAGACAGTATGTCGGTGGTATGGTACATCAACAAACGGGGGGGGGGGGGACCAGATCCTACCCCCTATGTTGAAAGGCCCAGAAAGTTTGGCAATGGTCGATATCTTAACTCTTTGACAGCAACGCATATCCCAGGGAATTCCAACGTTATAGCAGACAGGCTGAGCAGAGAGATTCTCATGCCTCACGAGTGGTTCCTCAATCAGGAAGTTACAAAATTTTTCGCAAATGGGGCCAGCCCTGCTGCGACCTTTTTGCCACTCCCTTCAGTACCAAATGCAGCAACTACTTTGCCCTACTCTCCCCTCTGGGAGAGTCACCGAGGGATGCACTGGTTCACAATTGGCCCCTGGGACTTCTTTATGCCTTTCCCCCTTTTCCTTTGATTCCAAAGGTTATCCAGAAAGCCATGTTGTTGAGTCACAGGTTGATTCTTATTGTGCCATACTGGCCTTGTCAGATTTGGTTCCGCTTTCTTTGGCCCTACCTTCAGGAGGACCCATGGATCCTGGACCCAGTACCGCATCTTCTAACACATCAGTCAAGAACGCTCCATCCTGCCCTCCACACCTTCAAGCTGACAGCTTGGCTGGTCTACTTCCGATCTTTGGCAGGCTTCCGGAATTGTCCCCTGCAGTTCGTCACATTCTATTCTCCTCGCACAAGCAGACAACTAGGAAACTCTATGCAAGCAAATGGTAGAGGTTCTCTTGTTGGGCTAACAAAAAAACGTACAGATCCCTTTACAGCATCTATACCTGCAGTTCTGGAATTTTTGACAAACTTTTAATCAAGGAGCAGTGGCAGCCACTATTTGAGTTCAATTGGCTACCGTTTCTAATTATCATGTGGGAGAATTGGGATCTAGTCTAATGTCCCATAGACTATGCAAAGCTTTCCTCAAGGGTACTTTTCTGCTAAGACCAACCTTCAGAGAACCACCTCCTCCTCTGGACCTCAATCTAGTATTATCTTTGATCCTGCCTCCTTTCGCACCAGCATCATCTTGTTCACTTAATTTTTTTTATCTCTGAAAACATTCTTCCTGACAGCAATTACTTCAGCCAGGAGAGTATCAGAGTTGCAAGCCTCGTCTATCCGTCCACCTTATTGATCTTCCACAAAGATAGTCTCCCTCGCACCAAATCCTTCCTTCTTACCGAAAGTTTGTTCTCAAGTGAATTTAAACCAAAATATAGAATTACCAGTGTTTTTTCCTAACTATGGCAACAAGGCAGAGTATAAACTCCACCAACTGGATGTGTATAGACAGTTGCTTGCATTTTTACTTGCATAGGACCAAAGAATTCAGAAAGATAGACCAGTTTGTCTCCTATTCAGAAAATAAAAAAGGTTTGGCAATCTCAAAAGTTACCTTGTCCAAATGGCTTACTGAGACCATCACATATGTCTGATTCCCACAATAAAGAACCACCAGGGAAAATCAAAAGGCATTCAACTAGAGTGGTATCTACTGCCATTGCTTTTCAGTCCAGACTTCCATTGGATTCAATTTGTGCTGCTGCTACACGAGTTAACCCTCATACCTTTATTACTCATTACAGAGTAGATGTGGCCTCCCGGAACAGGGCATCCTTTGGTTCCACTGTCCTGAAGAGTTTATTCTCGAGCCACCCAAGAAAAAGGTGCTGGAGCCTCTGTCCCAACCAGCAAGAATGAAGGTGAGATGGGACAACATAACGAAGTTATGTACTCAGTATAATGCTCCATGTTTGTTGTCCAGTATCTCACTCTTCAGTCTTGCGTCCCCCCCCAGTCATCCCCCTCCTGGAGGATCTAGAGAGAATTTCTCAAAAATTGGCAGATAAGGTCTGATTCTCTTCTTGCCCTTAATTGTTAATTATATGACAATATTTTTCATATATTATCCTTTTGGATATTGAATATATCATAGGAACCTTTCTCACTCAAACGAGTTCTGGGGAACAGCTGCTAAGCACCATGGGATAGGACTCTGCCTCTAGCAAAAAGAAGCTCTCGAGCTTTAGTATACGGCTGAGGTCAGAGCTGAGTTTTGGCTCTGAACCCCATCCAGCAAGACTGAAGGTGAGATACTGGACAACAAACATAGAATGTTATGGTGAGTACATAACTTCTTTTTGCCTCCTTTTGAAATTGCCGCTTCAACAGAATTGAAATACCTCTGTTGGAAGACTGCCTTCCTGCTAGCTGTCACCTCAGCCAGAATGGTCTCGGAACTTCAAACTCTTATGGCTGTCGAGCCCTTCATAATTTTCCATGCAGACAGAGGCTGTCTGAGGACTAACCCCTCCTTTATGCCCAAGGTGGTATTTGATGTGACCCTTAACCAGACCATACACCTTCCCATCTTCTTTCCCAACCCTCAAAACAAGGGAAAAGAATTCTACACTCAGTAGACGTACACAGACAACTCTGATACTATCTGGACCATATTAAGCCATTCAGAAAAGCAGACCAGCTTCTTGTAAGCTTTCACCAGGGGCAGGGGGGAAACCAGTCTCCAAACAAACCATTTCCAAATGGATTTCACACTATCCATTTTTGCTACAGACTACATGGGAAACCCATCCCTAAGTCTATCCGTCGTACCCACCCCACTAGGGCAACCTCCACTTTCACTGCTTTTCTCAGAGGAGTACTTACCAGGGATGTCTTGGGAGCGGCCACCTGGACCTCTCTTCATCCCTTTACAAAGCATTACCACCTGCCTTTCTTTTCTAAGTCTAGGGCAGGGTTTGCCTCTGCAGTTCTGCAGGGCCTCCTGACCCATACCTAGGACTCAACCTATTCTTCCACCCTTTTCCTCAGCTTTGGGAATCCTACCGCAGGTGGTGACTGCAACAGTGAAACATGAAGAACATTGTACAGATGTTCGTGTTTCACTGTTGCAGTCATTACACTTGGGTTATCCTGCTGGCAGGCTACCCTCAGTCAGCCTGAATTCCAAAGTCCTGGTCCGGCGTCTGTTGCAGTCACCTCTTCCCTGACGTCAGTGCGCCAGGGGTATATAAGATGCAGCCGATGCAATTTTCTTTAGTCTTTCTTCCTGCGCAGTGCCCGAAGCAAAAGCAGTTCGCAAGTGCCGGTCAGCTGACTCCTGAAATTTTCGAAATCGAATTTCAGAACCGAAGTCTTCAATAAAGCTAAGTACCCCGTTGGGGAAACTTTTTCTTGCTCCAGACCGATGTCAGTAAAAGTTAACAATTGTATTTCTTTTGGGAAGTAAATACCTCATAAGGATTTTCACTCTTACTGTAGTCCTTGCCTAGGCCCTGACCACGACGTTGCTAGTTGTCTGTTTTGTGCTCGATTCAACCAACGCACTATTAAGCGTTGGTTTGATTTTACTTTACGTTACTTTGGCCGAAGGTTTAACTACATAATGCCGTCGGAACAACCGACTACCGGAATTCATAAAAAAACGCAAAGACAAAAGGACAGGCATCCGAGGTCCAAAACTGATGACGAAGCCCCTTCTAGGCCAGTCGCCAGTTCTCAGCCCCTGACACCCGCTACCTCAGAGCCACAGGCCGCCTCCGACTCCCACGTGGAGACAACTAGGCCTCTGGAAACTCAAGGTATTAGGCCTACGGAGACTATTCCTTCAGATGGGTCCAGAGCCGCTAAGCAGGCATCTGCTTCTGAGGGTGTTTTCAGACCTTCATAGCTTACTATCAAGTCTACTTCAGCAGCCATGGCAAAGTCTAAAGCACCATTAAAGACAAAGAAACATTCTCCTGGACAGTCATCCATGCCAAAGAAACATATGCTTAAAATGGCTGAGGACCTAATTACTCTGATCAGGGGTTCCCATCCCCCTCCTGATAAAATGCCTAGGCAAGATACTGACTGACTCTTCTGACCAGGTTTCTATTTCGTCTGATTCCTCTTCAGAACAGGGATATTCTCTTCCTCCCTATGATGCTGAAGAATCTATCCCTTCAGCCTCTCCTCCTGAGGATTACTCTTTTGGGGAAACCCTCCACACCATGAGGGCGCATTTCCATTGGGAGAGCCAGGATTATTCAGAAACCAACAAAAGGCTCAGAGACTTTCTTCTACTGCTCAGCACAAGCCCCTTACTATTCCCCCTGTACTAGATATTGATGATTATTCTGAATCCAGTTTGTCTCTTGATTCATTACCCCTTGCACCAGTCAAGCCAGATAGGTACTACAGGGTCCCAGACTTTCATAAATTTCTTTATAAAAACCCTGCTGCTAACCCAGAAACAATTTCTCAGGGTCCCAAAGGGGTCAAGGCTTCCACTGCAAAAAACCCTGTTCCCTCTGATAGGGATTCTAGAGCACTGGATAGATGGGGGACAAAAGTTTACACTTCTGCTACTTTAGCTGTAAGGGCTTTAAACTGCCAGTTTCACATGCTTAAATGTCAACAATACCTAATGTCTTTGCTAAAACAGAAAATGCTTACAAGCTCAGAATGTCCTGACAATAAGGAAATGCAGGATGTATTGCATGCAGCTGAACAAGTGGGAAAACATACGCTGCAATGTGGTTTTGATTCATTAGAGGCTTCTTGCAGAGCCGCAGTTACAGGGTCTGTCATTCGAAGGCATGCTTGGTTAAAAGAACAGAGTTTACCTGACCATGTTAAAGCTAAATTATTGGATGCTCCATTACAGCATGATACTTTGGTGTTAAGGCTGAGGAGCTGTTAAAGAAAATGGAGGATAAAGCAAAATCAATACAGACAGTAAAGGATTTCTTGCATAGGATTTCTACCTAGATTTAGCAGGAGCTGGCCTTCTAAAAAATGGTCCATTCCAGTGTCAGACAGGCCACAAAGAGGCCGATACAGACACCCAAGAGGCAGATCTCAGCCACAAGGTTCATACAGACCTAAACAATGGGCTGCTTCAGCCCCCAAAGGTGGAGAAGACAAATCACAACCTTATAGGAAACGGTCCCAATGACTTCCCTCTACCAAAGCCAAGCACTTACCTTTTGACAGCACCCTTAGGGGGAAAACTAGCATTTTTCTCTCAAAATTGGCACATGATCACCCAGGACAAATGGGTACTGAATATTGTTTCTCAGGGTTACAGGTTCCACTTTCACACCCTACCAAGGTCAAAAGGTATGCCAGACCTGCCACAAAACCAATGGGCAGAGGCACAAAAACAAATTTCTGCTCTCATAGACATGAGAGCAATTCAAAAAGTACCACAGCAAGAACAGGGACAAGGATTTTACTCAAGACTTTTCTTGCTACCCAGAAAGGATAAAACCTGGAGATCAATACTGGACCTGTCAATTCTAAATACTTTTCTGGATGTTCCAAAATTCAAAATATTGACACTGCAGCAACTTCTACCCATGCTGGGCAAGAAGGCTTGGCTAGTTACTTTGGACCTCAGAGGCATACCTGCATGTCCCAAGCAGACAATCTTGCAGAAGATCTCAGATTCATAGCTGTCTCAATGCATTACCAATTCTCTGCTCTGCCCTTTGGCTTATCTACTGCGCCCAGGGTCTTTACAAAATGCCTGGCACCAGTAATTGCATTTTGCAGGCAAAAGGAATTCAAATATATCCCTACTTGGACGACTGCCTTATTCAAGTAGAGAGCAAGGATATTCTACTAAAGCATCTGGCGTTTGTAAAAGAATTGCTAATTTGCCTAGGGTACACACTAAACGAAAAATCAAAACTAGTGCCCTCTCGAGATAATATTCTTGGGTGCAAGCTTAAATACAACTGCCTAGACTGCTTATCTCATGCCAGACAAGCAAAGGCAACTGACTTATTACTTTCAAATGATGGCAACAAAGACCCAGCTACCTGCAAGAAAAATTCTGCAGTCTTTGGGCTACATGGCATCTTGCATTCAGCTAATTCCATATGCAAGACTGCATATGAGCAAGCTACAATGGTACCTAAAAAGTGTTTGGACTCAGCATTGCCACAGCCTGGAAACAATAATAACTCTTATTCCCTGCCTGCAACAGGAGTTTCGATGGTGGGCACTTGGCCTGTCACCACAACAAGGGACAGCCTTTCACTTTACCCACAGCCAGGCAGACAATAACAGATGCATCTGATTATGCCTGGGGGGCACACATGGCTGGAAAATGTATTCAGGGCACGTGGCCCACGGACCAAATGCATCTTCACATCAATCAAAAAAAGATGCTAGCTGTACAGAATGCCCTGACAGTCTTCAAGGATCTGCTACATCCAGGACAACCACTACTAAAGATGGACAATACTACAGTTATGTGGTACATAAACAAGCAAGGGGGCAAACATTCTTACCCCCTCTGCAGACAAGCCATGACTTTGTGGAACACAGCACTGACCTATCATGTACATCTGCAGGCGCAATTCCTGCCAGGAAAGAAAAATACTCTGGCAGACTTGAGCAGAAACCTCATGGACCCTCACGAGTGGAAACTAAATCCACAGGTCTTCAGCATGATAAGGAAATGGGGATGTCCAGACATAGATCTCTTTGCCTCCCCTCACAGCTACCAGCTACAGAGATTCTGCACAAGGACTTATCACTCACAAGCATGGAAAGTGGATGCTATATCTTTCAGCTGGAAAACCCTAGCAGTTTATGACTTTCCACCACTGCTTCTCCTTCCCAAGGTGCTACTAAAAGTCAGACAAGAGAAGCCAAAAATGATTCTGATTGCCCCAGACTGGCCACGCCAGCACTGGTACCTAATCCTAAAGAGCTCGTCTCAAGGCCCAGCCTGGACTTTACCTCTAATTCCTCATCTTCTGACTCAACAAAACAATCCGATCCTGCACAGCCAACTCAGAACCTTAAATCTGGCTGCATGGCGGATAATATAGCCACTCGGAACACACCTCTGTCTAAAGCTGTTATGGATGTCATTTTGGAAGCCAGGAGGCCTAGCACCAGAAAATCTTATGCAGAAAAATTGAAGCGATTCTGTGCTTGGAACAAGGCACAAGGTCTTGAACTACTTGTTCCAAATATTCCTCAGATTTTACAATACCTAACTGAGTTGCTGGGCAAAGGCCTACCCTTCTCATCAGTTAAGATCCATGCCTCTGCCATTTCAGCTTATTACAATACAGAACCTCCTATTTTCTCTCATCCACTGCTAAAACAGTACCTCAGAGGGGCAAAAAACATAAGACCCCCAAGGAGAGCACCGATACCTACAATAGGACCTCAACTTTGTCTTAGAAAAGCTCACACTACCTCATTCTGAGCCAGCCAGCGCAGCTGACATAAAATTCTGATGTATTATCATGGAAAACTGCTCTGCTCCGAGCAATAACTTCAGCAAGAAGAGTCTGAGTTACAGGCATTAATGGCAGTGGAACCTTTTATCATTTTTCATCTGGACAGGGTTTCTCTAAGGACAAACCCAACATTAATGCCAAAGGTAGTATCCGGTGTGGCTCTTAACCAAACCATTAATTTGCCAACATTTTATCCAAATCCCCAGAATAAAGGGGGAGAAACTTCTGCACTCTTTGGACATACACAGGCAGCTACGCTTCTACTTGGACAAAACAAAAGCTTTCAGAAAAACTGAGCAACTGTTTGTAGCATATGTTGCAGGATCACAAGGAAAGGCCATCTCAAAGCAGACTATTTCAAAATGGATAAGACACTGTATTCGTTTCTGCTATGCACAGCATGGCAAGTCAGTGCCTAAGAATATTAGGCCACATTCTACCAGGGCAGCAGCCACTTCTGCAGCCTTTCTCAGAGGAATACCAACCAAGGAAATTTTGGAGTCAGCAACTTGGAGTTCAGTGCACATTTTTACCAAGCATGATCACTTACCTCTTTACTCTAAATCTAGAGCAGGCTTTGCTACTGCAGTTCTGCAGGGCCTCATAGCCACTCCTAATCCTATTTAGACCCAGCCGCCCTACTTCAGCTTTGGGATTCAACCCAAGTGTAATGACTGCAACAGTGAAACATGATGAACATAGTACAGTTGTGTACCTACCATAAATGTAGACGTCAGACTGCAGGCGATGGCAGCCGGCACACAAAAACATTCTGCGGTATTCGGGCTGAATGAGGGCTACCACAGAGTGATAACCCACCGGTGATGACTGCTACATTGAATACACTCCTAACATCTACATTTATGGTAAGTGTACACAACTGTACTTTTTTCTTCTAATTACTTTTTCTAATTTGCTCTTACCCTATTTACCCTATTAATAAAAATTCTACTTTACAATTTTTTTTATCTATTAAAATATTCACTGCTTCAGATATCTATGGTAGTAATGGCTACTTTGGTAGCCAGTATAATTGATATTCGTAGTTATACCTCTGCATATTATCCAGATACTCTTATTTTCTCTCTAGCTCTGTGCAGATATTCTTCGTGTTTCACTGTTGCAGTCATCACACTTTGGTTATCTGCTGCAAGATGCTTTGACTATGGAACCTGTGGATGTCTCTACCTTGGATGGGTCTGGAACTGCTGTGCAGGCACTGGCTTCTGAGGGTGTATTCCGACCTACCGATATTCATATTAAACCGACAATTTCATTTTCTACTAAAACTGCTGAGTTTCTCAGGGCCAGGGTTTGCACTACACCTAGAAAACAGACGTCCAAAGCGCATGCTCAAGCTCCCATGCCACGCAAACAAATACTTAGAATGGTTGAAGACCTTATTACTCTAATTAGGGGAAGCCAGCCTTCCCCTGCCAAAAGACAAAGAATAGAATTTCCTTCTGATTCTACAGACCAATAGTCTGATGACTCTGACCCTTCTGATTACTAGGACATACCCTTATCTACCTATGAGGATGCGGATGCAGAGAAATGCATTCCCTCTGCCTCCCCTCCAGAGGATTTCTCTTTTGGTGAAACTTTGCATATCTTAAGAGAGCACTTCTGCTGGAAATGCCAGGACTATCCTCCGTCCAAAAAGAGACTCGGGAATTTTTAGATTTGCCTTAGCACAGGCCTCTAGCTATACTCCCTGTCCTGGATATTGTAGACTTTGTCTTCTTGGAGTCCACTCTTACTCCTGACACCTTACCACCAGCTCCTAGAAAACCTGACCGGTACTACAAAATACCAGATTCTCTTAAATTTCTCTTAAGAATCCTACTGCAGATCCAGAGACCATTTCCCAGGGACCTAAAGGCATTAAGGCTTCTACAGCCAAAAACCCTACCCCTTCAGACAGGGATTCTAGAGCTTTAGACAGATGGAGTAAGAAGGTATATACCTCTGCAACTCTTACCATCAGGGCTTTGAATTGCCAGTTTCACATGTTGAAGTACTAGCAACATATGGAACTAATTAAACAAAAAAAAATGGTGTTTATTCCAGATTGTGCAGAAAATAAAGATTTACAAGAGTTGATGCATTCTGCAAACCAAGTTAGTAAATATACTTTGCAATATGGGTTTGATGCCTTAGAAGCATCTTGCAGGGCTGCTGTCACTGGGTCTGTACTGAGAAGGCATGTTTGGCTAAAAGAACAAATCTTGCCTGACCATGTCAAAGCAAAATTACTAGATGCTCCATTAAATCGGGAGTGTTTGGCACAAAAGCAGAAGTAGTTTTTAAAAAGACTGAAGAAAAGCCTAAAATTATGCAAACAGTCAAAGATTTCTTACAGGTGCAGCCACCTAGATTCACAGGCATTGGCCTTCAGAAAACTGGTCCTTTCCAGTCCCTCTCAGGCCTTCTCAGTCCAAACCCAGGGAAAACAGACCACCAAGACTACAGTCTCAGGGTATGCAGAGGTCTAAACAATGGTCCATCTCAAAACCAGAGAGTGGTAAGCCACCCCCTTATGGAAGAAGTTCACAATGACTTTCCAGTTATCCTTCCCAGCCATGCTCAAGTACTTGCGCCCCTAGGAGGAAAACTCGTCCTTCATGCAAAAAACTGGATGTCCATTATTCAGGACCGATGGGTTCTAAACATTGTATCCCAGGGATACAGATTCTGCTTCCACTCACTGCCAACACCAAGTGGGTTGCCAGACCTTCCTCCATACCAGTGGGCAGAGGCTCAAAAGCAAGTACTTTCCCTTCTCCATATCAGGGCTATTCAACCTGTTCCAGTAGAACAAAGGGGACAGGGTTTCTACTCCAGACTGTTCCTGGTGCCCAGAAATGAGAGCTCTTGGCACCCTATCCTGGATCTATCAATTCTCAACACCTTTCTGGTTGTCCCAAAATTCAGAATGCTTACACTGCAATAGCTTCTTCCTATGCTAGCCAAGGATGCCTGGTTAGTCATCCTAGAGTTAAAAGAAGCTTATCTGCACATCTGCATAAGGGAGTCTTGCAGGAAATATCTACATTTCAGGGCAGGCTCTATGCAGTTCTTTGCACTTCCCTTTGGCTTACCTACTGCGCCCAGAGTATTCACAGAATTCCTGGCTCCAGCCATTGCATACTGCAGGCTGAGAAATATTCAGATCTGCCCGTACTTGGATGACTCCCTGATTCAGGCGGACAGTCCGGAATTGCTACTTCAGCACCTGGCATTTGTAAAAAGACTTCTAACTTCACTGGGATACACCATCAATGAAAATCACAGCTGGTGCCCAGCCAACAAATTGTATTCTTGGGAGCAAGCTTGAACACAACTTCCCAGATGGCATTCCTCACTCCAGAAAAAACGGTCCATCTGACAAACTATTTCAAAATAATGGTCAACAAAACCCAGCTATCTGCAAGGAAAATACTGCAAGCCCTAGGGCTCATGACCTCATGCATTCTGATAATTCCATATGCAAGACTGCATATGAGGAAACTTAGTGGTACTTAAGTCTCTGGTGTCAACATTCTCAGGACCTGGAAACAGTAATTCCTATCATACCTTGTCTAAGGGCAGAGTTCCTTTGGTGGGCAGAAGCATGCAACCACAATAAGGGACTTTTCACTCACCCCCTCGCCGCCCAAACCCTGACAACAGACTCATCAGACTATGCATGGGGGGCTCACGTGGCGGGCAAATGCATTCAAGGCAAATGGAGCCCAGAACAAATTCCCCTGCATATCAGTCAAAAAGATGCTAGCTGTACAGAATGCTCTGACAGTCTTCAAATACCTTATCCTTCCAGGACAGCTCCTGATAAAGACAGGCAACACCACAGTTATATGGCACATAAACAGGCAGGGCGGTACTCATTCTTACCCACTCTGCAGGTTAGCCATGGCTCTGTGGAACACAGCCTTGAGCGTCCAAGTGCACCTACAAGTTCATTTCCTGCCAGACAAGCAAAATTCACTGGCAGATGACTTGAGCAGAAATCTACTGGACCTTCACGAGTAGAAACCGGAACCCAACTCCTCAAACTTCTAACCACGAGGTGAGGAACTCTGGAGGTGGACCTTTTTGCCTCCGCCCAAAACCATTGAACAAATTTTGCACCAGGAACCCTCACAGCAGAGCCTGGAAGGTGGACGCCCTGTCCTTTTACATGGGAAAACCTCTCAATTTATGCCGTTCCTCCTCTGATCCTCCTCTCAAAAGTACTATTCAAGATCAAACAGGACAGACCAAGGGCAATCCTTATTGCACTAGACTGGCCATGCCAGCACTGGTACCCACTCTTAGCAGTCTAACAGCAGTGCCACCCCGGCACCTACATCAGACACCTTCTCTGCTGTCTCAGCAGGAGGGACAGATTTTGCATCCACAGCTGCAAACCTAAACCTTGCAGCCTGGCTTATCCCATGAATACACCACCAGCATCCCTCAGCAAACAGGTGCTGGACGTCATCCTTGAGGCCATAAGGCCTAGTACTAGGAAATCCTGTGCTGAAAAGAGGGAAAGATAAGTCTCAAGGAAGGGACGCAGCTGTGCCCAGCGTACCTCAAAACCTTCATTACCTAGCAGAGCTGCTCCAGAGGCCTATCCTTCTCATCCATCAAGATTCATGACTCTGCCATCTCAGCTCATTATAATACTGAGCCACCTTTTTTCTCACCCTCTCATCAAGCAGTTCCTGAGAAGAGCTAACAATTTAAGGCCCCCTAGGAGAGCTCCCACCCCGGCCTGGGACCTTAACTTTGCACTGGAAACCCTCACGCTTCCCTCTTTTGAACCTGCTGCTTCAGCAGAGTTAAAATTCTTCTCTTGGAAAGCCTTACTTCTAGCTATTACTTAAGTAAGAACAGTGTCTGAGTTACAGGCACTAATGGTGATGGAGCCCTTCATTATTTTCCGTGCTGACAGGGTTTTCCATAGGACTTGACCCTTTTTTTATGCCCAAGGTAGTATCCAGTGTGGCTTTAAACCAATACATCCATTTGCCAACCTTTTTCCCTAATCCTCAGAATAGAGGGGAAAGGATCCTGCCCTCCTTGGATGTGCATAGACAGCTCAGGTTCTACCTTGACAGGACTAAGCCTTTCAGAATATCTGACCAGCTACTAGTCAGCTTTGCTACAGGGGCAGAGGGCAAGGCCATTTCGAAGCAAACCATTTCCAAATGGATAGCACACTGCATCTATTTCTGCTGCAAGCACCATGGAAAGCCGACCCTTCTGGGGATCAGAACTCATTCCACTCGAGCTACTTCAACCTCTACAACATTTCTCAGGGGGGTCCCCACCAGGGACATCCTGGAAGCTCCAACCTGGAGTTCTTTACACACCTTCACCAAGCATTACCACTTGCCTATTTTTTCTAAACCTAGAGCTGAATTTGCTACGGTGGTCTTACAAGGCCTGCTAGCCAGCCCCAACACTTCTTGACTGCCTGCACCCTTCCTCAGCTTTGGGAATCAACCCAAGTGTGATGACTGCAACAGTGAAACATGAAGAACATAGTACAGTTGTGTACACTTACCATAAATGTAGATGTTCGAGTGTATTCACTGTTGCAGTCCTGGTTTCCCCTCCTTCATCCCCCTGCCTTCCTCTAACCTCTTTAGGGCCATCTTTTATGGCAGGGGTATTTACTTTTTACTGGAGGTGTTCCACAACATGTAATAGCTTCCTATTTTGGGGGCTCCTGACTTCTAGGGCAAGAAAAACTGATGCAGTGGCGTTGGCTGCATGTTTTATACCCCTTACAACGTGACATCATGGAACAGGTGACAGCATCCAACGCAGAAATCCCAAGACTCTGGTATTCAGGTCGACTGAGGGCTACCTGCAGACAGAACCCAAGTGTAATGACTGCAACAGTGAACTCTAACATCTACATTTATGGTAAGTGTACCCAGTTGTATTTTGCACCTCTTGTGTGATATTCCCCTTATTCTGCAATACTTTTTTTAACCTTTTCAGCCTTTCTAAGTACTTTTGTATAGCATATTTTTAAACTCCACTTTCATTTTTTTTTCTCCAGCTACTAGCTGTAGCTTCTGAAGATATTTCTATCTTCTCTAATAACTCTTGAATCCAGTATTTTTTGTCTGATTCAACACATGGGTTGTCTTATCTGACCTTGGCACCAACTCTGAAGCTTCTTTTTGGCTCTAGGGCTCTGACTCCTCCCCTACCCTGCAATTACCAGTACTCCACCCTAGTATCTCAGATGTTTGTTGCCAAAGACTTTGGACACGTTCTCTAGGGCTCCTTTGATAAAGATAATGACGAGTCCTTTTCCTCTGTCATTCCTTACTTAGAGAGTTCTTTGAACTTTGTATACAGTTTCAAACCTTTTGTCTAGATGTGTGGTTTGAGAATTAGGTTTATGGTTTTACTGTAGGAAGTATAGTTAATTGGTATGGTTGGATAAATGTATAGATATTTTAGTGACTGATAGGTAGTAATTGAACTGTTTTCCCTGGTTCAGCTTATAATAGTGTTATTGCTGTTAGTATAGTAGTTGCTATTAGACTATCTTTGTTTTGTGTTTTTTGACTGTGCCTTATAGGATTCACAAGGTTTCAAAAACGTGTTTGCTGTGCGGGCCCAGACTGACTCCTCAGGACCCACATCTGCTCAGTGTATACTGCTCGGGTCCTTCCCACTTAGTCAGATTGTCAGTACTTTGCATTGTTCAGTGCCAGGGCCCTCTAGAACAGAAGAGAAAAATTAATAGTGAAAGTATTTCTCTCTCCACAGACAAGGGACTTCTGCTACCACAGGCTGCTCTTCAACTTGTCCATCAAAAAGACTGGAAGAATAAATCCTGAGAAAGGGCCAAGGATAAAGACAAAGAAGAGAACGAGTCAGTTAAGATTTAAAAATATTCTTCAGATTTAACCAGGAAGCATTTTCTGGATCAGATAGTACTGGTTGGACCAGATCTGAAGTTGGTTAAAAATATTCTTCAGATTCAACCAGGAAGCATTTTCTGGATCAGATAGTACTGGTTGGACCAGATCTGAAGTTGGTTAAGAGACTGGAACAATCAGCTTTTCGGTTCCATTCTTTTTTCCCCTCAGCCTGATTCTTGCTGGAACTGAACCAGAGACTACATCCCTCAAGGGATATTTTCCAGACCACCTGTCGTGGATGTTCTTCGTGTTTCACTGTTGCAGTCATCACATTTGGGTTATCTGCCTGCAGGTAGCCCTCAGCCGGCATGAATACCAGAGTCTTCGGATTTCTGCGTCTGATGCTGTCGCTTCTTCCTTGACATCAGGTTGTTAGGGGTATAAAACATGCAGCCGACGCCATTACCCCAGTCTTTCTTGCCGTGCGGTGCCCGAAGCAGTTCGCAAGTGCTGGTCGGGCGACTCCTGAAATTTTTGATTTAGAGTTTCAGACCCGAAGTCTTCAAAAAAGCTAAGTACCCCATTGAGGATCCTTTTTCTTGCTCTAACCGATGTCCGTAAAAGTTAACAATTGTCTTATCTGTGGAAAGCAAATACCGCAGAGATTTTCATTCCTACTGCATCCCTTGTTTAGGCCCAGACCACGACGTCCCTCGTCGGATTTGTGCCTTGTCCAATGCCCGAACTATTCATCGTCGGGCTATTTTTGCAGCTAATTACTTCCGTACTCTTTCTGTGTACTCCAAAATGGCTTCGTCAAGCCATCCAACTACCAATATTCCGAAAAAATGTAAGGATAAAGATAGAGACAAACCGCATAGGTCCAAAACTGCCGACGATGCTTCTGTTAAGCTAGTCGCCAGTCCACCGGTACTCAGTGAGGCGCTTTTGCAGCCCCTGATGCCCTCTACTTCTGATTCGCAGGCCTCTACTAAGACCCATTCGGAGTCCGGTATGCCGCGAGATGCTTCGACTATGGAACCTGCGGATGTCTCTAGCTTGGATGGGTTCGGAGACGCTGTGCAGGTACCAGCTTCTGAGGGTGTATTCAGGCCTACAGACCATTCATATTAAACCAACGCCATCGTTTTCATCTCTGCCAAAAACTCGCACCTTGCCTAGAAAACAGACCAAACCGCAGAATCAGGCCCATATGCCTAAAAAACAAATGCTTAGAGTGGCTGAAGATCTTATCACCTTTAATTAGGGGAAGACTGCCTTCCTTCTCTGAGACCTAGAACTGATTTTATTTCTGATTCTTCTGATCAACAATCTGATATTTCTGCTCCTCCTGATTACCAGGATTTGCCCTTATCTACTTACGAGGATTCTGATGCAGAGGATTCTATTCCCTCTACTTTCCCTCCAGAGGATTTTTATTTTGGTGAAACCTTGCACACTCTTGGGGAGCATTTCTGCTGGGAAAGCCAGGATTACGGAGTCCAAAAAGAGACGGGAATTCTTACTACTACTACGTCAACACAGGCCTTTAGCTATCCCAGACATTGTAGATGATGCTTTCTTGGAATCTAGCCTTACCCCAGACACTTTACCTCCAGCTCCCAGAAAACCTGACCGGTACGACAGAGTTACCCTACTCTCACAAGTTCCTCTTCAAGAATCCTCCTGCGGATCCAGAGACAATTTCCCAAAGGCCAAAAGGCATTAAGGCTACTGCTGCCAAAAATCCTACCCCTTCTGATGGAGATTATAGAGCCTTAGACAGATTGGGTAAGCAGGTTATACACTTCTGCTACTTTGGCCATTAGGGCTTTAAATTGCCAGTTTCATATGTTAAAGTATCAGCAGCATGTTATGGGGCAACTTAAACAGAAAATGATGTTGATTCGTGACTGTACTGAACACACAGAATTACAGGATTTAATGCATTCCCGAGCTTTAGACAGATGGGGTAAAAAAGTATACACCTCTGCAACTCTTGCTGTTAAACCATTAAATTGTCAGTTCCACATGCTGAAATACCAGCAACATACTGTGGAACTTGAGCAGAAATTATCTACCTTCCCTGACTGTGCAGAAGGTAAAGAATTACAGGAGCTTATGCATTTTACAATGGGTTGGGAGGGTGGCCAAATGGTTAAGGTGTTTGTCTTACAAACACAAGGTGCATGGTTTGAGTCTCACAAGGGATAACTGGCTAGGCTTAAAATGGCTCGCAAGGGCAGTTAGCTTAGTACTAACCTATGAAACTATGAAAGTCAGCAAGCATACCCTGCAATGTGGGTTTGACTCTCTAGAAGCATCTTCCAGGGCAGCAGTCACAGGTTCTGTACTTAGAAGGCATGCCTGGCTTAAGGAGCAGACCTTGCCAGACCATGTCAAATCAAAATAATTGGACGCACTTCTGAACAAGGGCAAGAACAAACAGTTTGGCACCAAAGCAGAAGAGGTTTTAAAAAAGATGGAAGAAAAAGCTAAGTCTATGCAGACAGTCAAAGATTTTTTGCAAGTGCAACCTCCAAGGTTCAGTAGGCATTGTCCCTCAAAACACTGGTCCTTTCCAGCCCCCTCAAGGCCAGGTGTCCTGTTTTCTGGTTTTATGGTTATCTTTAGCTTGGGAGGCTATATTTGCCTCAAAATTCGATTTTGAAGACTTAGTCCCCTGATTTGCTTGCTTGTTTAGACTAATGAGGGAGGTTTTTGCTTTGTGCACATTCTCTTACTTCCAGACAGGATTTTCTTTTCTTGTTTGTTGCACAACCTATTTATCTTAACAGGCTGTACCTCATTCCGATCCCAAAATGAGGTTGGGAAGACTAAGGGTGGTGAGTCTATATCTTCATTAAGGACGGGCACGCCTCCAGACTGGTTTGCCAGCATGACTCACAGGAACTACTCCACGTACAACTGACAGTTGGCAAGGCACCCATCGAAGTTTTAGCTAGCTATAGACCCCCTTTTTCATGACTCAGGACACCCACTCCTCTTACCTGGATCTACTTGATTCCATCAGGGTACCCCCTAACACCCTGATCCTTGACTTCAACTACCCTGCCATAGACTGGGTGAACTACTCTTATACTAGTGCACAATCTCAATTCCTCGACTTCATTAATTCTAACGCACTAGACCAGCTTGTCTCATCCCCCACAAGGGGAGATAACATTCTGGACTTGGTTTTCACCAACATTAGTGACTGCTGCACCACTCCCACATTATGTTCTGATCTGGTGAGATCAGATCATCAGACTGTCTCATTCAAAGTTTCTACCCCACTCAAGCCCCCCAATCCCCAGCTGTAATCAAGCTAAAAAACTTCTCAAAACCGACTACAACCTCCTAAGGGAGGGTATCTGTAGCTTCACACCACCGACCCCCTCAGAGGATGCAGGCAGCTGTATTGAACAGTACACCAATGCAGTTTACAAGCACCTGTACAACTGCTGGGAGTCAGCCATACCCAATAGAACTAAAACATGCTACTCAAGGAAACACAAACTTGTTTGGTAGACTTCCTCTGTCAACAAGCTTTACAACAAAAGGAAGAAGTTGTTGTCCAAGGGTAAAAGGGAACAAATTCCAAACTGGAAAAACTCCCTCCTTAGCCTCAACAAGCAAATTAGATCACTAGCAGAAACCTACAAGGCCAATTATGAATCAAAACTAGCCTCTATAACAAAGGGAAACCATAAAGTTGTTTTCAGTTACATCAGGAACTTCTCAGGAACCTCTGTTGCAAAACCCAGGTTTGTTCCGTATTAGTACTTAACAGTAACACTTAAACTGATCCTGCTGACTCAGCCAACCTGCTATCAGATAGGTTCAGTGCAAACTTCACCCCCTGTCCCCCCAAAGGCCCTTTCGACATCCTCGATACTTGTCCTGCACCTCGCATCTATGTAGATAGTGTTACAGGCCCTATCCAAAGCAAAGAACACTGTTTCCATAGGACTTGATAATATTCCAGGATGTATTCTGCACCATCTCCAGCAAGAATTGGCTTCGCCATTGAGCACCCTATTCAACCACATCCTAAATGCTGGTTCCATTCTAGCAGAGTGGAGAACTGCCATTGTCATCCCCTTGCACAAAGGTGGTGCCACTACTGATCTTGGAAAATATTGCCCCATTAGCTTGACAAGTCTGATCTGTAAAGCCATGGAGCGTATTATTATGGATATCATAAACATAAACAAGGACCTAGGCAATCTCCAAGCACTTGACCCCACCCAGTTCAGATTTGTCAAGGGCAGATCTTGCCTGTTGAACCTGGTTGACTTCTTTGAGACTGATACCAAGGCCCTGGATGAGGGAAAGTCAGTATACATGCAGCTTACCTTGACTTGGCCAAAGCCTTTGACACAATCCCCCACTCTGGCATCATCTAAAAGCTAACAACCTGGCATTAATCCTTATCTCATCAGGTGGGTGGCGAACTGGCTCACTGTGACAGGTCCCTCAAAGTCAAAATAGGCAACTCCACTTCTGATAGACTTGTCACTAGTGGAGTTCCCCAGGAATCGTTCTTGGACCCCTACTGTTTGGCATCTATTTCTCAGAGGTCCAGGCAAAGACAAAAGGCCAGTGGCTGATCAAGTTTGAAGATTACTGTAATTTGGGTGTTGTCATTGACTCCCCTGATGGTTAACAGTTATGTTAAGCAAGAGGGTCTGGCAGCAACTATTGACTGGTGCCAATTCATGGCTTCAAACTAAATGCAAAAAATGTATCCTCGCACTATTCGGCAAAAATGTAACCCCTACTTATTACTGCATTACTGCATCAATGGCAACTCCCTAAGCACACAACCTGTGGTAAGAGACCTGGGCACTCAGGTTGCTAACCTGACATTCAACCATCATGTAGCGGCAGTGGTCTAAAAAGCCTTTCGCTTGGTTCATCTCATAAGTAAAGGGATTGCATCCAGAAAAAAGGAGGATGTCCTTCAAGAATGTAACTGCAGTCCTTACATATGGGTTGTCCTGCCTCAGGCAGCCCTCGGTCGGCCGGATTCCAAAGTCTGGGTCCGGCGTCGGCTGATGTCGCCTCCTCCCCGACATCAGAGCGGCTGGGGTATAAAAGCATCAGCCGACGCCATCTTCCTCAGTCTTTCTTGCCACGCGGTGCCCGAAGCAGAAGCAGTTCGCAAGTGCCGGTCGGTCAGCTCCTGTGTTTTACGTATCCGAAGTCATCAAAAAGCTAAGTACCCCGTTGGGGATCTTTTTCTTGCCTTAGCCGATGTCAGAAAAAACTGAAAAAGTTAATAACTGTTTGTCTTGTGGTAAACAAATACCTCATAAGGACTTCCATTCTTACTGCCTTCCCTACCTTGGCCCAGACCACGACGTCTCGGCCTGTGCTGCCTGTGCTTGCTTCAATAAGCGCACACTCGGGCACCGGGCAGAGTTTGCTGAAGACTGTTTTGGCGATAAATACTCTTATATCATGCCGTCAGAACAACCGACACCTCACATTTCCAAAAAACGGAAGGACCGGGACCGACCTTCTCGGCCCCCGACTTCCACCGACACCACGCCAAAAACTACCACGAGTGCATCTGTCTCTTCTGAGACTGTTGTTCCACCGCTGCGGACCGACGACACCACTTTACCGATCACGCCGGCCCCGGAACCTGCGCTGGTGCTGGTTGTTTATTTTCCTCCAGAAACTGAAGCCCAAGACTTGCCTGAGACCATACCGGTGGACAGGGTTACTCCAGCACGTGGGGCAGCTAGGCCCCCAATGTCTAGGTCTATCAAGGCCTACACACGTGCTAAGGCTGCTAGCCAGGCTAAGTCTCACCCTCCTAAAGCTTTGCCTCAGCCCACTACTGATACACAAATCATGACTTTAGCTGCATATTTAATTTCTTTAATCAGGGGTTCCCAGGCCCATCCTGACAGAGGTTCTCAGCCGCCACCTGACAAAAGGCCAAGGGTTGAGCATACAGACACCCTTTCTTCAGATGAAGCCTCTGGTGACTCTGATCACTCAGATACCCAGGAAGAGTCCTTCCAGGCCTACGAGGATTCTGATGCAGAGGAATCTATTCCCTCTGCCTCTCCTCCTGAGGATATTTCTTTTGGGGAAATTCTCCACTCCATGAGAGAGCATTTTCAGTGGCAAGGCCAGGAATTCTCCGAGGCCAGGAAACTGCTTCGTACCTTCCTTAAGCTTCCCCAACATAGGCCTTTAGCTATCCCTCCAGTGTTAGATGTACTGGATGATGTGTACTCGGATTCGAGTGCTTCTCCTGATTCTCTCCCCCCTGCTCCTGTCAAGCCAGGCAGATACTACAGGGTTCCTGAAACTCACAAACATTTCTTTAAGGCCCATTCTGTTGATCTAGAAACAATTTCCCAGGGGCCCAAAGGGGTGGCCACATCCACGGCCAAAAATCCTTTGCCCTCAGACAGGGAAGCTAGGTCCCTGGAGAGGTGGGGCAAAAAAGTTTATACCTCAACCACTCTTGCCATGAGGGCCCTTAATTGCCTTTTTCATATGTTTCAGTATCAGGATTTCTTGATGGATGATTTACAGAAAAAGTTAGCCTCTCCTGAGCCTTTAGATAGAAAGGCCTTGCAGGATTTGGTCCATAACACACAGCAGGTTAGCAATCATTTTCTTCAGTGCGGTTATGATGCATTGGAAGCTTCATGTAGGGCAGCTATGACAGGGACTGTCATACGTAGACATGTATGGTTGAAAGAACAGGCATTGCCAGATCATGTTAAAGCAAAGCTTCTAGATGCACCTCTGGAAAAACACAAGCTATTTGGTGCTAATGCTCAGAATGTTTTGAAATCAATTGAGGAAAAGGCTAAATCAGTGCAAACAGTCAAGGATTTCCTCCAGGTTCAGCCACCTAGGTTCAGCAGGAATTGGCCTTCTAAGAACTGGTCCTTTACGGACACTGACAAGTTTCAAAGGGGAAAAAACGGGCATGGCCGAGGAAGAGGGCAATACAGAGGCTCCTACAGGGGACGCCAATGGCAACCAACTAATCAAAGAGGTAGCGCAGGGACTACCCCTACTCCACAGGGACAATCACAATGACTTGACTTTGACACCGCCGACCAAGGCTCAAAGAGAAGCACCTTTAGGTGGAAAATTATCCTTATTTTCAAAAAATTGGCACATTTTAACAAAGGACAAATGGATTCGGGACATAATAGACCAAGGTTACAGGTTCCATTTCCACACTTTACCAACAAGACAAGGCATGCCAAACCTGCCACAAAATCAAAGGGCAGAGGCATTCGAACAAGTTTCAAAGCGGAGACAAATCAAAGCAATAGAAAAGGTTCCTCCTCAGGAACAAGGCCAGGGATTTTACTCAAGACTGTTCCTTGTTCCAAGAAAAGAAAAGCAATGGAGGCCTATACTGGACTTGTCCGCTCTAAACACTTTTCTCATTGTACCAAAATTCAAAATGCTGACGCTACAGCAACTCCTTCCCATGCTGGGCAAGGGGTCTTGGCTGGTTACTCTGGACCTCAAGGAGGCATACCTGCATGTCCCAATCAGACACAGTTGCAGAAGATACCTCAGATTTCTTGCAGGGTCAGAGCATTATCAATTCACAGCATTGCCTTTGGGCTTGTCTACTGCGCCTAGAGTATTCACAAAATGCCTGGCATCAGTAATTGCACACTGCAGACTCCAAGGGATACAAATATACCCTTACCTGGACGACTGCCTTATACAGACAGCAAGCAAGCCTTGACAAAAAACTTAAATTATGTCATTCACTTATACAGGCTTTGGGATACACAGTCAACTTACAAAAATCAAGACTACTGCCATCCCAACAAATAATTTTTCTAGGAGCCAAACTAGACACAGAATCACAAATGGCTTACCTCACAGAAGAAAAGCAAGAACAATTACCTCATTACTTCAGAAGCCTAGCAAAGCTCACCCAGGTGACTGCAAGGAAAATCCTGCAGGCCCTGGGTTTCATGGCATCTTGCATTCTACTGATTCCACTGGCAAGACTACACATGAGAACTACAATGGTACCTAAAAAGTTTATGGTCTCAACACAGCCACAACTTGGAAGAAATTATCCCACTCATCCCATGTCTACAAAGGGAATTTCTGTGGTGGGCCCAAGCAAGCCAGTTAAACAAAGGTATGCCTTTCAACAAACCTCAAACAAGCCAAACTATTACAACAGACACCTCAGACCCTGGATGGGGGGTGCACATGGAGGGCAGATGTATTCAAGGGCAATGGACTCCCCAGGAAGTACATCTACACATCAACCAAAAAGAGATGTTAGCAGTAATGCATGTAATCGCCTTCGGAAAATATCTTCAAGGTCATCTACTAATAGACAGACAACACCACTGTTATGTGGTACATAAACAAGCAGGGAGGTACCCATTCATACCCCCTTTGCAGACTAACAATGACTCTTGGGGAAAAGTCCCTGAAACTGAACATACAGCTGCAATCCCAGCTTGTTCCGGGCAGGGACAATGTTCTGGCGGACAGTCTAAGCAGAAACATCCTGGATCCGCACGAATGGATGTTGCATCCAGACATTTTTGCACAAATAACTCAGGCATGGGGGAGACTGGACATAGATCTTTTTGCCTCCCACCTCAATCATCATCTGAAAAAGTTCTGCTCGAGGACACACCATCCACAAGCCTGGAGAATAGATGCTCTGTCATTCAGCTGGAACTCCCTAACAATCTATGCATTTCCACCTCTACCATTAATGACCAAGGTGTTACAGAACATCAAAGCAGAGCAACCGAAAGGCATCTTAATAGCTCCAGATTGGCCAAGACAGCACTGGTATCCATTACTAAGGAGCATAACTTGCACCAAGCCGTGGCCCCTGCCTCATTGGCCTCCACTCTTGACTCAGCACAGTTACAGGGTGGTTCATCCCAACCTGCAAACTCTACAGCTGACAGCTTGGAGGGTTCCATGATTTCTCCGCATATCTCTCTCTCCAAGGAAGTTCAACAGATATTACTGGAAGCACGCAGACCTTCCACCAGAAAGACTTATTCAGCCAAATGGAAGAGATTCAACATCTGGAATGCCAACAAGGGACAGGATGCATCAATATTGAGCATCCCACAGATATTGGAATACTTGGCAGACTTGCTGCATAATGGACTTTCCTATTCTTCCATAAAAATACACGCTTCAGCAAATTACAACACTGATCCACCTGTGTTTTCACATCCTTTGCTAAGACAATTTCTAAGAGGGATAAAGAATATCAAACCTCCCAGAAAACCACCAGTGCCTGCATGGGACCTTAATTTCGTGTTGGAAAACCTAACTCTTCCTCCTTTTGAACCAGCAGCATCTTCAGAACTGCAATTTCTTTCCTGGAAAACAGTTTTCCTGTTGGCAATTTACCTCAGCAAGAAGAGTTTTGGAGATACAGGCCCTCATGGCAGTACCTCCATTCCTCATTTTTCATCAGGACAGGGTTTCTCTAAGAACCAATCCTTCTTTTATGCCAAAAGTGATATCCAGGGTGTCTTTGAATCGAGCAATTCACCTGCCTACTTTCTTCCCCAGTCCTCAAAATAAAGGGGAAAAGCTACTGCACACATTGGACATTCACAGACAACTACGCTACTACTTGGACAGAACAAAGGCCAACAAAGTCTGACCAACTATTTGTAGCATACGCTCCAGGAGTGCAAGGAAAGGCAATTTCCAAACAAACAATTTCAAAATGGATTGGACATTGCATCAGATTCTGGACATTGCATCAGATTCTGTTATTCTTTCCATGGAAAGTATGTGCCAGCCAATATCAGGCCACACTCCACCAGAGCTACAGCCGCCTCCATAGCCTTCCTAAGAGGGGTGGCTACAAAGGACATTCTAGAAGCTGCTACATGGAGCTCCGTGCATACATTTTCCAAGCACTGCAACCTGCCTTTATATTCCAGATCCCGAGCAGGCTTTGCTTCGGCAGACCTGCAGGGCATTTTAGCTACACCATCCTTATCTTAGAGCCTACCACCCCCAGCTTGGCTATGGTATTCAACCCATATGTAAGGACTGCAGTTGCATTCTTGAAGGACATAGTACAGTTTTGTACCTACCATAAATGTAGATGTCAGATAGATATGCAACTGCAGTCAGGTTTTCCCTCCCTCCTACCATTCTGTGTATTGGGTCCACTTCCCTCCTTTTATTCTTAGCTGGGGATTTCTGTTATGGTGTATCTGTTTATTGCTATTGTGTATGTCTGAAAATTTGAACCAGTTCTAAAGTTAGCCTTCCTTGGAGGGCACCTGGTATCTGGGGCAAGAAACACTGAGGAAGATGGCGTCGGCTGATGCTTTTATACCCCAGCCGCTCTGACGTCGGGGTGGAGGCGACATCAGCCGACGCCGGACCCAGACTTTGGAATCCGGCCGACCGAGGGCTGCCTGAGGCAGAACAACCCATATGTAAGGACTGCAGTTACATATCTATCGGACATCTACATTTATGGTAGGTACAAAACTGTACTTTCTTACTCTTCCCTCATTAGACCAATAATTGAGTATAGCTCCCCATTTGGGATGTTCCTCTCCAAACATCTGCACCAAATGGAAAAGCCACTGAAATACCTCACAAAGATAATCCATGGCCTCCAACACCTCTCCTATGCAGACAGGCTCAAATCTCTATCACTGTACTCCGTATCATACAGATTGCTTAGGGGTGACCTGTGTCTCGCCTACAAGGCAATCTCGGACCCTGCCCTACTAGAGATGCTTAATGTCCATAAGTGGCTGCCCCATCTCTGGAATAGACTTCCCATACAAGTCAAACAGAGCACCTCGCTGACCCTCTTCAAGCGCAACCGTGATGAGTGGATGGGAAACCACAAATTTGTCCCAGTGGGTTTCACCTGTGTCCCTCATTGACAAGGGTGATAGGTGCTGATTAAGGTTTCTTCTTGGGGGTAAACTCTTTGACTAGGCTTGTAAGGGGCCCCAGGCCCATTAGCCTAGTAACCTCCTATGATCCTGTGATACCAAGATCCATCATGGTGGCTTTTTCTTGCAGTTTTTCCTGGGTTTATTTCTGTCTGCTACCGCTGTTTTGTGCAGTTTATATGGTCATACAGGGATTTTGTATGCCTCTGTATGGGCTTCTGTGTTTTCTGAGTTTGGGAGAGCTTGGAAATTGGATATGCCATCACTTAACAGTAGGTAGTTCACCTTCATTTGAACCTATGTCACATTTGCAAGACTTTTTGTTTTAATGAAAACCTGTTAACTTAAAGAAAAAGCACAACTGTGTACATCTTCAAATAATGAATTTTAACCATCTTGATAGGAACAGTTGTCCCAAATAGTCAGCTGCACCCAAGGCATTAACTAACCTAAAATTAATGTTATCTATGCTAAGACACATGTGACAGCCTGTCATCCCACTTAAAATAATTGCTGTCATTCTTGTCTTATCTTTCAGAGAGCATTAACCTTTAGCCTTAAAGTGCTCTGGCTTTATTACTTCCCCTACAATCAGCTTGTCACCATGAAAGATAAACTGTAAAGTTTCTCTCGGCTGTAAACTTCAACTAAACATTTAGTTGCTAAAGAAACTTTTCTTTACATTTAGTGATCACTTACAAAAAAACTTGTTAGATTAAGCCAAGGGCCTTAATCTAGGCATTCACCTATGTAAAATGAATGAAAACATATCTACTCTACATATAATCTGTGCACTTTTACACCATCCATCACCTCAGCGACCCAGGATTACAGCATGTTAACTTGTTTGTCTAGCCTTTCATATCTTTTTACGTTGTAATTCTTACATTTCTTGTAACTAAAAAAACAAAAACAAAAAAGGCACATGTTTATTGCTTTCAGGAATAACTGAAACTACTTTACTTGGCATGCAATTATATCACAAAATGTTTTATACTACCAGTTATTATATTTTTCCCTTCCCCTAAACATTAATGACATAAAGTGGGGGTATATGTTTTTCAGTTCCCCACAAGTTAGTCAACAAAAGTCCAGTCTTTCTACTTTTTCTTGTAAAGCCATATTTTACAAATGTGATTGCTGCATAGTCTCACATTTATTCACATATTCCACTGTTGCTGATGGTCTTCCTGTTCATCTTAATCCCCCAACCCGAGACTCTGCTTTAAGTCAAAGGGTATCCTGATTCTTCTAGACAACTTTTGGGCTTTTTTTCTCTCTCTCAAGCATGTTCCTTTGGAACATTGGAAAAGGTTTCACTGGCAGTGTCTCTTTGAGCTTTATTACCAGAAGAATGAGAAGCAGAGCCCCAGTCTGTTGGCTCAGTTTTTGTTAGACTTTTGTATTTCCCTCTTAAAGTATTCTGCATCTAGACTGACTGATTTTCCAAGGAAAAATATTCTGAAGACTGCTGGATAGAGCAGCTTGAATGTCACACCTGCCGCTCAACATTCACTGATTTGCTGGGATACATTTGCTTTTCTTCTGCCTGGTGTTTGGTGAATAACCATTTTCCACAAGCACTTCGTTCAAATGTTAGTAATTTGCCCTTCTGCCACAGTTTTGTCAGGATCAACTCTTTCTACTGGTATGATTGCACCTTTGCTAATACATGTCTTTGCTTTCTCATGGCCAGGTTTGGAGCATGTACGAGGTGACTTTTCAATTAACAAAACCTGTTGTGAAGTACCAGTCTAGTTGTTTGTTTGTGCTTTTATAAAATTAACCCTGTCCGTTCCTCCCAGTTTGTCTCGTACAGCAGAAAAAAAACTCATTTTCCTTGTGTGCTGTTCTCAAACATTTTATTTGAAACAGCTGTTAAGCAGTCTAGTACTCTGCCAGATTTTTCTTCATTTCATTCTCTGATTTTTTTGCATTTTTATATTAATTCATCTGAATAGATGTTTAAAGCTTCTTCCATTTTTCCAGCCTTTTTATTTGAGCATGTGTGCTCCTTTAGTGTTACGTTTATTTAATCGGCTCTGAATCAGCTTGATTTATTTTTTCCTGTAGATTGCTTAAAGCCGTATCTTGTACCGAAGATGGAGCTTGAACTGCTTTCTGCTGAACAGCTGCAGGATTCTTTCCAGTTAGTGTTTTCTCTTCGCCTTCTCTAGTTGATTTTCTTTCAGTCTATGCAAGTTTATTTGCTGGCATCAAGGTATTACACTTATAGCAAATTCAGTTAATGACTACTAACTCGCAAAATTACTAGCCCTTATCTCTGCTTTTTTTACACTGGGAGAGCTGAAATTAAGCTCTTGATCATAGTGTAGCTATCTTGGAAGTCCTGAAAGATTTGCATTTCTCTAATGCATTGTTGCAGTGACAAAATGGTTCATTTTGGGTTTAGTTTTGCCAGGTTTGGACATATAATTGGGTGATTCAAGAAGGCTGCAGTAACAAGTTCAGACATGTGTTATCTTGCACAGTGTCACTCTAGGATTCTGCATGCTGTTGTCTTTATTTGCTTGAACCTGTGTGAGAGAGATGTCTGTGGACAGCTTAGGCATTATTGTATCTGCAGGCACAATTCTTGCACATTTAGCAGTATTGGTAAAAATCCACCCGAATTCTTGGACAGCTATGTTAAATAGTTGGTGCTCAGCAGAAACTGATTGTGATCCTGTTGCTTTTAAGAGTGGGGCTTGAGGATACCATGAGTGGGAGCCCAGATACTGGACGCAAGTTGTGTTTTTCATAGGTCAGTGTTGCAGTCATAATTAACGTTTTCTGATGGCTAGATCTGATGTCCAGCATGACTTGCAGAGTTGAGCACCCTTCCCTCATAGCTGGACTGATGCTGTCAGAATTCAAGTACCTTATGGCATCTGCTGATACTATCTTTATTTTGCTATTAGTTAATTTCAGGAGATTGTTATAGCCCATTCTCAGGACTGTAATTATGTCAGTGAAGAGCATAAAAAGGCAATTATCACTTTCAGAGATCTTTCGGTACCAGAGTTTGCAGTAACAGAGTGCACACATCCTGGAAGCAGACTGGCAGGCAATGAGAATTTGGGGAACACCTTGTGAGCACCAAATGCCACATAGACTTCCATGTACCCTGTATTTTCTCACTGGGTCTAGAATATAGCTGTCATGCCATCTGGCGTTTGAGATGGGGTGTCTTAAGACACTGAAGCCAAGACAGGAAGCTTTCCAGAAGCTGCAGGCTAAACTGAGCCTCATGGCCCTGTTTGTTATCTGCCAATGTCTTTCAAGTTATACAGATGCTGCTGGACTGAAGGCATCAACTCCACAGAGGTGCTCAAACCTTCCCGACCTTGTTGCCTGTTATCTGCCTCTGTGGGCAACATTGAAAGCTGTGGTGTTAAACTTGTAGCTCCTAGTTCATCCCCTGTAGACCTAGGAATAATCATTGTGATCCTTGTCTTGTGCCACCTTCCCAAAATGTCCACTTTGAAATACCACTTGATTAAAAATGAACGGGAAGAATCACTCCAGAGATCGTCAGGGGTCTTTTGACCCTCGAGATGCAATCCAGGGGCATCACTTCCTGGTTTGAAAATCCTAGGTGGCAGTCTAATCGTTTAAGACCTGGGCACCTGTACCTAAGGCTCCTTGTGCTTAGACAGCTGTCCCTTGCTAGATCTTCCTCTCATGTCTCCATCTAGCTCTCCCTCCAGTTTATTTGTAGAGTTCAGACAGATTCTGAACAGCATTCTGTCTGGAGTCTCCCATCCAAGAAGAAAATGGGTCCTCCTAAGGTAGGATTCATACTCCTCTGATTTTGAGAAGGAAGAGGAAATGGACTAAAGGTCTTTTCTTCCCTGCAGCATATGAATGATAAGTGAGGATACCTCGTCTTATTCTCCACGAGACATTTTCATGTGGGGGTACCCTCTCAGTCCTGACAACTCCTCGGCTGTCAGTCTCAGTAAATGTATCTTGGATTATTGTCTTATAGTTCAGGAAATCCTTTCAGATGTGTTTTGTGCATCATCCCTTGAGCTAGACTTCCAGTCCCACCCCAGGGTATCTGACTAGTTTTATAGCGTTTAAAATACTCAGAAGTTTCAATGTAATCACCCTTCTGTATATTGTGATGCATATCCCTGGAAACCTACTCAGGGAAGTATACTTGGCTCCAGGGTGAAATACTCTTCACAGTGACAGGAAAAGCAGATTGTTGACGTTTTTCCCATAATTAGTTAAGCAGTCATGGGATTTTAGGGTTCTGAACTTTTAAGACCCGTGTTCTGTAATATGAGGCGCATGTCTTCTGGCTGCTTCGGGATAGTTGTAGCAAAGCATGAGATGAGCTAAGACAAGTTTAGGAGCCAAGCCCTTAAAGGCTTTACTGCTGCAAGTGTACGGTCTTGTGAGGCTTTTGAGGATTGAAGGTAAACTGGTGCCGATGTCCCCACCTAAAATCATTGTTGCAGTATTCCCAATCAGTGGGATATCCCTGCTGATGTCCAGATGAGGTACCAAACTTTACTTTTCCAGGGTGACTCATCTGACTTGTGATCTCAGCTTGTATGTGTAGGGGACGTATGAGCATAATTCTTCAGACTGTTTCGCCACCAGTCTGAACACAGATGGCATATCCTTCGGTCTGGTCATCATTTGGTCATTAGTACTATTGCTTCGAGCAAACAGATACGTGCCCTGTTGGGGACTTTCCTTTACCTTTTTAGTGTTTTGTTTACTGGTGTTAGATGTTGACTAGGATGGGTAGGTGCAACTTTGGCAGACAAATCCTGTACAAAGATTTGCATACCAAGTGTGTTTTCCACTTAGCAGAACACTACTACAAGACCTGTTCATTTGCCACTTTGCACCTAAGATGTTGCATTTCTGTTTGTCCTGTATCGGTACCTTTTTGGAGACTGTTTGAAATGCTTGGCCCACTCATAGATGGCAGATCTTGCTTCCCCAAACATACGTCTACTGTGTAAGAAAAAGCATAAAAGACCTAGGCTGGAAACTGTCAGCTCTTTCAGATTCTGATGTACTTGCTGTGGTTTCAGAACCCGTAGCGCATCAATTTCCATTTCAGATGTCTTCTACTGAGATTGTGATGGAGGCTGCTATTGCGTTGGACAACCTTATGACTGGGGAATTTACAGAAAAAGCCGAACCACAAATTGTCATCTTGGAGGGCTTAGAGGAAGTCCCCCAGGTAACAGTTTGGGAAGAGACTGCAGGTAAATTTTGTTGAGGTACGTTGGGGGTATGAACTACCACACTTGGTTTAGGCGGACATCATGTGTAAAAAAAAAAAAAAAAAAAAAAAAAAAAAAAGCACCAAAAAAAAAATGTGCAACTTCTCCCCCTCCTCTTCTTTCCTCTAGGGAGAAGGAATGGCTAAACAAGGAGGAAGCTACTGTCCGCTGCCTGTCTGGTGCCAGGATCTGCCACATAACGCACGCACTTGGGTCACTCCACAACAAGTGCAAATATGATTCAGTCATTGTCCATGTTGGTGTGAAAGACCCGAGACATACGTCCCTGGGCTACATGAAAAGAACATGGAGGAGAACTTGTCTGATCTTGTAGTCCAGGCAAGTATGACCCTAGCCCTGAGTAGCATCCTGCCATCACCCAGAATGATACCACAGTGCAAGTACAAAATGATTGACGTCGACAATTGGCTAAGCTTCTCGTGTCGTAAGGGGATCCAGTATCTGTCTGCCTGGGATGACATGATTGACAGACCATGATGCTTTGACAGAGATGGCCTGCACTTGTCGCCCTTGGGATTCCGAATACTGGCTAAGGCTCTTGCCACCCCTATAGTGCCTTTTTTTAGGCAAGGTTCAAATGACAAATTCACCATCGTAGCAGGTACAGGTGAGGGTAATGCTACTCAATGCTAGAAGTCTAAACCTGAAAATGCATTCACTCAAGGCACTCCTTAAAATGGAGAACATCGACATCTGTGCAGTGACAGAGACTTGGTTCAAGGCTCCAGAGAGCGCCCCTGCATTATCAGGCTATAATTCATACCATACTTTTTGGTCGCATAACCTGGACCAAAACACTAAAGGCGGAGGCTTGCCCATATTCATTAAGGATATCCACACCTCCAGGCTAGTTGCTCAGCATAATGCATCTGAGATTAACCAATTGCAACCACCTCTGGGCAAGACCGCAGTCCAAATTGTAACTTGCTACAGATCTCCCACCATGCCCCAGGATTCCCACTCCTCATTTCTTGATACACTGGAAAATATTAGGGTACAACCCAACACCCTAATAGGTGATTTCAACTACCCCACCATTAACTGGGAAAACTACTCATGTCCCAGCTCTTTTGCTCAATATTTTCTGGAATTCATAAATTCAAACGCCTTGGAGCAACTTATCCACACCCCACCAGGGGCAGCAGTATCCTAGACCTGGTCATTACCAACATGGGCAACCGGTGTTCCACACCAGAGGTCAATTCCTCGGTCAGATCTGACCACAAGCTAATCACCCTAGACATCCACATCCCGCCCCCACCCCACATCAGGGAAACCATAAAAAATTTCTCCAAAAACAACGTCACGCTTCTTAAGACAGAAGTGGCAAACTTCACGACACCCATGCAGACGGACAATAGAGCTACAACTGCTGAATCCTACAGAAATGCACTTTATAAGCACTTGCACGAGTGCATGGATCGTGCTATCCCTAACAGAACAAAGATGCTATCCTCCAAAAAAAAAAGAAGCCAGTCTGGTGTTTCCCTGCCATAAACAAACTCTACATCAGAAGAAAGAAACTGTTGCAAAAAAAAAACAAAAAAAAAAAAAAAAAAAAAAAAGAGTAAAATCCCATGATTGGAAGACCTCCCTGGTCAGCCTCTGGAAGAAGCTGAGATCCCTCATAAAATCCTTCAAAGCAATTTACAAAAACAAAATTGCCACTGATTCTAAAGACAACCACAAAGCATTCTATAGCTATGTCAAGAATCTCAATGGCAACACTCAGATCTGCTCTGCGTTACAGCACAATGGCACTAAATATACAGAACCAACTGATATTGCAAATATTCTGGCAGATGGGTTCACTGCTAACTTTAGCCCCCTCTCTCCCCCCCTAAAGGGCTCATCTCTATACCTGAAGAATGCAAAGTTCCTGTAATCATGGCTGCACAGGTAAAAACCACACTCCAAAGCCAACAACACAGCATCCGTGGGACCTGACAACATCCCAGGCTGTGTTCTACATTAATCTACAGAATGAATTGACACCCCACCTAAGCACCATGTTCAATCATAGCCTCTCCTCAGGCTTTGTGCCCACTGAATGGTGCGCAGTGACTGTTTTCCCACTCCACAAAGGGGAGCCACCACGGACCTCTGGGATCTACTGCCCCATTAGCCTAACGAGCCCGGTCTGCAAGGCCATAGAACGTATCATCATGGAACTTTTATAAACAAAAACATTGGTAATCCCCAAACTCTGGACCCCACCAAGTTCAGGTTTGTAAAAAGCGGATCATGTCTTCTAAACCTGATAGACTTCTTTGAAGCAATCACCAAAGCCATATAGACTAGGGTAAGGTGGTTCACACAGCCTATCTAGATCTCGCCAAGGCTTTTGACACCATCCCCCACTCTGGAATTATAGATAAACTCACTAAACTAGGTATAAATCCCTATGTGACAAGATGGGTTGCCAATTGCCTCACTGACAGAACCCACAATGTGAAAGTAGCAGACTCCAAATCCGACTTCAGACCAGTGACAAGTGGAGTATCACAGGGTTCAGTCCTGGGTCCTCTCCTCTTTGGTATCTACTTCTCTGAAGTATAGGCTAACAGTTTGCAGATGACTGCAAACTAGGAGCCATAATCGAAACTCCTAATGATGTGGACATCTTACAAAAGGGCCTCACTGAGCCAGATGCCTGGTGTCAAAACCATGGCCTCGAGCTCAGTGCCAAAAAGTGCATTGTCATCCCCTTTGTTAAAACTCTGTACCCATGAGCTACCACATAGGTGGTAGTCTACTTAACACAATGTGATAAGAGACCTTTGATAATCACATTGCCACAGTAGTCAGGAAATCCTTCTACGTGGTACACCTCATCATAAAAGGTTTGTCGTCCAGGAAAAAATAGATAATTGTTCCCCTCGACTCATCGCTCATTAAACCCATTATAGAGTACAACGCCCCTTTTGGTATGTACCTCACAGGACATCTACAACAACTGGAAAGGCTGCAGAAATACCTCAGAGTATTACCGGCCTCAAACAGATGCCCTACGCAGGCAGTCTCAAAAAAACTCCAGCTTTACTCTGTCACGTCGCCTACTCAGAGGCGATCTCTGCCTAACATACAAAGCTATGTCAAACCCAGAGCTGTTGGACATGCTCCACTTAAAGCAATCCAGTCCCTCCGAGCTACACGGTCTAGGGACCTAAACCTTGTCACCACAATAAACTGAACATGCTGGAGGGATAGATTCCTGTCCCAGAGACTTCCCATACACTGGAACAAACTACTTATCTGTATCAAACAAAGCTCCTTATTAACACTCTTCAAGAAAAATCTTGATTGGATGGGAAATAGGAAATTCACCCCAGGGATCACCTCTGTGGCTCTGCTCGACAGGGGCACAGGAAAATAATTTTCTTGCGTGGCGAAAGCCAGGGTACCTTTTTGGCTAGGCTTATATAGGCCCTAGGGCCAATAGCCTAGTACCTACCTATGAACTTTACTTAGGGCTTACTCAAGGCCATTTTGGCCTTGAAGCCTCCCTCCTTTTCTTTACAGTCCCCTCCCTCCACTTCTCCAAAGGTTGCTGTAGATTCATCATCCTCTGAAGATAAAGGAGGCTTTTGATTCTGATCTTTTTCATGGTCTGTTGCTCCCAAATCCTGGGATCTGGCCAAGTCCCTTCTGAAAGATTGCTTTTTCCTGACTCTCCTGTAGAAGAAACGTCCTTTATAGAAGCAATATTGTCCATGACGAAGTGCTTTGAGTGCAAGTCTAGGCAGATTGCAAAGATCCAGAAGAGATACCACAACCTGTTGACAATTGTGCCCTCTTCCTCAGTTTCTCCTATTTTTAAGGCATTCTTAGATGCATTTCAATCCACCTCCACTTCCCCTGACTCCCAGCCCTTTGCCCCTAAATGGCCAGACAGATTTTATAAATCTCAGGATCTTGTTTAAACGTCCTGTGGCAGACCCGTCTGCAGTGTCTCTTCTGATAAACCATCCTTCCTAATGACTGTGCCCTCCCTTCAGACAAGATTAGCAGGGATATGGATAGGTTCATAAAAAGTGTGATGCCTCTACTTTGGCAGTCAGGGCTGTTGCTTACCAAACTGAAATGAGTATTAGATGTTCATCTTCAGTTCCTTAAACTAGGTAATGGTGGATTCACTAGAAACTGATTCTAAACAACAAATGTTATCTGTACTTAATCAGGTTGCACAAGTAACTAGACAGCATCAAGTGTAGATATCCTTCTGTTCCCATGTTGCAATAGTCTTACTGTGGGATCCTCCGCCTCAGCCGACCCGAACATACGGTTCCAATGCAGACGCTTAAGCCTGGTTGCTGCCAGGTGCATGGGACATCACACGCAGGGCCATAAACCATTGTCCTTAAATGTGACGTCTGCATGCACAGACCTCAGAACTTCTTTGCCGCAATCTAACATCAGATCGATCGCTTCACTCTGCTATTTTCAGGATGTCTAAAGATAAGTAGCCTGTTGGGGAAAACCTTTTCTTGCTTGAGCTTTGGTTGTTTGCTGTTTCTTAGCCGATGTCAGCTAGAAAGGGCAAATGTAGGTGCAGACGTCAAAATCCGCACAAAGATTCACGCAAACTTTGCTTGTTCTGTCTAGGCCACTAACACGATCACACCACCTGTAGTATCTGCCAGTTGTTAGCACTGAAAACTCTCTGCAGTCGTCTGACAGCCTTAAAACTTTACCTCGAGAAACAGAAGTTAAAATGCCTAGCCCTGCTTATGGATATGGAGTCTGCCGTCTTGGCAGAGCCACCTAAAAAGACCAAGGTTACCAGGCCTACTGCTTCTACCCCTCTGTCGGATGTCCCTCCAGCTGCCGATTTTAGGGGTTGAGGGGCATCTGCTAGAACAGGCGTCTTCACTGACTACCTTTATAGTTTCTCTGAGGTTGTTCTGATGTCTCCATCAGCTGAGGTTTAAGGGGAACCAGGCTCCACTGGCCACCAACCCATGGTCCAGGAATCAGAGTCCTCACCTATAGGCCAAATTCATAGGGTTCATAGGTAGGTACTAGGTTATCTGCCCAAGGGCATTTATAAGCCTAGCCAGTGTCAGCTTTCGCCACCCCACTGATTGATTAACTGAGCCTCTGTCAAGAAGAGCCAATGAAGTGATCTCAGGGGTGTATTTTCTGTTACCCATCCACTCGTCAAGGTTTTTCTTGAGTGTTAGTGAGGGGCTCTGCCTAATGTAGTTAGGAATTTTGTCCCAAAGCATGGAGAGTCTCTGTTACAGGACTCTATCCCACCAGCATTTTCTATTTATTGTTGTGGCGAGGTTTAGCTCACTAGAGCGAGTGGAGTGACTTGGATTTCTTTAGGTGGCGCATTCCATCAATTCTGAGTTGGATATGGCTTTGTAAGTGAGGCAGAGATCAACTCTGAGTAATATGCCACTGAGTACAGCTGGAGTTTTTCCATTTGGGCTGCATAGGACATATGTTTGAGGCCAGTAATGCTCTTTGTGAGGTACTTTTGTGGTCTTTCCAGCTGTTGGAAGGGTCTTGTGAGGTACATCCCAAATGGGACATTGTACTCTATGATGGGTCTGATGAGTGACAATTAGAGGGGCACTATAACCTCTTTATTTCTAGATGCGAACCCTTTAGATGGGCTACATAGAAAGATTTCCTGACTACTTTGGCAATATGATTGTCAAAGGAGAGATTGTCATCTACCTGGGTCCCCAAATCTCTTATTACCTCTTCTGTATTAAGGGGGCTGCCACCTATGTGGTAATTCATGGATGTTTTGTTTTTCCCAAACAGGATGACTATGCATTTTGGCATTTGACTTGAGACCATGACTTGGATACTAGGTGTCCATCTCAGTAAGGCCCTTTTGGAGAATGTCCGTGTCAGCCGGAGAGTCAATTGACTCCCAGTTGCAGTAATCTGTGAACTTGGTTAGCCATAGTCGTCCTGCTTGCGCCTGTACTTCTGAGAAGTATATGCCAAACAGTAGAGGTCCAAGACCGAGCCTCTTGGGACACCACTTGTGACTGGTTTAGAGCCGGACCTGGAGCCCGGAGCCTGATAATTCCTGATACTAGACCCCCCCCCCCATCTCTGCTAAATCCACTCCTTAAGAGGAAACAAAAAACTAAGCATCTGTTTAATTCCTCTGAAGAGCAACCAGACTGGCACGCCTTCTTCCAGTCCCTGCTGCAGGCCTTTGTGGCTCTTGGCCTTCAGCCCTTCCTGCTGCCACATTGCCTGCCCTCAGCCCCAGGCCAGCCTCAGCTGCTTCCATCCCTCCTATTCACACCCAGGAGGAGTACTCCTCTTCCTCCTCCTCAGATGAGTCTGTCACCTACTCCTCACAGATAGCTTCCACTTTGGATTACTACTCCCCAGATGAGAACTCCATGGAGGGAGATTCTCCCCGTGAAGACATTACTTTTGGAGAAACCATTACTAAGATGAGGGAGTACTTCAAGTGGGATGCAACTTGGATGACAGAAGTCCAGAAGAGGTTCTTTTCCGTTACTCCAGGTGGAATCTCCCTTCCCTCTGCTATCCCTCCTGTGATTCCAGCCTACCTAGATGCATTTGCATCCACCCCAGACTCCAGAATATCAGCCACCAGCTCCCAAAAGATCTAATAACCACTTTCACAAGGTCCGTGATGAGCACAAATTCCTCATAAAGCCACCAATGGCAGATCCTGCAGCCATTGCAGTGGCCCCAGACAAACCCTCCAGACTTCTGTACTTTCTTCCTCCCTCTTGCCATCAGACAAGGACAGCAAAGTGATGGACAGTCTGGGGAAAAAGATGTATACATCTTCTACACTAGCTTTTACGGCTATCAACTACCAGCCCATATGGTCAAATATGCCCTAGATTTGATTTCTCAGGCTTCCTCCTTGCTATCTTCCATGACTGACTCTCCTAACAAATCACAAGTAGCATCCTTGCTGTCCCTGGCATCTCGAGTTGCCAGACACTCTATAAAGTGCAGCTATGATGCAGCTGAGGCCTCCGCTAGGTCTGCAGCTTCAGCTTCTGTACTGCACAGATGCTCCTTGCTTAGGCTTCAACCTCTTCCTGAAGATTTCAAAACCAAAATTTTGGATGCACCACTGGACAGCAAATTCCTGTTTGGGGAAACTGTCTGCTGACCTGTTTAAAAGCCTCCAGAAAAAAAGTAAGGAGCTTCAGGACCTAAAACCATTGCTAGTCTCCCCAGTTCCTAAATTTTACCACAACTACCCTGCAAAAACCTCCTTTGTCAGAAGAGTCCCAGCTCCATCCACCTTTTCCACTTCCAGGCACAGAAAAGGGCCCAGGAAGGCACCCTCCCCAAGGACAGCCCTTCCTTAACTTACCACAAGGCAGCCCTTTCAAGACAGAAACAGTAATGCGTGACTTCTCCAGCCAGCTCTCCCTCTTATTCTGCCTCTCTCACTGTCTCCCCATTTGGGAAAAAGTCACTTCAGATCACTGGCTTTTGGCAATAGTGGAAAAAGGATACTTCATGTACTGGTAAGAAAACCCCTTTCCACAAGGCATCCCACTCCCTCACAGAAACCAACTACACCTAATCCAACTACACCTAATCCCTCAGGTTATCAAAGAACTGCTTGCACAGAGGAGCATAGAAACTGTCCCCTCAGGCAAAGAAAGGAGGCGGTTTTACTCCAGGCTATTCCTAGTACCAGAGAAGGATGGCCCTTGGATGCCCACCTTTGATTTATCCTTCCTAAATCTTTCTGAAGGTCCCTTCCTTCAGAATGCTATCACTACAAAGCCTTCTTTCACTATTGCCACCCAAACTTTCATGGCCACTTTGGACCTGAAGGAGGCATACTTCCACATTCCAGTCCACCCAATCTACAGGAAGTATTTGTATTTTGCTGGGCCCTCTTTACACTTTCAATTTACTGCCTTGCCTTTTGGTGTATCTACTGCACTAAGAGTCTTCACAAAGTGCCTAGCCCCAGCTGTGGCCTACTGCGTAACAAAGGGCATCCAAATCTACCCCTACCTAGATGGCCTCCTCATTCTTGCAGAAGAGGACGTCCCTCGCAGGACTCATTTACTATTCACCATGTCCCTGCTCCAGAGCTTGGGGTTCACTCTGTCTGGCAAAATGATCCCTCACTCCAGCCCACAACAAAATCTTCTTGAGCTGCAGGATAAGAACCAACTTGATGAAGGCCTTCCTTCCATAGGAAGAAGTATCCTCCGTAGTCTGCCACTTGCACAACCTCCTCCTGGTTACCCACCTTTCAGCCAGGCAGTTCATACACCTCCTAAGCCTCATGGCAGCCACAATTCCTATGCTACCTCTTGCCAGGCTACACATGAGAAAGTTCCAGTGGTACTTAAGAAATGTCTGGTCACAACACAGCCACCCCCTGCATTTTCAGGTACCTTTCTTATGTCTGAAAACCAGAACTGAGGTGGTTGGAGCCAGCAAGTACACCGTACCCAGGCCTACCCCTGCAATCCACCAGCCCGATACAATTCATGCACATGGATGCTTCGATCTAGGGTGGGTAGCAACTATGAATGGCCTCAAGGTGCAAGCCCAGTGTGAGCCCTCCTTCCAGAAAAAAACATATCAGTATCAGGGAGATGACTGCGGTCAGTTTAGCCTTATAAGCCTTCCTCTCTCTTATGCAACCAGGACCCCTACAAATCTTCACGGACAATACCACTGTGATGTGGTACATCAACAAGCAGGGGGGAACCAGGTCTTACCTACTCTGCAGATTAGCAGTAGAGGCATGGGCTAGCCTCTCAGCACATTTCACTGCTGGCAGTCTATATTCCATCACAGGACAACCATCAAGCGGCTGCCCTCAGCCGATCCTTCTCTGCATCATGAGTGGATGTTGCACAGAAATGTCTTGGACATTGTCCACCAATGGGGCACACCTCAAATAGATCCATTTGCTCCCTCCCCCCAGAACAGACAATTATGGCTTTTCTGCTACAGGGATCCCTCACCACTAGCCTGGAGAGTGGACGCATTTTCGTTTTCTTGGAAAGGAATGTTCCTTTATGCCTTCCCTCCCTTCCCACTCATTCAGTAAGTCCTCCTAAAAATCCAGAGGGACAAGCCGAGAATCTTGCTCATGACTTCTTATTGGCCAAGGCAGCATTGGTTCAACCTTCTTCAATCTCTAGCCAAGGGCAGTCACCACAAGGTGACTCACAAGGTGGACCTGCTCACACAACAGAAGGGATCTCTTTTACCCACACCTGGAGATGCTCTGCTTAACCCTCCGGGTGATAAACTCTTGATCCCCTTGAGACACCGGTACACACAGGATGTGCCGTCTGTCCTGCAGGAGGCCAGGAAACCCAATACCAGGCTGTGTTTTCAAATGGGAAAGATTCTCCAAATGGTGTCTCAAAATGCAAAGGGACCCATTCCAAGCAGATGTTCCTCTAGTCTTAGCGTGTGTGTGAGCTCATAAAATCAGACCTTTCGTATTCTTCAGTGAAGGTCCACTTATCTGCCATCTCTGCTTGCTTACGTATGGACCCATGTCTGCTTTCCAGGTTGGATGTCAAACTATTCTTAACAGGGGTCCTGCATGTTAGGTCACAAAAGAAACTTATTCCACCACCTTAGGACCTAAACTACGTGCTAGAAAAACTCAAAAGTTAACCCTTTGAACAATCTAGCTCTGCTTCTTTGCAGATGCGCACATGGAAGATTGTACTACTAGTAGTCCTTACTTCAGCTAGATGGGTTTCAGAGTTACAAGCACTAATGGCATCCCCACCCTGCACTGTCTTCCACAGAGATTGAGTGACCCTTCACACTCCCACCCTGCACTGTCTTCCACAGAGATGTCGTGACCCTTCACACCAATCCCTCCATGCCCAAAGTGGTCAATGAGCTCTCTCAATCAGTCTGTTGACCTGCTCACCTTTTTTCCTTTCCCACAGAATGACAGAGTACTCCACTTCCTGGATATCCACAGACAATTAAGATTCTATTTGGACAAAACCAAAGCTATCAAAGTCCAATCAGCCCTGTGTGTCCTTCCACCCCAGGACGCTGGCGAAGGCGGTATCCAAACTATTTCCACTTTGATAAGGAAAACTATATCCTTCTGCTGCTCTTACCACAGCGAACACTTACCTTATGGGTTCAAGGAACAATCTACAAGAGCTGTGGCCTCTTCTGGGGCCTTCCTCAAAGGCCTGGACGCTACTACCATTCTAGAGGCAGCCGCGTGGTCCTCTGTGCATACCCACACCAAACATTACAAATTCGACCATGTCTCCTGAGCCAGGGAGGTTTGCAAGGGCAATCCTGTATGGATTCCTGGAATCTGCAACTGCTTCCACCACCCATCCCTCTTCTTGAGCTGTGGTACTCTCCCACAGTAAGAATACTGCAACATGGGCATAGAAGGACATAGAATAGTTGCATAAATTCTTACCATAACCGTAGAGGTCGTCTTTCATGTTGCAGTTCCCACCCACGTAGCCCCCTTCATTACACTTACCCTGTCTAGATGGCATCCCTTTACTACTCCTTAGACTATTGTCTGACGAGGCAGTCAATTCTGAGGTCTGTGCGTACAGACATCTCATTTTAAAGACCCTGGTTTATGGCCCTGCGTGTGATGTCCCAAGCACCTGGCAGCAACCAGGCTTAAGCTTTTGCATTGGAGCCAGACGTTCAGGTCGCTTGAGGCAGAGGATCCCACATTAAGAATACTGCAACATGGATTTTTACACTATTCTTTATCCTGTAGAGGCTTCATCCAGAGCAGCTGCTACTGGTTCTGTCATCTGCAAATATGCATGGTTGCGCAGTCTGCCTTTACCTGAAAACTTAAAAATAAAAATTACAGATGCCACTTTAGACAATAATGTCCTGGTTGGCCGTTAAATATCCAAGAACAGAGAGACCTGTGTACCAGTGGAATTATCCAGTTAAAAACCCACCTCTTTTGATGGACGGGATCCTAGACCCAGTCAGATAAACAAGAAGACCCCCAGAAAGAGATTCTCAGAAAACACAGCGAAAGTCCTCTTCTGAGAGGCCTCCCTTTAGAGACAAGTTTCTTTCACTATTTACAAAGTCCCCCCTACCTCCGGTTCTGCTCTTGTCAAAGACTGACCCAGATTATTTCCATCTGGGAAAAGGATTATTACAGACCAATAGGTGCTAGATATTCGGGGGGGGGGGGACTCCTCTTGGATGGAACCCCCCCAACACGCGCACTCTCACACCGCAGCACTCTCACATCAGCACTCTCTCTCGCTCAAGCACTCTCGTCTCAAGACGCTCTTGCAGAAATTATACAGCAACAAGTCACAGTAGAACCAGTGCACCAAGAATTTGTGGAAAAGGGCTTTTACTCCAAATTATTCCTAGTTCCAAGGAAAGAAGGGCATTGGAGACCCATACTGGACCTCACTTTGCTAAGCACCCTTCTAAAAGAGCCAGCCTTCAAAATATTTTCACTGCACACACTGCTACTGTTAATTCTGCCTCAGGTCTTCGTAGCATCTCTAAGAATATAAAATGCTTATTTCCACTTTCTAATTTTCCCCCTCTGGAGGAGATTCCTCAAGTTTTGTTACTGGTTCCTGTCACTTTCAGTTTTCTGCCCAAAGAGATTTCACAAAGTGTCAGTGATTGTCCTCTTTTGATCACAGGGAACCCAGATTTTTCTCCTACTTAGACTTAGTCTAAGCCTCCTCACCACAGATCTTTCTGCAACACCTCCAGTTTATCCTCAACATTCTCTCACAATCTGAGTTCACGATCCACTACAAGAAGTCCTCTCTGCAGCCAAAAAAAAAATTTTAGGTCTTTACTCCAAGTTCTTCTGGGCTTTGCTTCCCTTCTATATAAGCTTTGACCACCTTGCCTTATAGCTTTATTCTACTGCAGCAGTGATTTAACTGAAATACAAGTTATGTAAGTAAACTTGTCATAACAGCAGTGTTTGAGTAAATCATTTGCAGAACTAGCTCCCTCCTCTTAATGTCCGTAGCTACTTTCTTTTGGCTGGGATGGGGTTCCCTTCCCCTATGTCTTGGCAAAAATTACAAATTTGAATATGTGAGGATATCCTATTTTCTTAGTCTCCCTTGGTTAAAATCCTGAAAACTCTGAATTTTGGTGTCTCCGACCCCTTTTATACAAGCACATCCTCACTCTTCAACTGACTATACTTCAGATCCTTTGTAAGATACTTCTCCTATAGCTTTGTACTACTGCTGCAGTTTTCTATTCAAACGTCTTTTGTTAGGTGGATTTATTTATGCAGCTGTACTTTCCTGCACACCTCCTATTCCATTACTTGTTCGGAAGTCCCTGCAAGATGCAACATGAACCAAGACTGCTGTAGGCAGTATACACAGCTACTGCTAGATGTCACTAGTGCTGTCACCCTAACAGCCTCCCTCCCCTACCCTGAGAATGAGCGAGCTGGCACCATCTGCTCAAGGTCATCCTCCCCATCAGGTCCCCTCATGTGCTCGTACATTTATCGAGCATGGATCATCAGGGATGTAATTTGGGCTTCATGTCTGTGCCATGGAGCAGAGTTTTTTTTTTTTTTATTTTAGTGCGTAGATGGTGCATTCACTGATGCTAATAGATTCTGTAGTGAGGTGCAAGACTTGGTGATGCCAGATATGAGGCTGTGTTTTGACAGATGTTCATCGTGCATACAGCTGCAGTCATAACAGATGGGTTATCCTGCCGTCAGGTGGGTCCTCGTTCGGCCGAATTCCAAAGTCTAGGTCCAGCGTCGGTTGTCGTCACTTCTTCCCTGATGTCAGTGCGGCAGGGGTATATAAAAGAGGCAGCCAACGCCGTTTTTTTCAGTCTTTCTTGCCGCGTGGTGCCTGAAGCAGAAGCAGTTCGCAAGTGCCGGTCGGCCAGCTCCTGAGATTTATGAAAGTATTTCGGCCGAAGTCTTCTTGAAAGCCAAGTACCCCGTTGGGGAAACTTTTCTTGCCTCAGACCGATGTCAGACAAAGTTAATAATTGCATTTCATGTGGGAAGCAAATACCGCATAAGGATTTCCACTCTTTCTGTATACCTTGCTTACGCCCAGACCACGACGTCTCGGCCTGCCGTTTTTGTGCTAGATTCAATAAGCGCACTATTAAGCGTCGGGCGGAGTTCGCCCTTCACTTTTTTGGTAAAAAATGTAATTATATTATGTCGTCGGATACTCCGACTCCAGTTTTGAGCAAAAAACGCAAAGATAAGGACCGACATTCGAGGCCCGCACTAGCTACTGAAACCACGCTAAGGCCTACTACTGGTTCTCCGGTACTTATCGAGGCGCCTACGCAGCCCCCGAGTACCGATGACCATGCATTACCGGTGTCAAGTACCCGAGGTCGCAGGCTCCTCGGCCCCCATTCCTACTACAGATCCTAACGCCACTCCTGGTGGGGAAACTCAGAATTTAGACAGGCCTGCCATTTCTCAAGGGGTCTTCAGGCCTTTCACCTTCTCCATTAAAGCCTTCACTAAATCTAAAGCAGCCATGAAAACCAAAAAACAGGTTCCTCAGACCCCCTCTCAAGGCACCATGCCTAAAAAACAGATGCTTAAAATGGCTGAGGATTTGATTACTCTTATCAGGGGTTCTCAACCCCCCCTCTGACAAAAGGCCCAGATTAGAGGAAGACTACCCTTCCTCAGATCAAGCTTCTATTACCTCAGCACTATCCGAGGATCAGGATTATGCCTATTCTCCATTCGAAGACTCTGATGCAGAAGTCTATTTCTCATCGCTCCAGACTGTGTATCCGCTCCTGAGGAGCCTGACACATTCCACACCATGGATCCTACCTCTAGTCCCTCTTCTGTTGTCCCAGCACAACTACAAAACCCTTCACAGCCATCTCAAAACTCTAAATCTAGCTGCATGGAGAATTCCTTGACTTCCCAATAGTTTCTCCTCTCCAAGGAGGTGCAGGATGTCATCTTGGAGGCCAGAAGACCTACTAGAAAGGCTTACTCCGCCAAATGGAAACGATTTTGTGCCTGGAATCAAGAAAAGGGACAGAATCCTTGGGTAATAAATATACCTCAAATTTTACAGTACCTAGCTGAGATGTTAAACAATGGACTTACCTTCTCCTCCAAGATCCACACTTCAGCCATTTCTGCATAATACAACACAGAACCTCCATTATTCTCTCACCCTCTCTTAAGGCAGTTCCTCAGAGGGGCAAAGAATTTAAAACCCCCAAGGAAACCACCAGTCCCTGCTTGGGACTTCAACTACGTATTGGAAAAGCTGACCCCTTCCTCCCTTCGAGCCAGCTTCTTCAACAGAGTTACAGTACTTGTCATGGAAAACAGCCTTTCTTCCGGCTATCACCTCAGCACGCAGGGTTTAGGAGCTACAGGCCCTCATGGCTGTGCAACCATTCATCATTTTCCATCAGGACAGAGTTTCCTTACGAACCAATCCTACCTTTATGCCAAAGGTAGTATCCAGTGTAGCTTTGAATCAGACTATCCACTTACCTACCTTTTATTCTAATCCACAAAACAAAGGGGAAAGACTACTACATTCCTTGGACATTCACTGACAACTTCGTTACTACTTGGAGATGGAGCAGCCATTCAGGAAATCTGAGTAACTCTATGTCCTATTCTGTAGGTGCTCAGGGAAAGGCTATTTCCAAACGGACAATTTCAAAATGGATAGCCCACTGCATACGTTTTTGTTGTTCATTCCATGGAAAAACTGTGCCTGCATGCATCAGATCCCACTCCACCAGAGCCACAGCTACCTCTGCAGCCTTCCTCAGGGGGGTCCCTACCAAGGACACTTTGGAAGCAGCCACCTAGAGTTCAGTGCACACTTTCTCCAAGCACTATCACCTCCCACTATACTCAAAATCTAGAGCGGGCTTTGCCACAGCAGGTCCTGCAGGGCATCCTAGCCCCTTTTAGTTCCACTTAGTGCCTACCACCCTTACTTAGCTTTGGGATTCTACCCATCTGTTATGACTGCAGCTGTATGCACGATGAACATATTACAGTTTTGTACCTACCATAAATGTAGATGTTCGATTGCTCATACAGCTGCAGTCCAGGTTTCCCTCCCTCCATCCCCTCTTAGGACAGGCCTTATGACAGACACTTTTAATATAACCTTTTTGGGGTATTCTTTTATGGTGTATTTGCTTGCAACTACTGTTTTTGATTTGTCAACATTGCATCTTTGCATAACATTGTTTGCCTTCCTTCTGGGGGCACCTGACATCTGGGGCAAGAAAAACTGAAGAAAATGGCGTCTGCTGCCTCTCTTATACCCCTGCCGCACTGACGTCAGGGAAGAAGCGACGACAACCGACGCCGGACCTAGACTTTGGAATTCGGCCGACAGAGGGACCCGCCTGACGGCAGGATAACCCATCTGTTACGACTGCAGCTGTATGAGCACTCTAACATCTACATTTATGGTACGTACAAAACTGTACTTTCTTTGATTTCTGAAAGAAACATTTGCAAAGTCTGCTTACTGCCATCTTCCTTTACTTGCATCACCCATAGCTTCATTAGATGCTGTCCGGGTTTTCTGTATGTTGGGCAAGTGTATGTTCTTGTATGATTATTTTCTTGCTAAGTATCACTGGTTCTATAAGTAGTGGATGTGCTGTCCTAGCTTTGTGCATGCAGCATATCCAACAGGAGTCTAATGGGATGCCACACATCAGATTTTTTTTGTTTGTGAATTTAGAGATGGACTACGTTGGCTGTGTTGGCTGGTGCCCATTTTCAGAGGGGAATGGGGAATTCCACCCCACCCCACCCCACCCCCAGCAAAAAAAAAAAAAAAATCGGTATTTTAAGTACATGATGCATGTTGGTGATCTGTCATTCACTAGTATAAATGAATAACCCACAGGACACTGCATTAGTCTTGTGTTAAAAATGTTTCAAGAACTTAATGCAAGTAATTAAAAAAAATACAGCATGTTCAGTTCTTTGGCTGTTTTAATACACTTCAGTCTAAAATAAAAAAGCGCCTTCTATGTGGAGTCTGCATGCCATAGTCAAGTGATGTTTAAAGACCTGCAGGAAGGTGCGTGTGTGAATGGGTGTGCCTTCTTTGAAGGTTGGGCTTCAGGCTGGCAATTTGGCACTGTAAAAATCCACTGCCAGTCATTAGTGGACTGGAGTTCCGCTGTGGCGACCCCTAACCGGGAAAAGCCAAAAGACATTAGTTTTTAGTTTCTTTTCAGAAATGTAATGCAAGTAAGTAAAGAAGAAATGTTCTTTACTACGTTTTGTAGTGGAATTTCAAGTGGTTTGATTGTGTTAAGTTGTTTGACGTGAATTCTGTTTTTATGCTTAACCAAGTGCTTGCTTTGTATAATTTCTTTAAAGCAGGAGGAACAGTAGTGGCATCTGAAAAAAGTGGAGTTTTCATGGGTCTTTTATAGTGTTCAGTGCGAGTCTAAGGTACTGCATTAAATCGAGTCTTTGTTTTTAGTTACGTGAAGACAACTGACAAACTGGGAGAATGGAATGACAAAGTTACCCAGTCTGAACTGTGAGTCACTTCTTAAATGAAATAACTTCTTTTTTCCTTGCATTCTTTTCTTTGGGCTTGCAGGTTGATGCAAGTGCTTTAGGTACAGTGAAACCTTTGTTAATGATCCACTGGGTTTAAGTCCACAGTGTATGTCATAGGACCGGTGTTGCACTTGCATGATATATATGCCACCTATAGTTTTTGGAAGGCTTATAGAAGACTGTTAAATGCTGTGTACATCAGTTGTCAGTTTTTCGACTTGCATACTCATGTATTTGTGTCTCTACTTACCAGAAACTGTGCTTCCTTTATAGGATCTTTGGATTCCTTACAGATACTGCAAGTAAAACTTTCACCACTGCCTTCTTATTGCAGACTCTCTTAATATGCTGCTCCTATTCTAACAAACGTAATACTCAAAGAAAGAAACTTGCCTCCTGCTACAATAAAGTAATTAAATTTGCCACAAATCTCCCTCCTAGGGCCCACCATTGCCATATTAAAGCTATTAAACGTGAACTGCACAACTACCTAATATATTCACAATTATGGGACACGCACATTCATCATCCAGAAAATCCCCCTGCACTGCATAACTTATTACTAAACTACTGTACAGCAAGAGACCTGCACTCCCGTCACAAATTGGTCAAATAATGTTGTAGGAGACTCGCTGTACTCCTAGTACATTGCTAAACTTTGGAATAGTGTCTCCACACCAATAACATTTTCCAGTAAACTCATTAGTTTTAAACCACTGTTTAAAAAAAGTCTTAACAATCCTGGTTCTGCACATGCTCATCTCAAGGTTGAGACCTTGTGTTCCCCTTACAATACTCTGCTTAAACAGAATACTCTCAACCTCTCACTGAAATGACCGAACAATTTTTATACATAACTGCTGCCTGTTCAATCCACTAAGTTGCACATGGGAATTGTCTTTAGTAACATTATCTCTAAAATCTTCATGTATAAATGTAACTACTAGTTGTGTATAAATAGAAATAGAAATGTAGCTGTTCTGTGTTTAACTGGATCTTAGAATAATGCAATGTAAGCAAATGGAGCTTTTCACCATGGGCATCCGTTGAAAATGGGTATTGCCCAGTCGGACTTTCCCGGTAAACAAAGACAAATACATATAACTTTACGTATGTATGTTTTTCTTAATTCTCCTTGAAAAAGAAGTTTGTGTCATTTCAGGTAGCTTTCAGTATTCCAGGGTCCTAAGGCAGGGGGCGGTTGAATACTGAGCTCTATCTAGCCTTTCATGAGGGCCACATTGCTGAGCATACAGTGTTTACTTCCTGTGTACCGTGCTTTACCCCATTATTACTTATGTTCTGAAGTTGCATGCTGATGTGAGGAATCTGAGCATTTACAGAGCAACATGATCTGTGCTGGCTTTCCAGACTGAATACATATATGTATATATTTTATATATAAATATATTGTGTATATATATATATATATATATATATATATTATATATATATATATATTATATATATATATGTGTGTATATATATATATATATATATATATATATATATATATATATTTAAA
>NC_056746.1:827801857-827849496 GCF_019279795.1 Protopterus annectens
TTTTTTTAAATTTTTAAAAACAAATGAAATACTACCCCAAAACCCCCGCTTTTGTATAAATTTGGCTTTATTAATAGAACAGAGCTTTTTCAGTGAGCAGGCTGATTTCCCTTAGATTCTTATGTTACCCAGAGTCCATTATTAATGGAGGTTTCACTGTGCACTGCTTTTATTCTAACTAAAATATTTGTCAGCAGGCATTTTATAATAACTAACCTCACCAGCTGTAAGCGTGGCAAATACTAAGCAAGTAATGTAGGTGGAACATTTTGTCTATCTTTCCTCATGACTGTTGTGTAGCTGATTTCTTAAGAACTTGGTTTCTGCTCACTGTTGTCAGTCTTATTTCATATAGTTTTCCACAACGCTTGCCTTCCGTTTTAAATGAGACAGTGGTTGATTCACGGAGAAACTTCACAGAATCATTCTTAGTTTGTTCCTTGTATAAATTTTGTCCCTGTGAAAAGGTCATGTCATCTGTTCTAACCTTTAGTAACAATACAGTTGCCTTTTTCTATCAGACTTGTCAATTTGGCAAAGGTTCTTAAGTCTGTTAAAACACTGTTTTTGTAATGAAAGAACATAATTGTGAAATGACGTATACCATCTGTATGTGTACTAAAATTGCCCCTGAAATATTTTAACCTTTTACTGAGACGTACATGAATTTTGTAGTCTGTAAAACGGGTACAAAATAAGTTGTATGGCATTTAAAACTAGCTTTGTAAAAGAATAAGCTTCAAATTCTCAAGAAAATTTTGAGAGGAAAACCTCTGGCGAAGGTTAAGAATCTGAGTCTTTAGAAGATGCCGTCAGTATGGGAGAGAGAAATCCAAGGAATATAATGGGGACTTGACAATAAAAGGTGCTCTTTTATGTTGTTGGTCAAATGGTAATACCTATTGCAGCACAGCAGAGAAAATGCAGCTTTTTGAAAAGGTGCATGAAGAATTTTCTTAATTACCGGCATATGTTTCAGCTGTCCATATTTGTGTCATATATTTTTCAGTGTTTTTCTGCAAATCATTGACTACTGAAGTCAGTAAATGACCTACATTTGAGTTTCACACTTCATGTCCTTCAGAAAAGTGTGTTAACACAAAACCTGTTTCTACAACTTTGTGATAATAATATTTAAAATCGGTCACTGATTTTGGTCCTTTGTCCCCTTCCATTATTTTGTTCAATTAGAAACACTGCTGAACTGCCAAAGGTAACTGAATGATACATGAAACATGAAAAATATGAAAAGCAATCGTCTGAAGTTGTTAATCTTCTTCCTATTCATCACTGATGGGTTCGGTTCCGAGCCCTTGGAACAGAGTCTGCCTAATACCAAGCTTGCGTTCACCAAAAACTCTCAAGCTAAGCTGCTAGCCACAATGCCCTTCTCTCCCTTACCTCAGATCTTGTTTGCCATGCAGCCATATAGCAGCATTTCACGAAGCTCTCCAGCTAAGTATTGTATTTTTCGATTTCTGCAGTATTTTGTAAGTTTTTCTCTCAAAACCCCTGTATTTCTTTTTTTAACTATCTCTACCCATGGGTATTCTCTTTCTTACCATTGTTGGTAAATGCCCTTCCTTACCCTTGTGGTATTCTTAATACCATTGTTGGTATTTTCTTCTCTTTTCTTTCCTTCTCAATACCTCTTTTTTTTGATTAGTAACTCGCTTTTTTGTATGTCTGAAAAGAAAGGGACTTTGGGGTTTAAGCATTGCTCTTTCTGCAATGGTAGACTCCCCAACAGCTATCTGCATGAGGAATGTGTTTGTCTGGGGATTCCTCATCTATCTATGAAACCTCCCTGTCAAATTTGTGTTTGTTTCAGTCAGCGGACGTTGAAAGAATAAACTTATTCTGAAAGGTCTGCTTCCTTCTCCAGTTTCTGAGGCTATTTCTGCGTTGGAGTTCTCAGCTCCTCCATCTACCTACAAAAAACATCCTCATTCGAACCATTCTTCACCGGCTGGTGAGAAGGGCAGGCCTCATAAGCACAAGGCCCTTAAAACTTCCACGGGTCATAAGATCGCCTCCTTGGTTCCAATATTCTGCTCCACTGGTGCCTTCTGATATTGTGATGGCTTCCACATCGGTGCCACCCTCGGCACAGACTACCGTTAACAGTTCTGATTGTTTTGGACCCTACCTTATTCCCTGCCCTTAGCTCTGCACAGTCGTCCCCTATCTCCGTTCAGAGGTGGGTACCGGCGACTCCATCGGAGCCGATAATGACCTTCACCCCAGTTATAACATCGGCTCCAAGTCCTTTTTCGGCACCGATAGTTCCCCTTTTGCCTGTCTCAAAACTGGAAACTTTGGTGCCGACTTTTACTTCACCACTGACCTTGTAATCCACTTCTTGGATCCTTTTGCTGGACAAGTTTTTAGCCCCTTTTTGGATCGACCTGACTCTCCCTCAGGAGTGTTGGTAAGGTCCACCAGGAGCTTATCTCAATCAGATGTGGTGCGCCTATTTGATCAGCTGCTGACAGCCAGTGTGATTACATATTTTCCTCGAACCCACCCCACTCCTGGCTTTGGGTCCATTGCCCCTGCAACTCCCACTTATTCTCTTCCCTTGGACTCCAGTTCCAAGGCCCATAGCTGTGACATCTGCGGGAGGAATCCTCTCCTTGGCGCCAACAGTGACCTTCTCTGGGGCTCCGAGGCACCTTTGGGTTTCGGTTCCTTTGGAATAATCTCTTCCTCAATCTGATGCTTGAGGGGTTGGAGCCCTCGGCTCCGGGAATGATTCCGGTTGTTTCATCGGCTCCATCTCTGGGGGGGGACTCCTGCCCCTGTTTTTCTTGAGGCTCCGTCCCTGGGAGCGGGCCATAACCCTGGTTCAGTGATGGTCTTGATGGAGACTGTGCTTGCTTTGGGAAGCACTCCTTCTACGTCGGACCTTCCCCTGCTCCTTCTGATCTACAGCTATCGCAGGTCAACCCCCCAGGGCACCGAGTGCAAAATTACCTGGCACAGAGCCACCTCTTTTCTCACACCCTCTCATCAAACAGTTCCTAAGAGGGGCTAACGACTTGAGGCCACCCAGAAGAGTTCTACCCTAGCTTGGGACCTAAACTTTGTGTTGGAAAAGCACACCCTGCCCCCCTTAGAACCTGCAGCTTCAGCAGAGTTAAAATGTCTCTATTGGAAGACAGCTTTGCTTCTGGCCATCACTTCAGCTAGAAGAGTATCAGAGCTAAATACACTTATGACTGTAGAGCCCTTCATCATTTTCCATGTTGACGGTGTCTCCCTCAGGACTAACCCATCCTTCATGCCAAAAGTGGTGTCCAGTGTGGCTTTCAACCAATCCATTCTTTTGCCCACCTTCTTCCCTAACCCACAAAACAAGGGGGAAGGGATTCTGCACTCTCTCTAGATGTGCACAGACAGCTTAGATTCTACCTAGACAGGATTAAATCTTAGAAAAACTGATCAATTGCTAGTCAGCTTTGCTGCAGGAGCAGAGGGCAAGGCCATATCCAAACAGTTTCCAAATGGATTGCACACTGCATCCTTTTCTGCTAGAAACAGCATGAGAAATCTCCCCCCAAGGTGGTCAGGACACATTCCACCAGAGCAACCTCCACCTCTGCAGCTTTCTTCAAAGGGGTCCCCACCAGGGACATCCTGGAGGCTGCAGCATGGACATCTGTTCATAGCTTCACCAAGCTTTACCACCTACCTATCTTCTCCAAATCCAGGGCAGGCTTTGATACCGCTGTCTTGCAGGGCATCCTAGCCAGCCCACAGTTGTCTTGACTGAATCCACCCTTTTACTTCAGCTTTGGAAATCAACCCAAATGTGATGACTGCAACAGTGAAACACTAAGATCATAGTACAGTTGTGTACCCTTACCATAAATGTAGATATTAGAGTGTATTCACTGTTGCAGTCCTAGTTCCCTCCCCCCATCCCCCTGTTCTGTGTCTCTCAAATTGCAAAGAATATGTTTGTATTTACTTTCTACTGGTGGTGTTCTTCCACCATAACCTAGCTCCCTATTGTGGTTCCTGACAGGGCAAGCAAAACTGATGTAATGGCATCGGCGGCCTGATTTTATATCACTGACGACCTGATGCGTCAGTCCTGGAGTGACCGCAACCGACACAGAAATACTAAGTCTCTGGTATTACTGAGGGCTACCCTGGCAGGGATAACCCAAATGTGATGACTGCAACAGTGAATACGCTTGAACATCTACATTTATGGTAAGTGTACACAACTGCACTTTACAGCTCCTACCTGATGACATTGGCGCAAAATGTTTGGATGCACCTCTTGATAACTTTGCCCTTTTAGGGACAAATGTGGCTCAGTTATTCAACACACTGCAACAGAAGGGGAAGGTGTTACAAAACCTGAAACACCTGTTTGTTTCTCCTATCCCCAAATTCCACAGGAACTACCCCTCAAAAACCCAATTCATTAGGAAATATTCTGCTCCCTCCCCTCCTTATGGGGGAAGAAAGACTGCTAGGAAGCAAACAACTCCTTCCAGGCCTGCTCAGACTGCGGCCCAGAAGCCTCAGTTTCAATATAGGGCAGGTAATGTGTGAAAAAACCTCTAGACTCTTCAGTGCTGACCAATCCCCTGGAACCGAGGATCTGAAGTAGTTTATTTCATTTGATCTTCAAGCTGTGGGACCTGTGGGAATACAAATCCGTGTCGGATCCGAGCAGGCAACTTTACAAGTATCTGCTCTGAGCTCCAAGCTCCTCCCCCTACCCATTAGTACACCACCACCACCTTCCATCCCTCAGATCTCGTTTGCCGTGGCTCTCGCTTGCATAGTGGTCTCAGCTCCGGTGTTGAGTAGTGTTTTTCAAAGTTTCTAGCTTAAATTTAATAGTTTTGGGTGTGTGCTTTTAGTAGTATAGGTTTTTTTCCCTTTCCTCCCCCTCTCTGATATGTCGTGTTAGCAAAAGGTTTCTAGTTGGTTTTCTTGTTAGTTTCACCCCCCCCCCCCCCAGCCCTGTGTGTGTATCCTGAGCGTGTGGTGGGTTAGTGTGGCCTTCTCTCTTTTTTTTTTTTTTTTTTTTTTTTTTTTTTGTGATGGCTGATCAGCCAAAACAAGTGTTTATAAAGTGCACAGTGGCCACAAACTGTTGCCTGCCAATGGCCACACACTGTGTCTCTTTTGCTTAGGTGTAGCCCATCTTTCTTTGGGCTGCAGTATTTGTGTGGCCCACGAGCCCTAAAGGACTGTAGGGCAAAACTAGTAATGAAGGGCCTCCTTCTTACTACTCAGGCGGCTACCTCCAGTACTTCAGTCATCACTGTGACTGCTTCAATGCTCTCCCTCTCCACATTTATCTCCCGGGCTGGCACTCGCCCTTGTGCCTGTAGGCCTGTGGAAGGAGAGCATCGTAAGGGCAGAGAGAGGGAACATAATTCAGGTAGGAGGAAGAGGTCCCCGGACCGTTTGGTTCCATCTGGGCCTCCTCCAAAAGTTCAGGTCATTCATTGACCTGACTTCCCTCAGCTCCAATCACCTAGGTTTTTGATGGAGCTGGAGGAGCCCAGTTCATCTTCCAGGGCTTCAGCTCACCGATCTGCCAGGTCAGAGTCCGTAGCATAGTTGCAGTCCACCCACAGTGTATCCGAAGCTGACATCGATAAAATGATAGAGATTTATTCGCACACAAATGCAGATGGGAGTCTTGCCAGTCCCCCCTCTCCCTCTTGGGGGGGGGGGGCTCACTTCCCTTTACACCTATTTCTCCTTTTCTGAGCCGACCTCCGAAGCTTCTGTGATCTATATATTCCAAAACCGGAGTCAGGGCCGGCGCCGATGGTATCTGTTATCCTGACACTGGCAGCTACCTGGAGCGCATTGGATCCAACTAGCTCAGATCCGAGTGGCTCTGGGAGCTGTATCCTGGGTGTCTGATCCAAGGGGGTGGAATTTTTCCCGTCAGCACTGACCTTTTCGGGTCATGGCCATCACCTTGGCGGACCTCTTCAGACCATGCTCCGATTCCTTTGTCGATCCTGGGAGAGCAGCTCCCTTACTCGTGTCCCAGGAAGCTCGCTCACCCCGTGCATTCAACGTGGTGGAAAGGGTTCTCTCCAATGGATCGAGACCCCTGACTATCTCTTCAGATTCCACCCCGACTCCCTCTGCTTTGGGTGCGACTCCCTTCATTTTACCGCTGGGACAGCCCGTGCTGTAGGATCCCCAGACGGTTCCCCTTGAACATCAGGTGGTTTGCGAGCCCGCTCCAGAGAGCCCCACCAGAGAAGTTCCTCACAAGCATACATGCAAGAGGAGGCACTTGGGCTCCACTCCGGAGTCCCTCACTGAGGACACTGATTTGGAGGAAGGGGAAGGTTCCCCCAGATCACCTCCCAAGGATGTCTCCTTTGGAGACATCATGGAACTATTGTGCCAATGAGGAGGTTGGTCCAAAACTTCCTCTAAGTCTGTGTTCCTGGTGGCCTTTGGCACGGGCCCATCTACTTCATGGGTCTCTTTCCCCCCTGGATCCCTTAGTGGACTTGGGTCATCTCTCAGGCTTGGAAGGAACTAGACACTGGTGCCAGTCCCAAAGCGGCCAGATAAAATTTTAAGTCCCCCTGAGGAGAGACCTGCCTGGAATAATAAAGGGTCCCCAGTAGACGCTATGGTGTTAGCAGCTGCCAACAAGAAGGAACTAGCCCAGGAGAGTTCCAAAGTCCATTCTCCTGACCATGAGTCTAGGACGATGGATCGCCATCACCTAGGGAAGCGGGTGTGTGTTTCAGTAACCTTTTCTATAAGGGTGCTAAACTACCTGGCCCATGTTACATGACTACAGTGCGACTTCGTTAATAAACTAGCTGAGTCGTCCCTACAGTCCATGTCACGGGAGCACAGGTGTACGTTCTCCACGAGGATGGCTACCTTGAAAGCCGTCTCTAATATGTTCTTATTTGTCCTCTCGCACGCTACCGAGGGAGTGGCTAGGGCAGCTGGGTCTGGCATTGCCATGAGGCTTTACGCCTGGCTCGGATTGTGTCAGTTCACGGAACCCTTCAATGCGTCTTTTGCGAATGCCCCTTACTTATGACGGCTCTTCCCTATTTGGAAAGACTGTCCTTGACACTTTAGTCCAGAGTTAGAAGGACGGGACGACACTGCCATCGGGATCTGCTTCTCTAACCCTCCAAGATCCTTTTCTCGGAATCGGCGAGGGCAAAAGGAAGATGTGGATGTTCATCGTGTTTCACTTTTGCAGTCCTAACCAATGGGTTATCCGGCTCCCGGTAGCTCTCGATCGGCCAGAATACCAAATGTAAGTAAATATGACAGCTGTCTGTTGTAAAGGACATCAGAACGTTTGATACAAAAGGAGGCAGCCGACGTCACTTCCTTGGTCTTCCTTGCCGTGGAGCCCGAATTAGAAACAATTTTGCACGAGTGCAGTTTGGCCATTTACCTTTTTGATTTCTGACTACAAAGTAATCAGTTGGGGATCCTCTTTTCTTGCCTTAACTAATGTCAGAAAAAGTTAATAATTGTCTTGCCTGTGGAAAGCAGATTCCCCATCGAGATTTTCATTCATATTGTATTTGTTTAGGCCTTGACCACGACGTTCCTAATTGTGATCTCTGTGCTTCCTTTAGTTCGCGTACTATTCGTCGTTGGGCTAAGCTTTTAGCTAAGCATTTTGCAGTGTGGCTTAAGTTTGTCGGTATGGCGTCCGCTGGTCTTCAGGCTTCAGATATTCTTAAGAAGCTTAATAAGGACCGCGACAGGCTTCTGAAACCCCAAACCAAAGGGCAGAAGTAGAAAAGCAAATTTTGTCTCTGTTACATCTGGGGGCAATAGAATCCATTCCTGCTCAGCAGGTAGGCCAGGGCTTCTATTCCAGACTTTTCTTAGTTCCAAAAAAAGGAGGCACCTAGCATCCTGTCCTAGATATATCTATTCTGACCTCTTTCTTGGTAATTCCAAAGTTCAAAATGCTCACTCTGCATTAGTTGCTGCCAATGTTAGACAAGGACTCCTGGCTGGTAACTTTTGGATCTCAAAGAAGCTTATCTGCACATCCCTATCGGGGAAAGTTGCAGGCAATACCTTTGTTTGAGTGGGCAAGCAACATCATCAATTCTTTGCGCTGCCCTTTGGCTTAGCTACTGCTCCCAGAGTTTTCACAAAGTGCCTGGCTCCAGTCATTGCTTTTTGCAGGCAGAAGAAAGTTCAGATTTACTCATACTTGGACGACTGTCTAATTCAAGCAAATTCTCAGGAACAGCTGTTAAAGGATCTGGTATTTGTAAAGACTCTTCTCTTTTCCTTGGGTTACACTCTCAACGAGGAAAAATCAAAAATGGTTCCAACCAAGGAGATAACATTCATGGGAGAGAGTCTGAACACAGCAGCCCAGATGATATATCTCACCCAGGAGAAGCAGGCCACTCTGTTTACTTCAAGGATTTGGCAGCGGACCCCTTAGTGGACCTTATCACCACGTGGGCATGGAAGGAGCCTGACACCGTAGAGCCCATCCCCAAATGCCCCGACAAGATTTTATCTCCCCCTACTGACAGACAATCTTGGTCAAAAGGAGCCCAAGTTGATGCTATGTTGGTCATAGCGGCCACCGAGAAGGAACTAGCACAGGAGAGTTCCTCAGTCCACCTTCTAGACGAGGAGTCCAGGTCTGTGAATAGGTGTGGGAAGCTCATTTATTCCTCAGTGACCTTTTCAACCTGTGCGCTGAACTATTTGGCACATGTGATCTGGCTTCAGCGAGACCTATTGGAATTCGCTGAGTCGCCCCCAGAGTTCTTATAGACGCAGGACAAGCAGCTTGTTCTCTGCAAAAATGTCAGCTCTGAAGTCAGTATCGACCAAGTCTATGCAGCTCCTTTCCCATGCCACGGAAAGAGCAGCTAGGATGGCCGGGACAGGCATAGCCATGAGGTGTCACACCTGGCCCAGGTTATTAGTGCTCCCTACGACGGTTCTTCCCTTTTCGGGAAGACGGTACATGACACACTTGTCCAGAGCGAAAAAGACTGGAAGACTTTGTCTGCCGTCGGGATCTGCTTCTCTAACCCTCATCAGTCCTTCTCTAGGAATCGGAGGGCAAAAGATGTGGTTCTGAAAATCTGTTTTATTGGGATTCTCAGGACAACTATTCCCCCAGAGGCAGAGGGGGACAGGATTGACGCCGACCCAGAGGTAGAGGGGGGGGGTCCCAGGAAGTTTGGGTCTAGGGAACCTTTTTCTGATGGACCCGCTGAGGGGTTGCCTGGCTATCCTACTCTGGAGGCAGTCTGGGAGAGTTTGTCCTTACACCCAGTGGCATGGGAGTCCATTACGACAGATCGCTGGATGTTAAAGATTATATCCAGAGGTCGCACTGTCCCATTTGTTGCCCCTCCAAATGTTCCAAAACACCTTCCGGATGTTCCACCCACTCACAGGGAGGCCGCGGCTCTAGAGGTTTCAAAACTGCTTCTCAAACGAGCCATTGAACGGGACCCCCCCCCCCCCCAACCAGTCTGGATCAGGCGTCTACTCAAGGTTCCTTTTAGTGCTAAAAAAGACGACGGACCTCAGGCCCATTCTAGACCTGTCAACTTTGAACCTGTCGCCAAACAGAAGTTCCGGATGGTCGCCCTACAGTCCATCCTACCTTATCTCCGAGAGTGCGACTGGATGTGCTCATTAGACCTCCAGGATGCTTAAAACCACATCAAGATCCACATAACTTCCAGGGGGTTTCTGCGTTTCTGGCTGGGAGCCAGTCACTTTCAGTTCAGAGCCCTACCCTTCGGTCTCACCACAGACCCCAGGGTGTTCAAGGGTAATGGCAGTTGTAGAGGCTCACCTGAGGCTTCAGGGTATTCAGGTATTTCCTTACCTGGACGACTGGCTCTTCGCTGTACCCTACAAGCATCTGCTTTGTCTAGCCCGAGACTACTTTATTCGGTTGGCAGATCTATTGCAGATTGCAGTCAATGTTCAGAAATCCCAGTTGTAACCAGTACAAGTTTTAGACTTCATCGGGGCAAGACTAGACACTTTGCAGATGAAAGTATTCTTAACTCCAGACAGGATCTTAAACCTCAGGTGCCACACAGCTTAAATAGCGAACTTCAAGTCTCCAAAGGTGAGCGAGGTTCTCTGGGCTCTGGGCTCCATGGCTGCCTCTATATCGATTCTCCCTTATGCGCGCCTTCATGTGCGGGTTCTTCAATGGACTCTGGTTGTTCAATGGTCTTTGCTAGACCTGCCCATGAAGACCTACCCATGGAATTTCCGATCAAGATCAGTCACGTCTGCAGGACGTTTCTTCTTTGGTGGATAAATTCACCAGAGATTATAGGACACCCCTTCGCGTCCTCTCCAGTCCAAACCACAGTGACCACGGATGCCTCCCAACTCTGGTGGTGGAGACGCTGTTTGGGAAGGACAGTCCAAGGCACATGGTTCCAGTCAGAGCCCAAGTTGCATATAAATGCTCTAGAGATGAGGGCAGTGCTTTTAGCGTTGGAAGCCTTTCACACAGTCTTCCCTCTCTGACTGCAATTCATTAAATACAGGCAATCCAGGAACGAAACCAAAAAATCAATTTTACAAGACAAAAAACAATACTACTGTAATTTACAGACAGTAAATCAAAATAACCCTCAGAAGTTTTGGGTAGGTTTAAATAATCTACTACATCCTGGACAAACTTCAACCCCAATCCCTGCGGCTACCATTGATAAAACCCCTGAAGATGTTTCTGATAGTTTTAACCAATTCTTTACTGAGACCTTTCTAGCCCTAGCTAGCCAACTACCTCCTAGCTCCCCTGGTCCTGAAAGTAGCACCCCTAGAAACCTACTTGCGTTCAGCTTCCAACCAGTCGCCACTTCACTTATCCGTACCTTGATCATAAAATTAAAACCCACTACACTTTCTGCTGATCAACTCCCTGCCGAGTACCTACAAAAATCAGCTGATGCTATTGCTTACCCCGTCTCAATACTAATCAATTGAACCATAGTAGAAGCTAAAATTCCCACCATCTGGAAAATATCCTATGTAATCCCACTTCACAAAGGAGGCAACTCTACTGAATTCTCCAATTATAGGCCAATAGCTATACTCTCTCCACTTGCAAAGATTATGGAAAAATGTATTCCTAGACAACTCGTGCACCACCTAATTCAAAATCGCTTTATGGCAGACACGCAGCATGGCTTCCGTCCTCATCACAGCACTACTTCAGCCCTCCTAGCCTTTACTAACACCATAAACCATAATCGCAACAATAATTATATATCCTCGGCCCTCTCTTTGGATCTTTCCAAGGCATTTGATATAGTTGATAACCAACTTTTAATCCACACCCTGCAAACATTCTGTCTAGATACTGGAGCCCTCCAATGGTTTCAATCCTACCTGAATGGTCGACAGCAGGCTGTCCTCTGGCAGAATAAACTCTCTAACCTTCTACCTAACACCCTCTGAGTACCACAAGGCTCTATACTAGGGCCCTTGCTGTTCTCCATCTTCATTAAAGACCTTTATACTGTCATCCCAAAAGTCAGCTGTATCCAATATGCTGATGACTCTACTCTGATTTGCTCAGCCACATGTTCAGTAGAGTTATGGTCAGCTACCCAGACCACCTTTAATACAATAGAAAACTGGCTTTCTGAACATCGTCTGATCCTAAATCCCAAAAAAACTAAAATGCTGTTATTTTCACCAACATGTAGGTCTACTGCTTTCACCTTTACCATAAAATCAAATGATGACACAATAATCTCCCCTGACCCATCTACAAAACTATTAGGTGTCATCATAGACAATAATCTCAAATTTGACCTACATGTTAACCAAACTATCAAAACCATCAATAAAAAACTAGGGTCACTTTACAGAATAAAAGCCTTCCTAAGCCCTCCAGCTAAAATTGCCATAGCTCGCTCTCACCTTCTTTCAACCCTTCTGTATGCATCCCCTCTACTCTCGAATTTGAACAAGACTGTCCTTAAACTCTCAATTTGCTACAACCACATTGCCAGGTTTGCCACCGGGCTGCCTTTTAGGACACATCATTGCATCAATCTAAATCAGCTTGGTTGGCTTGAACTACCTAGCCTAATCCAGTATAATCAACTGATTATGGCCTTTAAAATCCTCTAATCCGGACAATACTCCTGCACTTAAATATTATCACCCCCCTATAACAATCCTAGACTGCTTCAATCCTCTAACAAACTACTAATTCAGACTAGCAAAATTAATAACACAGCCGGTGATTCTCTCTTTGCAAACTCTGTAAGTAGATCCTGGAACTCTCTTCCAGCTGTATTAACTTACTTTCCACCTTAGGTCAATTTAAAACTAGACTCAAACAACATTTGTCACTTAACTGGCTATGTCAATGTATCAAGCCAGGCTAACTCGAATGTGTAAAAAATTTGTTAACCAGTTTACTGTGTAATTTAATTTAATCCTGACTTGTGCTCAGGACTAACTGTAACCTGTGGAACTTGTTTAACTTGCTTACTTATGTAATCTCTGTAAATAGCCTGTTTGTAATGTGTAATGCTGGTATTATGTAATGCTATATCTGCTTACCCTTGGAGCTTTTCCCCGGGCCTCCGCTGAAAATGGACATGCATCCAGTCGGACTATCCCGGTCAACAAATGTAAAATAAATAAAAATAAATAAAAATAAATAAAATAAATTCAGTCAGACATGTCTGTTGTCTGGTATATCAACAAGCAGGTTCCAAAAATCCTACCCCCTGTGTCGCGAGGCCATGAGTGTGTAAGTGGGTGATTTCCACCAGTCTGTTTCTGATAGCAACACACATCCCGGGGCGCTCCAACATTTTAGCGGACAGATTGAGTCAGGCTATTCTGATGCCTTATGAGTGGTCTCTGAAACTGTCAGTAGCGGAGGAGATATTCCTTGCATGGGGGTCAGCCTTACTGCAATCTCTTCTCATCTCCTTCCAACGCAAAGTGCAGTGAGTTCTTCGCTCTGATTCCCTCACCAGGGGAAGTCTCCAGAGACGCTCTAGTCCATGCTTGGCCCCCCCCGGGCTTCTGTATGCTTACCCACCATTGCCACTCATGCCGAAGTTTCTTCAGAAAGCTTGCCGACTGTGGTGCAGTCCCGTTCTGGCCTCGTCAGATTTGGTTCCCATTCCTTTGGTCTCGTCTCTTAGCTTCTCTGTGGGTTCTGGATCCCTGCCCGGATCTAATCACCTGGGCAGCTTCAAGCTGACAGCTTGGTTGCTCCAGTTCCGTTGATCACCAGGACTCCCGGTCTTTCATCCCTGGTAAAATCCATACTGGTGGCTTCTCTTAAAGATTCCACTAGGAAACTATCGCAGTAAATGGAAGCGTTTTTCCAGTTGGGCCTCAGAGAAACCTAGATCCCTTTACAGCCCCTGTTCCAGCAGTGTTGGATTTCTTGTCTGGTATTTTTCAGCACGGAGCTATCTCCTCCACAGTGAAAGTACAATTGGCAGCCATTTCTAAATCTCATGTTGGTGAAGACAACATCGCCTTAGCCTCTTCTAGGCTGTGTAAGGCTTTTCTTAAAGGCACTTTTCTTTTGCGCCCTCCTGTCAAGGATTCAGTGCCCCCCTTGGGACCTTACTTTTGTCCTACAGGCATTGTTGACACTCATTCGAACCTTCAGCATCGGTGGATTTAAAATTTTTCTCCTGGAAGACTGTTTTCCTAGTCACCATTACATCAGCTAGGAGGGTTTCTGAGCTTCAAGCTCTGTCTGCCGTGCCTCCTTATTTGGCCTTCCATAAGGATAGGGTCTCTCTCCGTACTAATCCTTCTTTCTTACCTAAAATGGCATCTGAAGCAAACATAAGCCAGTCGATTAATCTGCCTGATGTCCTTCAAAGATGCATCTGCAGTCATAACACATGGGTTGTCCTGCCTCAGGCAGCCCTTCGGTCAGCCGGATTCCAAAGTCTGGGTCTGGCCTCGGCTGATGTCGCACCGTCCCCGACGTCAGAGCGTCTGGGGTATAAAAGCATCAGCCGACGCCATTTTCCTCGGTCTTTCTTGCCGCGCGGTGCCCGAAGCAGAAGCTGTTCGCAAGTGCCGGTCGGTCAGATCCAGTGAATTCAGCTACCGAAGACTTCGAAAAAAAAAAAAAAAGCTAAGTACCCCGTTGGGGACTCTTTCTTGCCTCAGCCGATGTAAGACAAAATTAAATAATTGTTTAACTTGTGGGAAACAAATACCTCATAAGGATTTCCGTTCCTACTGCCTTCATTGCTTAGGCCCAGACCACGATGTATTGGCCTGTTCTGCCTGTGCTTCCTTCAACCGACGAACTCTTAGACGTCGGTCGGAGTTTGCAGAGGAATTTTTTGGGGCCAGTTTCGCATATAAAATGCCTTCGGAGACTCCGACTTCGCATTTGATGAAAAAATGGAAGGACAAGGACCGACACTCGCGGCCCGCGGTTTCGGCTGAAACCACGGTAAGGCCTACCGAGAGTGTCTCTGTTTCAGCCGAAACAGAGTCCTTGGAGATTCCTACTTCCGAATCCATTCAACCGACCACCGCGGCCCGGGAGGCCCCGGCTGAGTCGGCTACCGGGCTACCTACCGAAGCCAGTGTCCAGAAATGTCAGACACCATACCTTTGGACATTTCTACTCCTGCACGTGGGGCAGCTAGGCCTCCTGCTTCTATGTCCATTAAGGCCTTTTCTAGGGCTAAAGCTGCTAAACTTTCTAAAGCTTTGCCTCCCAAGACTACCTCCCAGAGGCCTTCCTCTAGTTCTCAAATCCTCAGCCTTGCAGAGGACCTTATTTCTTTAGAGGTTCACAACCTCACCCAGACAGGGCCTCTCACCCTCCCCTAGACAAAAGGCCCAGGACTGACCCCTCTGACCCACACTCTTCAGATGAGTCCTCGGATGCATCTGAGTTGTCAGACCACCAGGAGGAGGCTTATTTGCCTTGTGAGGATTCAGATGCTGAGGAATCTATCCCTTCGGCCTCCCCTCCTGAAGAGTTTTCCTTTGGTGAGACTCTACACTCCGTGAGAGAGCATTTTCAATGGCAAGGTCAGGATTTCTCTGATTCTAGAAAAAGATTAAGGACCTTTTTGCATTTGCCTCAACATAGGCCCTTAGCTATACCTCCTGTTTTGAATGTAATTGATGATGTGTACAATGATGTCAGTACAGCCCTTGATACTCTTCCTCTGGCCCCTGCCAAACCTGATAGATACTACAGGGTCCCGGATTCTCATTTCCATCTGTATAAAGCCCATTCTGCAGACCCAGAAACTATTTCTCAGGGCCCTAAAGGGGTTGCGGCCGCCACTGCCAAAAATCCTCTACCCTCTGAAAGAGAGTCTAGAGCTTTAGAAAGATGGGGAAAGAAGGTATATACTTCTGCAACTCTTTCTGTCAGGGCATTAAATTGTCAATTTCATATGATACAGTACCAAGAGTATTTGTTAGATGAACTGAATAAGAAACTTTCTTCTCCAGAACCCCTTGACCGTAAATCCCTTCAGGATTTGGTACACAACTCACAACAGGTTAGTAATCATTTCTTAAAATGTGGCTATGATGAATTGGAGGCTTCATTTCAGTCAGCTATGACTGGGGCAGTTATTCGTAGGCATGCCTGGCTGAAGGAACAATCTTTGCCAGACCATGTTAAAGCTAAACTCCTTGATGCTCCAATGGAGAAACAAAATTTATTTGGCTCCTCTGCTCAGATCATCTTAAAAAAGGTGGAAGAAAAGGCAAAATCTGTGCAAACAGTTAAGGATTTCCTGCAAGTACAACCACCGAGATTCAGCAGAAACTGGCCTAAGAATTGGTCCTTTCCAGACTCTGACAGAGCCCAGAGGGGCAGGAACAAGTGCCCTAGAGGCAGAGGCCAATCGAAGGGCTCCTACAGAGGCCGTCAATGGCAGCCTGCCAACCAGAGGAGTAGTACAACAGCAACAACTACTACTACTACACCAGGACAGGCTCAATGACTTTTCTCTGATTCCGCCTACAGGGATCAACTGGAAGCACCCTTGGGCGGAAAGCTGGCTTTATTCTCAAAACTGGCATTATATTACAAGGGACACATGGACACTGCAAATAATAGACAAAGGATACAGGTTCTACTTCCACACTGCCAAAAAGAAATGGAATGCCAAACCTTCCACCAAATCAGAGGGCTGAGGCTTTAAGGCAGATCAACAATTTGCTTCAGATGAAAGCTATAGAAAAGGTACCACTTTCAGAACAGGGCCAAGGATTTTACTCCAGACTATTCCTTGTACCAAGAAAAGAAAATCAATGGAGGCCTATTCTCGACCTGTCCGCACTGAATACTTCTCATTGTGCCAAAATTCAAGATGCTGACCCTACAGCAACTTCTTCCCATGTTGGGCAAGGAGTCTTGGCTGGTGACTCTAGATCTCAAGGAGGCATACCTGCACGTCCCTATTCGACCAAGTTGCAGAAGACACCTCAGATTTCTTGCAGGATCAGAGCATTATCAATTCTCAGCATTGCCCTTTGGCTTATCTACTGCGCCCAGAGTATTCACGAAATGCCTGGCATCAGTAATTGCACATTGCAGACTTCAGGGGATTCAAATCTACCCATACCTGGACGACTGCCTAATACAAGCAGACAACAAAGAAAATTTGATAAAGGACTTTGCCTATACCATCCACCTGCTACAGGCCTTGGGATACACAATCAACATCCAAAAGTCAAGACTAGTGCCATCCCAAAGGATAACCTTTTTGGGTGCAGATCTGGACACAACCACCCAAATGGCCTTTCTCACAGAAGAAAAACAAAAACAACTTCCAAATTACTTCATGATTCTGACAAGACAAACTCAGCTTACTGCAAGGAAAATCCTGCAGGCCCTGGGTTACATGGCATCCTGCATAATTCTGATACCACAGGCCAGGCTGCATATGAGAAAATTACAATGGTACCCAAGGAGTGTATGGTCTCAACACAGTCACAGTTTGGAAACCTTGATACCAAACATTCCATGCCTTCAAAAGGAATTTCTGTGGTGGGCTCAGGCCTGCCAGTCCAACAGAGGGTTGCCTTTCAACAAACCAAAAACAAGGCAAACCATCACCACGGACGCTTCAGACCGAGGATGGGGAGCACACATGGAGGACAAATGTATCCAAGGCCTATGGTCTCAAGGACAGCTAAGCATGCACATAAACCAAAAGGAAATGCTGGCAGTAATGCATGCAATCGAGGCTTTCAAACCCTTCCTCCAACAAGGCCACCTGTTAATAAGGACAGACAACAACCACGGTCATGTGGTACATAAACAAGCAGGGAGGCACACACTTACCCGTTATGCCAGCTGGCTATGAATCTATGGGAACAATGCCTGAAACTCAATATCCAACTACAGTCCCAGTTCGTGCCAAGGAAAGAGAATACACTGGCAGACAGCTTAAGCAGAACTACCATGGATGCACACGAATGGATGCTGCACCCAGACATCTTCCAACTCATAGCAAAGGCATGGGGAATGCCGGAGATAGATCTGTTTGCCTCCCCACTCAACCATCAACTGAAGACATTCTGCTCAAGGACATACCACCCACAAGCTTGGAGGGTGGAGACTCTTTCAGATGGTAAGCTCTAAAAGTATATGCCTTCCCACCTCTCCCATTAATGTACAAGGTTCTACTGAAGATCAGGGAGGAACAGCCAAGAGTGATACTGATAGCTCCAGACTGGCCAAGGCAACACTGGTATCCATTATTGAGAAGCATGTTTCAGGCAAAACCATGGCCTCTCCCCCTATGGCCTCTTCTGACGCAGAACAATTTCAAGATCATGCATCCCAACTTGAAAACAAGGTTCTACTGAAGATCAGGGAGGAACAGCCAAGAGTGATACTGATAGCTCCAGACTGGCCAAAGCAACACTGGTATCCATTATTGAGAAGCATGTTTCAGGCAAAACCATGGCCTCTCCCCCTATGGCCTCTTCTGACGCAGAACAATTTCAAGATCATGCATCCCAACTTGAAAACATTGCAGCTAACTGCCTGGAAAATTCCTTAAATCCCAATCAAACTGTTTTATCACAGAGAGTGAAGGACATTATCTTGGAAGCTCGCCGGCCTTCCACAAGGAAGACATACTCAGCTAAATGGAAAAGATTTCTCATTTGGAACACATCAAAAGGCTCAGATGTGACAGTGGCAAGCATGACACATATATCCTGGAATACTTAGCAGAATTGTTCCACAATGGCCTGTCCTATTCTTCCATTAAGATTCATGCCTCAGCAATTTCAGCAGAATACAATGTGGATCCACCTATCTTCTCACACCCTCTCCTCAGACAATTTCTGAGAGGGATCAAAAATATTAAACCTCCAAGAAGACCCCCTCTACCTGCATGGGATCTCAACTTTGTGCTGGAGAAACTGACACTTCCTCCTTTTGAACCAGCAGCATCAGCGGATCTACAGTTTCTGTCTTGGAAAACTGCATTCCTTCTGGCAATTACTTCAGCAAGAAGAGTATCTGAGTTACAAGCATTAATGGCAGTACAGCCATTTCTTATTTTCCATCAGGACAGAGTTTCACTAAGAACCAATCCTACTTTTATGCCAAAAGTGGTATCTAGGGTATCCTTGAACCAAGCTATCCACTTGCCTACGTTCTTCCCAAATCCACAGAATAGAGGGGAAAACTGCTGCACACCCTGGATATACATAGACAACTACGCTACTACTTGGACAGAACTAAATCTAGCAGAAAAACTGACCAACTTCGTAGCATATGCTACTGGGATGCAAGGCAAAGCAATTTCCAAACAGACAGTTTCAAAATGGATAGGAAATTGCATTCGATTTTGCTACTCCTTTCATGGAAAGACAGTTCCTGTAAACATCAGGCCTCATTCCACAAGGGCCACTGCCACCACTACAGCCTTCCTATGAGGGGTGGCTACTAAGGACATTTTAGAAGCTGCTACTTGGAGCTCCGTGCATACATTTGCCAAGCATTACAATCTACCTTTATACTCCAGATCCAGAGCAGGTTTTGCTACTGCAGTCCTGCAGGGGATCTTAACTACACCATCCTCTTAGTACCTCCTCCCCCAGATTGGCTATGGTATTCTACCCATATGTTATGACTGCAGATGCATCCTTGAAGGACATAGTACAGTTTTGTACCTACTATAAATGTAGATGTCCGATAGGTATGCATCTGCAGTAAGGTTTACCCTCCCTCCTACCCCTCTGTGGTATTCCTAGGGTACTTACCCCTCTTTTAGCTAGCTGGGGGAATCTATTATGGTGTATTTGTTTGTATATACATGTATATATTTATATAATTTTGCAAATGTTTGGAACTTTTCTGCATTTATCCAAATTTAGCCTTCCTAGAGGGCACCTGGCATCTGGGGCAAGAAAAACTGAGGAAAATGGCGTCTGCTGATGCTTTTATACCCCAGACGCTCTGACGTCGGGGAAAGTGTGACATCAGCCGAGGCCAGACCCAGACTTTGGAATCCGTCCGACCGAAGGGCTGCCTGAGGCAGGACAACCCATATGTTATGACTGCAGATGCATACCTATCGGACATCTACATTTATGGTAGGTACAAAACTGTACTTTTTCATTCCTAATTCCCAAAACAAGGGCGAATACAAACTTCATTTGTTAGATGTTCATAGACAACTTCGCTTCTATCTTCATAGAACAAAATCATTCCGCAAGTCTGACCAGTTGTTAGTTTCCTTTTTCAAATCCTTTTTGGGAAAAGCTATTTCTAAGGTTTCTTTGGCCAGATGGATCACTCTTTGCATTTCGCATGTCTACAAAGCAAAAGGTTTATCTCTTCCTGGTATTGTTAAAGCTCACTCTACCAGGTCCATGGCGACTTCTGCTGCCTTTTGGTCTAGGGTTTCTTTGGACGACACTTGTGCAGCAGCAACCTGGGCCAATTCACCTACCTTCATTTCCCATTACAAATTAGACCTGATTTCTAGAGGTAGAGCATCCTTTGGCTCTGCGGTGCTCAGGAATATCCTTCCATAAGGGCCTCCCAGGATTGGAGTAGCTGGGGACTCTGTCCCATAGGTTGCAGATAAAATGAAGTTAACTACTTCAGATAAAGAAGTTATGTACTCATCATAACATTCCATCTGAGTAGTTATACTTCATTTTTCTGCAACCTTCCCTCTCTCCGTCCCCTGGACCTTGTCCTGTTAATATACAGGTTTGGTTCATTGGGCTGAGTTGCTAATGTATTTAGTTGCAGCAAACTCTATCTGAGGGAAGGTAGGAGATGGTAGTGTGTTATGGGTAGGGGGAGGAGCTTGGAGCGGATGCTAGAAAAAAAGTTGCCGGCTCTGATCCAATATGGATCCGAATACCACAGGTTGCAGAAAAAAAGTATAACTACTCAGATGGAATGATATGGTGAGTACATAACTTTTTTGTTGACCATTCTACTGGTGAGATTGATATAGTATAGGACAGTTGGTAGGAGTAGGGAAAGGGTTTAGTGGGGAAGAAGGGAGAGTGAGTTTTGAAGGAGGTAGTCGGGTCCTAGTAGGAGAAAAAGAAGTGAGAGATTGGGCTGGAGAGGTGGGTTAGTTGGGGGGCTGACAACAGAAGCAAAGTTTATTTAAGCTAAGGTGATTTCTCAGTCTTTTTGAATAGAAGCTTGGATGTAGTGTAACATATGTCCAGTGGGAGTTTATTCCAGTGTTTGGCAGGGTAATAGCTGTACAGGTTTTTTCCTGTGAGTTTGGGTTTGGTTATGGTCAGAGCTCCGGAGTGTCCTAGTTGGGGTGTAGGATGAGATGATGGGTGACCTTGTGGGGCAGAATGTGGGCTGGTATAGAATAGAATGGATTATTTGGTGCTGGGAGAGAGTAAGGTTGTGAGGGAGCTCTATAACCATTTCAGTTTTTGTAGAGCAAGACTGATGAGAGGAGCAAGGAAGGTCAGTGGCAAATTTTGCTACATTGTTAAAGGTGGATTCAAGTTTGGTTGTAAGAGAGGTCTGCAGGTTGAGACTCCGAGAGCCATAGAGAAGGGTTGGAAGAAGGTAGGCATGTGTTAGAACAATTTTTGCTTGAGTGGAGAGAAAAATTTTGCTTCTGTAAAGAAGGCCAGGTTTTTGGTGTTTTTTCTTGATGTTGTTTAGTACATGCAGGTCAGATTTTAGCTAGTCGTCAATGATGACCCCATGTAGTTTAGTGTGATTATCCACCATAATGGGTGTGTTGTGGGAGGAGATGGAGAAGTTTGGTTTCAGTGGGTCATTGTTTTTGAAAGAAAGAGGAGTTTGGTCTTTTTTGGGTTTAGGATTAGATGGTTTTGGTTGAGGAGAAATTATAATAGTAGGCACTAAACAGCCTATAACTGCAAAGTACCTTGCTAAGGCAACGGAAAACAGCTCCTGTACTTTACAAAAAAAAAGCACCAAACCAGGCATATCCAAGGGTCAGCTTCCAGTTGTCCACCTGTTGAATCTGGGCATACTGGGGCAATGCAGCAATTGCCTCATGTACACAGACAACCCTCTCCTCCTACCACCCAACAATACAACCTGTGAGAGATGCACTTACATAGCCAAACAGGAAGCAAAGCTCTCTCCACCCAAGATTGTGCTGGACAGTCAAGAGGAGAAGGTTAACACCCGCACTAGACCTCAAGCAACACATAGCCATTCTAAACCCACACATAGCAACAGTAAATCTACGTATGCAGAGGCCCTTAACTGTAACCTGCCCAAGCAACAAGGACCACCGAAGCTGAAATGCAAACACCAATCATGACCCAAGTGTCACATAGTTCATAACACCAGTGTGCCACCCAGCAACAGGACCTAAGGCAAGACAACGTACCTAACACTTTAGTGGGCCTGACTATAGAGTCACCTATGACTAATGTCCCACTCACCAGGCTGAACAAGGAGAAAGTTGGTCAGCTGCCTGTCAGGTGCCAGGATCTGCCACAACGCATGCACTCAAGTCACTCCACAGAACGTACAAATATGACTCTCTCATTGTCCATGTTGGAGTGAATGACTTGAGACGTACTTCCCTGGACTACATGAAGAGACATGAAAGAGCTCTCGGATCATGTGGCCCAGCAGGTATGACCTAGCCCTGAGTAGCATCCTGCCTTCGCACAGAATGATAGCACAATGTAAGGACAAAATGATTGACTTCAACAATTGGCTAAGCTTCTGGTGTCATTCAAAGGGGATCCAGTATGTCTGCCTGGGACGACATGATTGATAGACCACAATGCTTTGCTAGAGATTTTCTGCACCTGTCGCCCCTGGGATTCAGGTTACTGGCTAAGGCTCTTGCCACCCCTGTAGTGCCTTTTTTAGGCAAAGTTCAAAGGACAAAACCACCACCGTAACAGGTACAAGCATGCAAATTCTGAAGGTAAGGCTACTCCATGCTAGAAATTTAAACCTCGAAATTATGAAAATTAAAATTGCCAAAGATTCCAAAGACGACCACAAGCATTCTATAACTGTTAAGAATCTAAATGGCAATGATCAGATCTGCTCTGAGCTACAACAGAATGGCATTAAATATACTGATTCCAAGGATATTGCCAGTTTCCTGGCAGATCAATTCAGTGCCAACTTCACCCCACCCCACCCCCACCCCCCCGTCACCTCCTAAACGGCTCATCTCAATACCGGAAGATTGACGGATTCCGGTAATAATGGCCACAGAGGAAAAAAACGCACTCTCCAACGCTGAGAATACAGCATCCGTGGGACCAGATGACATCCCGTGCTGTGTATTACATGAACTACAAAGTGAACTGGCACCTCACCTAAGTGTCATGTTTAATCATAGCCTCACCTCAGTCTTGGTGCCCACTGAGTGGCGCACAGCTACAGTTGTCCCACTCCACAAGGGGGGATACACCTTGGATCCCGGGAACTACTGCCCCATCAGTCTGACGAGCCTGATCTGCAAGGCCATGGAACGTATTATCATGAAACATATTATCATGGAACATATAAACAAAGATATTGGCAACCTTCAAACACTGGACCCCTCCCAGTTTGAGTTCATGAAGGGCCGATTGGGTCTCCTGAACCTGATTGACTTCTCCGAATCAAGTCTCCAGAGCCATGGATGAGGTTAAGACAGTCCACACAGCCTATCTGGACCTCGCCAAGGCCTTTGACACCATCCTCCACTCTGGAATCATAGATAGACTTGCTAAGCTGGGCATTAATCCCTACATCACTCTGGTTGCCAACTGGCTTACTGACGAACCCACACTGTAAAAGTAGCCGACTCCAAGTCCAGCTCCAGACAAGTGGAGTACCTCAGGGTTCAGTCCTGGGACAGCTCTTGTTTGGCATCTACTTCTCTGAAGTACAGGCCAACACTAAGGGACTCTGGCTAACAAGGTTTGCAGATGACTGCAAACTGGGAGCCATTATAGAATCCCCAAATGATGTGGATACTCTACAAAAGGGCCTTACAGAAACAGATGCTTGGTGCCAGAGCCATGCGCTCAAGCTCAATGCCAAGAAATGTATAGTTATCCCCTTTGGGAAAAACCATGTACCCGTGAATTACCACATAGGTGGCAGGACATTAAACACTGAAAGTGTGATAAGAGACTTGGGGACACAGGTGGACAGTGGGTCTCGCCTTTGATAACCACATCGCCACAGCAGTCAGGAAATCCTATGTGGCACACCTCATCACCAAGGACTTTTCATACAGAAAAAAGGAGGTAATTGTCCCACTGTACTCATCCCTCATTAGACCCATTATAGAATACAGCGCCCCATTTTATTATGCATCTCTCAAGACATCTGCAACAACCGGAAAGGCTGCAGAAATACCTCACTAAAAGAATCACAGGCCTAAAGCAGATGCCCTACGCTGACCGCCTTAAACTTTATCTATACTCTGTGGGATATCGTCTACTCAGAGGCGATCTCTGCTTAACATACAAGGCCATGTCAAACCCAGAGCTGTTGGGCATGCTATACTTTAAGAAATCCCAATCCCTCAGAGCCACACGCTCCAGGTATTTAAACCTTGTCATCACAATAAACAAAACATGCTGGAGGGATAGGTTCCTGACCCAGAGACTCCCCAGACTTTGGAATAGACTGCCCGTACATGTCCAGCAGATCGCCTCTTTGGCCCTCTTCAAAAGGATATAACAGTCCACAGCACACAGGATCTGTGGCCAAATAATCCAACAGCAGGCAATAAAATCAAATTTCTTTTAATTCCAAAAGCAGCACACGTAGTCTGTTCTAAATAGAACAGCAACACAGATGAGCCAAGCGCTTTCACCCAGTATATTACTAGGCTTTCTCAAGGCAACAAACAGAGCTATCCATTACACATCAGTTTTAAATAACTAGTACAATTAAATGGTAACTCCACCCATCAATTAGAAGTTAATACCTTTGATAGTGTTGTGTTAAAGACATAGTACAAAGAGAAACAGTTTCTCAAGTTAAATGTATATGTTTGTGTAAGAAATACTTCTTAATATAGTCAATAATGGTAATAATACTCTGCAAAGTGCCTTGTCAGTGCAAAATTCATAAAGGTACATCATAAATTAAAAAAATGTTTAAAATTTGAAATGGTTAATTATTGTTACAAGTTGGAATTAAAATTAAATCGCATTTCTTATTCCAAAAACTAAAATAATTAGATAAATAATAAATAAATCAAACTTTTTACAGTGACGTTGTAAAAAATAGGGAGCTTTCTGACTAATGTCACAACACTACCTAATAACAACAAGAAGAAGAAGGTTAAAGAAGAACAAGTGAACCTATACAAAATTAAACTAAATAGTCACATATTATAACCGTGCTCTTCTCATTTTTAAAATGCTGTTAATATTTAAGCCCTCATTCATTCCAGGAGGGGTGCAGGCATCCAATTTCAACTGCCAGAACAGTTCTCGAGTCTCCAATTTGGCCTCCCAGTTGCCCCCTCGTGGGTCTGGCACCACCTGCTCCAACACCAAAAATTTAAGGTTCATGCCTTCACATATCTGTGAGTGTTTGTAAAAGGCATTGGTGTCCTTACATTTAGTGATATCATATTGCTGCTCGTATACCCTTCTCCTAAGCTGTGTCTCGGTTTTACCAACGTAAAACCCAGAACAGAAAGTACAAATACCCAGGTACACCACCCCTTTAGTTGCACAGTTAAAATGTTGATGATACTTGTACTTGAACCTTCTTGAGGGAATTGTGATGGTGTCTTGGTCAAGCATATATTGACATTGTTTACATTGACCGCATTTTAAAGTGCCAGGCCTCTGATTGTCATAACCCATATTTTTTCTCCCCTCAAACAGATCTTTCAAATTTCTACCTCTTTTTCTGATAAAACTAGGCATCAGGGGAAAAAATTGTTTAAGATCAGCATTAGTAGATACTATGGGCCAGTATTTTGTAATAATGTTTTCCAAATCATGTGAGCTGGAAGAAAAGGTGTATGAAAAACTCTCCTTAAACTTGTCATTCTTCTTTTTTACCGATTCTTCCACCAAAGGTACACCAGTGCCCAAAAGGGGGTGAATGACCAATTCTCTTTTGCCAGTAACCTCCAAAATCAATTGATTTATCAGGTCTACCGGGTAGGCCTTTTCCAAAAAGAGTTCGTGCAAGACCTTAGTCTCCTGCTCATAGTATTCCAAAGTACTACACATTCTGGAGGCCCTGATCAACTGTCCCTTAACAATTCCCCTTTTTTGATAATAGGGGTGCCCACTATTAAAGTGGAGATAGGCGTTGGAGAACGTAGGCTTCCTGTACACCCTAGACTGAAAACAATGATTAGTGAAGTCCTTCATCAAAGTTGCATCCAAATAGTGTAAGGTGTCCCGATCAATACTATGGGTAAATTTCAGAAAGCTAGTAGTACTATTGATGTAATCAAAAAGCTCTCCAAGTCCTGCAGGGACCCATTCCACAAAATACAAATGTCATCCAAATATCTGGAATAGTGCCTAATCATAGGTGCCCAGTCTGTTGAAGACAAATCTTTGTTCCCAGTAATAAAGCACACAATTTGCATAAACAGTGGCACAGCAAGCCCCCATTGCCACACCTTTTCTTTGCCTGTAGAACTCCCCATTAAAGAATATATAGCTGTTCTCGAGAACCATCTCCATTAATTCCTTAACCAAATTAATGGTTTTGCCACTTAGTGCACCACTTGAAATCAGCACCTGTCCAAACTATTCCAGACCCTCAATGTGTGGAATGCTCGGAAAAAGGTCTTTTATATCAATGGTAACCATTAACAAGTCAGCAGAAAACAGTCTACGGTGGACTGTGCTTAGGAAGTGCCAGGAGTCCTTGCAGATGTGGTCAGCGGGGACTAGCACATTTTTGGAGACATAATCTATGAATGGCTGTTGGATTATTTGGCCTCGGATCCTGTGTGCTGTGGACTGTTATATTCTTGGTTTATTTCGACTTCTACGTTCCTCTTCAAAAGGAAAATTTATGCTTGGATGGGAGAAAGGAAATTCACCTAGGGGATCATGTCAGTCACCCTGCTAGACAGGGGTCCTGGGAAGTAAATAGCGTGGGAAGAAATAGCCAGCGAATTGTTATGGCTAGGCTTGTATAGGCCCTAGTACCAACCTATGAACTGGAGAAGTGGGAGGCTATGGTTCAAAACGTTTTAAGGGCCTTTCCAGGACTCGCGTGGCAGCGACTTCCCCCAGGGCAGAAGGGCTAGTAACAATGGAAGATGCCAAGCAAGAGGCAGGGCTGGCCCTTAGAATCAGGGTTCCAGGGATTCTTTCCCTGGTAGCTCCTATCAGTGCTCCTGGAAGGAGGCCTGGTTGCCTTCCTCTGGAGGCAGTTATCCCTGCACCAGTCTGCGTGGCTAAGAATAACTGTGGACAATTGGGTACAGAGGATTATAACCAGAGATTGCAAGATCCCTTTTTCAGAAGAACCAAAAAGACTAAGAAGAATGCCAGACATTTCACCCAGTCACAGGGATGCAGTGGTCTTAAGTTCAAAAACTGCTCAACAAAGGAGACATCCAAGCAGACCCAACAGACCAGAGAAGAGCCGGGATTTACTCAAGATTCTATTTAGTGCCAAAGAAAAGAGGGGACTGGAGACCAATTCTGGATCTCCGTCAGTTGAACAAAGCAGGTCAGCAAACCAAAGTCTGGTTGGTCTCAGTTCAGTCTATAGTGCCGTTCTTGGAAAAAGACTTGGATGTGCTCAGATCTTCAGGGTGCAAATTACCATATAAAAATGGACAACCACAAGCGGTGTAGAAGGTTTCTGTGTTTCTGACTGGTTCAACTGAACTCAGTTCAGGGCACTGCCCTTTTGGTCTCACCACAGCCCCCAGGTTGTACATCAAATGAATGGCAGTGGTAGCAGCTCACCTCAGACTGCTAGGATTCCAGGTGTTTCCATATCAAGACTACTGACTCCTTACAGCTCCTACCAGGTGTCCACTCAGAGGCATGAGATTATACTTTTTTTCCTTTGTTCCAACTTAGGAGTCGCTATAAACTATATGAGAAATCCCATTTAGAACAATCTCAGCAGTTGGAATTCATTGGAGCTATGCTTAATGCAATCACTGGCATTGTACATCTTCCCAAAATCCCATTTAGAACAATCTCAGCAGTTGGAATTCATTGGAGCTATGCTTAATGCAATCAGTGGCATTGTACATCTTCCCATAGAAAGGATAAGCTCGCAAGTCAGCCAGATCATTCGCAGCAAGAAAGTAATAAGGCTCCTTCTACAAACTCTAGGATCAATGACCGCCTGTGTCACTCTAGTCCCTCTGGGGAGATATCGCATGCATATTTTTCAGTGGCTGTTAGTGTCCAAGTGGTCCTTAGAGTCAGCCAATGTCCCATCTGGTTATGATCCCCAATCACGCCAATGAAATTGTCGGGGCTGTCCCTTTGTCCCTCTTTAACCCTAAGCCATAGTGACTATGGACTTGTTCCAGATGGGGGGAGGGCATTTTCTGGGAAAAACAGTCCAAGGCACTTGGTCCCAGCTGGAGGCCAATTTGCATATCTGCATTCTAGAGACGAGGGCAGTGCACATAGCATTGCAGGCATGTCAAGAAACCCTCCCCTTGGGAGCAGTTGCAATTCAAACATACAATATGTCATTAGTTTAGTACATCAACAAGCAAGAGAGAACCAGATCTTACCCTGTTTGTTGAGAAAAGCTAATTGTGGCAAAGGGCAAAATCTTCCGGCTGCTTTTTAATAGCAATGTACATTCTGGGGTGCTCCAACATGATTGCAGATGAATTGAGCAAAACCATCCTGATGCATTACAAGTGGTCTCAATCCATTGGTGGCAGAAACGATATTCCGCCACTAGGGCCACCCTTGCTGATACCTTTTTTGTTCCCCTCTGAACAAGTGCAGCAGTTACTTTGCCCTAATCCCCCCCCCCCCCAGGGCAGTCACCTAGAGACACTCCTTCACGATTGCCCCCCCCCCCCGGTCTGTTGTACGCTTTCCCCTAATTCCTCTGATATACCCATTTCTAAAGAAAGCCAACAGGTCAAAGAACAGAACAATTCTCATTGCCCCATTATGGCCTCTACCGGTCTAGTTTTCCTTTCCTTTGGCCTCTCTTACTTTGGAACCCTGGATACTAGACCCAGCTCCAGACCTATTTCACCCAGAGGGACTGGCTCATACGAATCTTCAGGATCTCAAGCTCACTGCATGGCTTCTCCAGTTCCCATGTTTGCCAGGCATTTTTATACCTCCCTGGTCCAAAGCATCATTGTAGCCCACCACAAACCTTCAACAAGAAAATTGGGTCTTAAGTGACTAAAGTTTACTAAATGGTTTTCATACTCTAATTTTGACCCATATTCTGGCCCTGTTGATAAGTTCTGCAGTTTAACTTTACTCTCTGAATGCAGTAGGAGCATCTGCCTTTACTATTAAGAGTGCAGTGCCAAAATCCAGTAGCACCACCAAGGAACGCTCCAGTACACAAATTAGGAGAAAACAAAAAAGGAGCGTAACACCATGGACATAAAATTGGAACTTTTAATACAACAAAAACCAGAACAGGATAAGTGCTTTCAGCATGTGCCTTCCTCAGATCCTGAAAACAATTCTACACACAACTATTTAAGAACCAGCTAACCAATCTAGTTAAAAGGCAGTTAAAAAATGAGGCAATGAAACATAGCAACACTTACTCCCCATTTGCATAGTGCACTTGTAACAAAAACATGTTTTAAAATAACTTTGATCCAAACTTAGAACAAAACTACATTTTGTTAAAGACAATCATGTAGCATATTAAAACTTATAGTAAATAAATAAAACACTGCTGTCATAACCATTACACAGCTTGTGAATGTTAAAAACTCAGAGCTCATACTGGTAACATGGCAGGTTCACAACCATAATATTAAAGAAGCAACAATCACAGCCTGATTAAAAAATGAGGCAATGAAACATAGCAATGCTTGCTCCCCATTTGCATAGTGCACTTATAACAAAAAACATGTTTTAAAATAACTTAGATCCAAGCTTGGAACAAAACTACATTTTGTTAGACAATCAGCATAGCATTCTAAAGCTTATAGTAAATAAAACACTGCTGTCATAACTATTACATAGCTTGTAAATCTGTTTGTTACAACTCAGAGCTCGTAATGTTAACATATCAGGTTCACAACCATAATATTAAAGAAGCAACAGTCACAGCCTGACATGCAACAAACAAATAACTATTGTCATTGCATAAAAGCCTGATGAACACACAGAATTCATACTTTGAACAAAATAGTGACAAAACTCACCCATTGATAGCAGAATACATTAACTCCAAACTTAAAAGATGGCATGTTCACATCTCTGAAAGAAATGAAAGCATGCATAAACACCTATTCTATAGAAAGTGTACAGAAGGAATATTACAAAGCTGACATCTGTAACAGATGGATAGGAAGTAAAAAATAAATATGTATAATGAGCTTCCTTAATGGCAAAAAGTCCATCTTCGTTCCTTCAGGAGCGGTTTAAGTGGAACAACACCATTAAGCCCTGGGAAACAATCAGCCCTCAAGTCCATTATCCATTTAGATTCTTCCATTTCTGTTTGATTTGATTTGTTAATCCCCTTCTCTTACAGTTGGACGAACTATTGCAAGAACTATAAATCTAAATGTATGGGTGGCATTATCTTGAATATGAGCATGCAACGCATTCGTAACAACCTTAATGCGTATATCAGGTTGGTGCTTAAAGATTCTTTCTTTTAGCATCCTATTCATTTTGCCCACATAGAAACATGGGTAAAAAGTACAGGTAGCAAATATACCACATTCTTACTATTACAGTTGGCATTTCAAAAAAAATGGTATGTCCTTCCTGTAACTGGATGTGTAAAAACATTACTGGTTTTGATAATGGTACAGGCTTTACAACTGCCACATTTCCGTGTGCCAGAACGTGTATGTTCATTCCTTTTGACTTTGCAGCATTTATTGCAAAGCAACCTCTTTAGATTTTTTTTGTTCTTAAAACTAAAATGAAGTGTAGTCCCTACTATTTCTTTCAGTCTGATGTTAACACAGGCCAGTATTTTTTGATTATTCCACGTATTGTAGAATTATCACTACTGTAAGTAAGGCTGACCCTCATGGTCCCCTGCCCTACATTAGGATGTATTCTATCGTCCTTCATCACTTCACTTGTCATTCCATTGATATACTGTTGAGAGTAGCAGGGTCTACCCTTATTCTTTCTCAGATCTCTTGCATGATCTATTGTTACTTCTCTGACGGGCCTATAACCACGATCCTTGAAACCTTGTAACAGTTTATTGCTTTCCATGAGAAAAGTATCATCCTGAGTACAAAGCCTGGACACTCGAGTGACTTGGTTGTCAATCACATTGCAGAAAATATGCCTCGGGTGCATACTGGAAAAATGCACCATATGGTTCCTCCACATAGGTTTCCGATACAGCATAGTATTTATCCCTTCAATAGGATCTTGACATCCAGAAATTCGATATCTGTTCTGGACATCTTAACATCGAATTTTAGAAACAAAGTAGTCTGTGTTAAAAAAAAATCCACAAAATATTGGACTTCTTCCTCACTTACAGCCTATAGATTCATAATGTCATCCACAAATCTGTTATATTGGAGCACATTCCCTTTCCATTGGAAGTTTACATTCAGTGCCCATAGCTCTTCCCACCGGGCCAACACGAGATTAGCATAGCTATTCGCGTAGGGGGTACCCATAGCTACCCCCCACTTCTACCAGTAGTAGCTATCTTCATAAACAAATAAATTGTTCTCTAGCACCAGTTCCAATAGGCTGCAGACAACATAAGAGTCTAATTTCCTTCCTCTATACAAATGTCTTATGGCTTCAACACCATATGAGTTAGGAATTGATGTAAACAAACTATGAACATCCATATTGACTAATAACAAATGGGAGAAGTCATAGATGTTAGTAGTGGCTTTCTGTAAATGCTGTAGGAACTGTGCTGTATCTTTTACTATGTTCTTGTAATCACTCTAGCTTTTTCAGCTCATTTTCCAAAAAGACTGAAAGGGGTTCCATTGACCATCCTCGGCCTGCCGCTATGGGACGCATGGGTGGTTTAGAGCTGTTTTTATGGATTTTTGGCAGTCCATTGATGATAGGTATGACAGGATGTTCAACTATGAAAAACTCATATAGTTTCTTTGTTATATTCCTGTTCATAAGCATCTCATAAAGTGCATCTTCTATCCTCCTTTTAATCACATCAACTTCTTTCTTCATAATTCTTAAGGATGTTGCTCGATCACGGAGCATATCCAACATACTTGCTTATCCTGTTCTTATTTTTGTTTTATTAAAGTTCCAGTTTTATGTCTATGGTGTTATGCTCCTTTTTTGTTTTTTTTTACTATTAGAGTGCATCTTGCTGCAATCTCTAACTTTCATATTGGTTTAAATGGTTCATCCTTTGTCTCTTAAACTTTGCAAAGCTTTTTTGAAAAGAACCTTAATGCTCAGACCTCCATGTAAAGAACCCTCTGCACCATGGCATTTGAATCTGATACTTCTATCTCCTATTTATTATACCTTCGAACCTTCCAAGTTGCGACTTGAAGTTTGTCTTGGAAAACTTTATTTTTGATGGCTATTACTTCTGCTAGAAGAATATCTGAAATATAGGCCTTATCCTGCAAACCTCCCTATTTAATCTTTCATAAGGACAGGGCCTCCCTGCGAACAAATCCCTCCTTCCTACCAAAGGTTGTGTCTGATATATGGATATGTAAAAGCCCATTCAACTAGAGCAGTAGCAGCTTCTGCAGTTTTTCATGCCAGAGCTTCCTTGGATATTTGTGCAGTGATGACATGGGCATGTGGTCCCTAGGTGGACGTGCATCATTCGGCTCGAGGGTGCTCGGGAATATTCTTCTGAGAGACCTCCCAAGGTTCAGGTAGCTAGGGACTCTGTCCCGCAGTCCAAGGATTAAGTGAAGATTGACATCAGATAAAGAAGTTGTCTTACCGTAACGTTCTATCTGTGTTGTCTATCTTCACTTATCCTTGACATTCCCTCCCTCTTTCCCCCTGCTTGCAGATCGGATCTCTCCAAAGATTGGCTTTCATGATAAAGATACAGATATGGCCCCTGATCTGTTATTTCCTGTCTGTCACTGTTTGCAAACTTGAGCTGAGGTAATCTTGTGAGGAGCATAATAGGTAGAGCTTAGCTCGAGAGTTTTTGGAAGGCGTGAGCAGGAATAACTGCAGAGTCTGTTCCAAGGCTCGGAACCGAGCCCACAGTCAAGGTAAGTGAAGATCAACAACACAGATGGAACATTATGGTAAGATATAACTTCTTTTTTAAACTGCTTGTCTAGTGCCAAGATCTATGACGTCTGATTTAATGTCCTTTTTTGACATTTGTGACAAGTTGGACGGCAGCCAAGTGGTGGTCCATGTGGGAGTGAATGAATGGAAGTGTGGAACATGCAGAGAGATGATGCAACTTGCTTACACGTGTTGGAGGGAGGAAAGATACTGATCCAGAGTAGTGTTTTGCCTTCAAGAATGATGCCTGATACCAAGACAAGATAACTTGATTTAATGACTGGCTACATAGTTGCTGTCATTCTAAGGGGATCCAGTATGCGTCAGTCTGGGATGAGGTGATAGGGTAGGTCTTCTGTTCACCAGTATGGCTTGCACCCTTGCACCTGTCATACCAGGGCTTCCACATACTAGCTAAAGCATTTGCCCCTTAAAGTTCCTTTTTTAGCATTTTTAGGCATAATTTCCCTACTGGACACTCCAGCATATCAAACTCTGAAAGATGCATCCAACTCAAACATTTTAATATCTTGAGTAAATACTGAGATATCTTCAGTGTAGTGATAGCATGCTCTGTACCAAGGTTAACAGCCTGTCATGGTTTCAAGCCCCAGTGTAATTGAAAAGTATCTGCATTCATCAGAAATGCCACCACCTCATATCAAATAACCCATGACCCTAACTTGGAGCTTAGAGATCCAAGTCACCCTTAAAAAAATCCAACAGCAACTTCATTGCTAGCTGCAAATCCCCATCAGTTAATGTTCCTCAAAGATCATGAAAATTACCTTAGTACCATTGAAGAGTTAAATGTGAAATCAAATGCAAGAATAACCTGCATTAATTAAGCATTGCCTGGCAGACTTAAGGTTCTGAAAATGTATATTCTCAGTGATTCCTAGACTTTAATACCATTGCATTGAAGCACATTGTAAAAGTACCCTCTAGAAGCTCTAATGTCCTCAATCTGGTCCTTGGCAGTCTAGGCACCCTGCCTGTATCCCATTATGCATCTCCAATTTCTTGTTAAGTCCAGACAGAAATTACTTCTTTGTCAGGCTTAATAGTACCACCCTACCACCAAATTAAATCATCTTTTTGAGCTTCTTCAGGGTAAGCCTATTTCATTTTGCAGAATACCTATGCAATGTTCCTAACAGTCCCCCAGCAGTAAAAAGCTGCCAGATTCATCTCCAGTCTTTACTGTCATTTAACCTATTCACTTCAGTGGAACTCGAAGTTTGCACTGTAACTTCCTGTGGGCGGAGCCCAAGCCTTTTCACAGAATCAAATTATGTCCTAACATTTCAAACAGATGTTCATGTCTTTGGAACCATAGGGGTTATGAACGAAGTATAAATGGCAAACTCTTCACCACAAACTATTTTTATAGAGGTAGTATTTTTTAGGTTCTACGTCTTAAGCTGAATTTTGTAAGTCACAGTAAGCACGATTACTTTTCCAATATTTTGCAAACAACTTTTAATATTTTAGCAACTACTCAAGTTACACACATACTGTCAGCAGCATTTTAGTCATCTAGTTGAGACCTTTCATATGAGGCGGAGTTCTGTCTGTTGAGATACTTAGGAAAAAAAAATGTGAAAATTATATCTATATAAATTAATATCATAAAACCATTAATATCGTTCTACCTGCACTAGATAGAGTTCAGTTGTGTAAGCATGAAGATTAAATTTTTTAATACTTTGTACATAGCATGGTTTTGGAATTATTGATGCAAGAATGAACCAGCATTATTTGCCTAGAGGCGTCGGGAATTAACTGCAGATGCACCTGGAGACGTCACTTTGATGAAATGAGTTAAGCAGCTGAATAGAAACGTTTGTACCCATCCATGCTAAATACAGTGGTAAGTTCAGGAATAAGTCTATATCTGAACTCCTGTATTAATAAAATGTGTATTAAAAGAAGGAACAATTATTTTATTTATCCTTTGTTGACTGGGTTTGTCTCACTAGGCTAGTGGCCTTTCTTCAGTGAAAACCAAAGGTGGTAGTTCTACTGCTAGGGGAAATTTGGCCAGGGGCTCTGGGAACTTCTCAAACCCTTTTTGATAAGTGCTGTAGAATCCGTTAAATCCACCAGAGCTGCCACCAACTCAAGAAGATAGACCTCAGTTTAACATCTCAGCTGAAGGATGACATACAGGGTAATGCAGCATCCCCCTTGTACTGCACTGTAGTGTCAGTAATCTATCCATCTTGTCTGACTATAGAACCCACAGCCTTCTGCACCAAAGGCAAATATGCTACCTGGCACTGAAAGTAATGAAAAGTTGCAAGAAATCCCCATCCCAAAATTGCACTGAAATATGCCAGCAAGGGACTTCAGCGCACTATTAGAGAATGTAAAGCAAGAGTATGAACTTGGTCACTACAGATCTGAAGAAAATGTAACTATCTTCAGTTATGTTAGGAAATTAAGGAATGATGTTTAACACTGCGGTAAACTCCTCCATAGTCATATCACTTCTTCCATTCCCAAGGGTATATCTAGTATAGTAGCAGGCATATTTAATTTCAACGTTACCGTAACAACCCACGTTGTTGCCCCACTGTCCCTGAAACAAAATATTTCCTCTGAAAGCACCTTGGAACACGTCTTAAATTCTCCGTCAAACGCTGAAAATAGTGTTTGTCGGACAACTTACCAGGCTGAAATGTTAAGTTGTCAATCTCGCCTTCATTCTTGCTGGATGGGTTCGGAGCCGATCCTCTGCTCCGACTCGGCACTTGCTAAGCTCGAGAGTCACTTTTACCAGCTCGAGGCAGCCCCATATCCCATGATGCAAGGTGGTAATTACCCAGATCTCGTTTGCCGCTTCGCTAATGAGGTCATCCTTTTTACCAGCTCCTGGTAAGTGATATTTTTCTAGCTTTTGGTCAGGTTTTAGGAGTTTAAAACCCTAATTTTTGGTCCTTTTAGTCTTCTTTCTACCCTCAGTGTATTTCACTTAGCTCCATACCCTCTTCACCTAGTTCCTTTATTTTAGTTTTTTGGGCCTTAGGCCTTTCCCACCCTCACAGTTCCTGTCAGGATTTCCCTCAGGTGTGTGTGTTGTGTCTCTCTAATTAATAACTAATTGTTAGTTATTAATATTTTTTTACTGTAGTGTCTTGGTTGGACTGATTGGTGTGTGTGAGTGTTTAAACACATAGATATGTCCAAAGATACTAGGGTCTCAGGTTTCAAGAAGTGTGACTCGTGCTGTCAGAAGATGTCTCTGACAGACTGTCACACTTCTTGTATTTATTGCCTGGGACCCCTACACCTGCAGGACTCCTGTGCTATATGTCATTCTTTCAGCCAGAGAGTCATGCAGGAACGTAGAAATAAGTTGATCCTTAGGGTTCTACTTAAACCAGAGAGCTCCCTGGCTAAAGTCTGCTCCGGGAAGCCCTCTAAACCTCCCAAGACCCAGGCTTCGGTGTCCAAGTCTGTGGTCTTGGTTCCGACTCCGCCGGAGTCGACATTGGCTCCGTCCGGAGCCGATCCTTCCTTGTTGGAAGCCCCTGTGTCGGCGCCAACCATCTTCGGCACCGATACCTTGGCTTTTGCACCGGTGTCGGCTCCGTCTGGAGCAGACACCTCAGCGTCGAAGCATGTCTATCTTTGTCTCCTCTCGGAGCCGACAAGTTGTCGGCTCTGCCTGGAGCCGAACGTTCCTCAGCTCCGATTGCTCCGTCCAAAAAGAGGTCTAGATCTCCCTCTTTGGAATCTATTCACTAGGCTCCCAGCATCCCCCTTGCTTTCGGAGTCGAGCCATTGGAGCCGATCATCGAGGTCTTCCAGGCTTTCAGACCACGATTTAGAGAGAGTGGTAAGTAGGCTATTAAAGTCACAGGCACTAGCCCAGATGCTCCATAGCCCGTCTCATCAGACGTGAGCTATTATACATCCCCCTAAAATTCCTCCAACTCTCCTACAGAGCTCGGAGCCGGAGATTACTGGTACCGTGACTGTTGCTGTGTCGGAGCCGATACCACACCTTTCGGCTCCGTCATCCTCGACTCCTATCTCCTCCTTGAGACCTTCCTTGGAGGGATCCAGGCGTCTGGCTTCCCTGGTTGGTTCCGAGGGGGCGAGTGGCATCGGACCCTTGTCCGACCCCATTCTCCCTCTCGGGGCTTCGGCCTTGGTGAGCTCGGCCCCGACATCTGCTTCGGAGCCTTCCCTTTCGGTGGGACCGGGGATCCCTGTTTCTTCAGAGCGGGATCTCTCGGCCCTCCCTGGGAGGGGAGCCTTCGAGGTGATGAGTGTGCTAGCCCCAGAGCTTAGCCAGCAGTCGGTTCCTTTAGCTCCTCCCTCTACGGTGCCTGTAGATGCCTCTTCCCATTCTCTTGCTCCCGGACCCAGAGATCCATCGCCCCAGGTCTCCCCATTGGGAAGAACTTCCTCTTCCGAGGTTTCCCCTGATCCTTCAGGTGAACCCCCGCGTAAGAGGACTTGTAAGAGGAAGCATTTAGACTTCCCTGAGTCTACAACCTCAGATACCGATTTAGATGAGTCGGAGGGGTCCCCAAGATCCCCCTCTGAGGATGTCTCCTTTTCAGACATCCTTGAGCTCCTGAAACAGAGGGGGAACTGGGCCTCCATTAACTCCTCCGAGGATGAATCGGTATACCTGGAGGCTTTTGGATCTCGACCCTCCACCTCCTGGGTGTCTCCGCCTTTCGACCCTCTCATGGAGGTCATAGCTCGAAAGGCGTGGGCATCTCCTGATTCGGTGGGACCAGTCCCTAGGAGACCTTCTAAATTTATTACGGCCCCCCGCAGAAAAGCAGTTTCTTACTAAAGGTGTCCCGGTTGATGCCATGGTGGTGGCGGCCGCCACTAAGAAGGAACTTGCAGATCCTTCCGTACCAGTCCATCCTCCTAACAGAGTCCAGGACTATGGACAGGTATGGTAAGCGGATGTTTTTCTCAGCGACCTTTGCTATGCGTTCGCTGAATTATCTATGTCACTTCACCAGACTTCAAAGGGATATCCTTAAAGAACTAGGTGAAAGTAGTACAGGATCCTTCAGCAGCTGGAGCTCAGGAAAAGATTGCTTCTCAGCTAGGAATCCTTAACTCCATAACCAACTCCTCCATGCGGCTCATTTCTTATGCGGCCGATGGGGCGAGTAGAGCTGCAGGCACAGGAGTGGCTCTCGGACGTCAGTCCTGGATGCAGCTGTGTAATTTTGCAGACCCCTTTAAGGCGTCCTTCACAAACTCTCCCTCTGATGGGTCAACTTTGTTTGGCCCTCAGGTGAAGGACATGTTGACCAGGTGTGAGCAAGACTGCAAGACTCTTTCTGCCGTAGGAGTCCGTTTCTCCACCCCTTCTAGACCTTATCCCAAAGGCCAGAAAGGGGGGAAAATGTGGTTCCGGAAATCTCAGGGAGTCACGCCGGATGCACGTGGTCAGTTTAACCCCAGAGGCAGAGGGGGTAATAATAGACGCCGCCCTAGGGGCAGAGGGGGTCCGCAAAACCAGGGCAGTAGAGATCCTCTCTCTGACAAGCCCTTCCAGCATCCCTGAGGTGTTGCCTGACTGTCCACCCTTGGAGGCAGTCGGGGGGAGATTGTCGCTGTACCCAGAAGCCTGGTTTTCTCCCTCTCAAGACAGATGGGTACAGTCGATCATATCCGAGGGTTACAAGATTCCTTTCGAAGAAAGCCCCTTCCCTCAGAAAAGTTCCCTTCCAGATGTTCCACCCAGTCTAAGGGAAATTGCAAAACTAGAGGTTTCAAAGCTTCTAAAAAAAAAGGGCCAGCCAGTTCCAACAGACCATTTAGAGTCCGGAATCTACTCGAGGTTCTTTTTGGTCCCCAAAAAGACAGGAGTCTGGAGACCAATATTAGACCTCAGCAGGCTCAACAAGTCTGTCAAAAAGACGAGATTTCGGATGGTCACACTTCAATCGATTTTGCCCTTTCTGGGAAAAGACAACTGGATGTGCTCCATAGACCTTCAGGATGCGTACTATCACATAAAAATCCACAGATGCTCCCGAAGGTTTCTCCGCTTTCGGCTGGGGACCAGTCATTTTCAATTCAGAGCCCTGCCCTTTGGTCTCACTACAGCCCCCAGAGTGTTCACCAAATGCATGGCAGTGGTCACGGCTCACCTGAGACGTCAAGGATTCCCGGTGTTTCCGTATCTCGATGACTGGCTCCTCTCAGCCACCACCAGGCATCAACTCATCAAAGCCAGAGACTACACCCTACGTCTCTGCAGTCAGTTGGGAATTTCGGTAAACTTCAAAAAGTCCTCCTTATCACCCTGCCAATCTTATCTTTATAGGCGCAAATCTAGACACTACTCAGATGTCAGCAAACCTAACAGATCAGAGAATCCTAGATATCCAAAACCACGTACGGATCATCCTTGCCAGCAACAAAGTACAAGCTAGGTTGGTCCTGAAAGTGTTGGGCCTCATGGTGGCTGCCATCACACTTCTTCCTCTGGCCCGTTTTTACATGCGTCTCCTGCAGTGGATGTTGTTCACACAATGGTCATTCCAGCAGCTTCCCATGCGTCACAAGATCCTAGTGACAGAGGCCTGCAAGAACCATCTATCCTGGTGGATTTCCTCTCCTCTAGTCCATCAGGGCAGACCGTTTGTTTCCCCGGCCCCGGTAGCCACGGTCACTTCGGATGCCTCCCTGATCGGGTGGGGGGGGCATTATCAGGGCAGGATGGTTCATGGCACGTGGCAACCATTCCAATACCACCTGCACATAAATGTCCTAAAGATGAGAGCAGTGCTTTTAACGTTGCAAGCCCTCAACGACTTTCTTCCCTTAGGAACTATTGCAGTTCATACGGACAACATGTCCGTAGTGTGGTACATCAACAAGCAGGGCAGAACCAAGTCCTATCCCTTGTGTCGAGAGGCTCTCAGACTTTGGCAATGGGCGATCTCCTCTCATCGGTTTCTGGTAGCAACGTAGCGGACAGATTGAGCAGAGCTATACTCATGCCTCACAAGTGGTCTCTCAAGCAATCTATAGTGGAGGAGATTTTTCAGAAGTGGGGCCGCCCATGCTGCGACCTTTTTGCTACTCCCCAAAACAGCAAATGCCCAGACTTCTTCTCTCTCTTCCCACTTCCGGGCCATCCCCCCAGAGACGCTCTTACCCAAGATTGGCCCCAGGGACTCCTTTATGCTTTTCCTCCCTTCCCATTGATACCACAGGTACTCCAGAAAGCGGCCGTTTTGAGAGCCAAAATGATTCTCATTGCCCCTTACTGATCTCGACAAATTTGGTTTCCATTCCTGCATCGCCATCTCTTGGTGCAGCCGTGGCGTCTGGACCCAGCGCCAGATCTTCTGACCCACCAGTCGGGTCAACTGCGCCGGTCCGTTTCTTCCCTCAACCTCACAGCTTGGTTGCTCCACTTCCTTCCTTAGCCAGGCTTCCTATGATCTCTAACCCCGTTAGAGACATTATTGTAGCTTCTCTTAAATCCTCTACCAGGAGGATTTACTCTAGCAAGTGGAAACGCTTCTCCCTTTGGGCGAAAGCTAAGAACATAGATCCCTTTACTGCCCCTGTTCAGTCGGTCTTGGATTTTCTAGCGGAAATTTTTCACTCAGGTTCTTCGTCTTCCACAGTCAAAGTTCAGTTGGCAGCAATCTCGAATTTTCATGTCGGGTTTGCTGACCACAACATTGTCCTACAAGCTTTGTAAAGCTTTTCTTAAAGGAATTTTCCTTCTAAAGCCCCCTGTTAGGGATCCTCCACCACAGTGGGACCTAAATTTAGTGCTGGCATCCTTAATTCTTCCCCCTTTCGAACCGGCTGCTTCATGTTCATTAAAGTTTCTTTCTTGGAAGATACTCTTTCTGGTCGCTATTACCTCAGCTAGAGTGTCAGAACTTCATGCCCTCTCTGTTCGTCCCCCTTATTTGGTCTTCCACAAGGACAGGGTATCCTTGAGAACCAATCCATCCTTTTTGCCCAAGGTTGCTTCTAAGACCAATTTAAACCAATCCATTGATCTTCCTGTATTTTTTCCAAATTATTCTAACAGGGCGGAACAAAAATTGCATTACCTTGATGTTCACTGCCAACTTAGATATTACTTGGACAGAACAAAGCAATTTAGGAAATCTGATCAACTCTTCCTTTCTTATGCTGAAAATAAAAAAGGTCTCCCTGTTTCTAAAGTGACCTTATCCAGATGGCTATCTTCCACCATTTCTGATATTTATCAACATAGGGGCAAAGAACTCAGCTCAAAACCTAAAGCACATTCTACAAGAGGCCTAGCCACTTCTACAGCCTTTCAGGCTAGGCTGCCCTTAGATACTATTTGTGCAGCAGCCCCTTGGGCCACTCCTCATACCTTTGTTTCTCATTACAAATTGGATTTGGCCTCCAGGGATAGGGCAAGCTTTGGTTCCACAGTTCTCAAGAGTCTGTTCCATTGAGCCACCCAGGATAGAGGTGCTAGGGACGCGGTCCCATCCAGCAAGAATGAAGGTGAAATTGACAACTTAACATTTAGAAGTTATGTACCTACCATAATGTTCCATGTTAGTTGTCTTCTCTCGCCTTCTTTCTTGCGTCCCTCCCTCCTGTCCCCCTTGCCTGGACAGACCTTGATCTCCTCTTTCTCTGGAAGATTCTTCTTCCTTGGACACCAGTTAGTTGGCCTTCATTACCTGGTTTCCCTTTATAGCCTTTTAGGCTAGTTGTTCCTCTTTCCTTAGTGGAAAGTTTTTTGGTAGGTAGTTTCCTCTAGGTACCAAATGAGATCTGGGTAATTACCACCTTGCATCATGGGATATGGGGCTGCCTCGAGCTGGTAAAAGTGACTCTCGAGCTTAGCAAGTGCCTAGTCGGAGCCGAGGATCGGCTCCGAACCCATCGAGCATGAAAGAAGGCGAGAAAAGAAAACTAACGTGGAACGTTATGGTAGGTACATAACTTCTAATTTTCATCCATGCCAAGTGTGCATTATATGACCTGCTGCTTAAGTTGTTCAAACTCAGCCTATGATGCCTGGAAAGTGGCCACTGTGACTCTGTATACAAGGGTGATCCATCTACTGACCCAGGTAGTCCTAGACCAGTCGGCCTCACCAGACTTGTGTAGGATGTGTCCTAGCAAAACTTATTTATACAGGCATAGGCAACATAACTGGTCTAGACCCTACTCCGTTTTTATTCTGAAGACCAAGTCCTGACACCTGAGCCTAGTAAACTTCTTTGAAAATATTAGAGTCTATAGATAGTTGTAACTGAATGCTTTTTATCCTCACCTGGCCATGGCTTTTGACACTCCCTTATGCTGATATTGAAAAGATAAACCAAATATAAACGCATACATTGTCCTCTGGATTTCAGTCTAGCTATTCAGAAGATCCCAAGTTGTGAAAGTTGGTGGTAGCTTTTCTGAGCCTAAAATTGTAACTAGTGAGGTACATAGGGATCATTACTTTGCTCTGTCCTGTTTGTTGTGTGTGTTCCAGATGTCCAACTCAATATTCATGGAGTGTGGTAAACCAGGTTTGCTGATGACTGCAGTCTGGGCACTTGCCTGCGCATTCACTGCTACTAAACTGCTCCAAAAAAGGGCTGGTAAATGTATATTTGGTGTACTAAAAGTCTCAAGTTTAATGCAAGAGAGTGCAACGTAATAGTTTTCAGCAAAAAAACTGTTACCACCTCGTATGATATAAGTGGTATTTCTTTTCAAACAGACTCACAAGACCTCGGTACTTGTGGACAAATATCTCATTTGTGCATTGTTTTCACCATAGTCAAAATTTTTCTGCCTGGCTGTGATCATTTCCTAGAGATGTTTTCAAGATGCAAAGAAGTAATTTCGCTGTACCGTTCCCGTAGCAGAATAATTGTTGAATACTATACCCCTTTAGTACATATAAATCCAAGCATATTGCTCAACTGAAAAGGCCCCAGTGATTTTTAACCAAAAAAAAGTGAAAGGTCTTGATAGACTAGAATAGTTGCAAGATTTAACCCACTTGTACTCCTTAGCCTGCCAAGGTGATCTTTGTCTTACTTTCAAAGCCATGAAAGACCCAGTCTTATTTGTTCTCCTGTGTCTCCACAAACAGCTGTACTAGGGACCTAAATTTACACCAAGTAAAGACTTGCTGGTCTGATAGGTTACAACTCGGTGTTTTCCCAGCTTATGAAATTTTACCATTACAGGTCAAGCAAAGTACTACTTTGTCTGCTCATCTTCATGATTGGATTTGCAGAAAATTTGCACCAGGGTTATCTTCAGCCTTGCTTGAGAGGTGGGCAGCAACTCATAAAAACTGGCAAGAAATTGTAAATAAGAGTGTGAACTTAAGGTCGCTACAGATACCAAAGAAAATTACAAAGGTAGACCTCTTATAGTCCTTGCGATTGCTTGGGTAGAATCACTTGTAAGAAAATGAAGCATGTAAAGTTCACACTGGACTGTTATAAAGAAATCCAGATACTGAAAGAAAGTGCTGATTTTGTGTATCTTACAGTTTAACCTCTTCACATCTCTGCAATCTGTTATATATGTGTGTATGTTTGTGTGTCATACACACACGTATTGAATGTATTTTTGTATGATATACACAACACTGCTTCCATCCTGCCCTTAATACTAACACTGCTCTTCTAAACTTTATAGATTCAATAAAACTACAAATAACAGCAAACTAGTGTCCTCCATATTTCTTGAGTTGCCTAAAGCCTATGACAGTTTCACAGCAAACCTCTACCTCAAATGTCCTCACTAGGTTCACCTCCGTCTACCTTTTCATGGTTCAAAAGCCGCTTGCCCAGTAGGCAACTGTCAGTAAAATGGCACTCCACACACTCCCTATCTCAGTCACCACTGGTATACCACAAGGCTCTATCATTGGTCCCCTTCTCTTTAACATTCTTGCCTACACTCTTCACACATCACACAACAGGCCTCCCTAATGCAATACACAGATGACTCAACATTCATATGCACATCAGACAGCTTGGTACTTTTCCAAAAACTTACTCGGGAATCATTAACATGTTTTAATTAAACATGGCTTTGTAACTCACAGCTCATGCTCAACCCCCCCTTCCCAAAAAAAAAAAACTTCACCTTCCCCAGTACCTTTCTCATAAAAAAAAACAATGTAAAATCTCTTTCAGTAGTACAATCATTGAAATAACTTCTCGTAGCAAATTATTTAGGATGATAGCAGATGACTTGCGTATGCAAAATTGCATAAAAAAACTAGGGATGCTTTAGAGCTAAAATCTTTCACCAGTGCAACTAAAGCTGCAGTATCCACTGTTTACCTCCTCTCATCACTACTTTATGGCACTCGCATCCTTGCAACCTCCATATTTCTCAAAAAAACACTTAAACATTGCTTTAACAGATTGGCTAAATTTCCAGCATGTACCTGTTTCAGAACCCACCACTGTATATCACTAAGAAACCTAAATTGGTTAAAACTACTCCATCAACAGCAGCATCCGTCTTGCCCAGCACTAGATAACATTTTACACATTTATGTTCCCGCTTTATCATTATGATTTAGTGACCAAAAACTCCTGTCTGTCCAAAAACTTATAATATCTGCTGGGTATAGATTGTACTTATACCATGGTGCTAAGGCCCTGGAGCTCCTTACCTGTGTCCATCAGGTCAGTACTCTCCCTGTAATCCTTTAAAACCATTCTGAAAGACTTGTAAGCCAAAACCTGCATCTGTTCTTGCTCAATCCCTGATAAACTCTATATCCATAAATATGAAGAAGTATTCTTACCTTGTCTCTGCTTACTTCCCATTCTTCACTCATTTCTTTACTTCAAGCAGTTTCTCTGCCCTGACACCTTCTCTGAATTATGCCATAACTCTTGTTTTTTTCCCACTTCTTATTGCAGTTCCTGTTTGGATTAAACTTGCTAAAACTTCTCTGAATAGTAAATCATTACCCTACAAGTTGTATCTGTTAACTCGTGTTTTTACATTTTGTGTAATTTGTATAATTGGTTAAACTGTAGATGTTTGTATTTTTATTGCATTGTTTTTGAAGATTGTAAAATTAAGTAAAATAATATATACACATACATACACGCATATATTCATGTATACGTACATATGTAGATGCCCATTAGGTGCTAGTGTGATGGATAAGGTGTTTATCTCACAGACCCAAGGTACAGGGTTTGATTCTCACCTTAAAATGAAAATTGGATAGTCTTAAAATGGTCTACAAGGGTAGTTAGCCTAGTACTTACCCATGACTCCAATATGTGGGTGTACGTGTATGTATGACCCTTGGTATAATTTATACTTGCAGAATATTATCATTAGATGAACATTGGTTTGTGCAGGTGGATGCCCAATTACACTGAAAATATGGCAGATGTTTGAGTGACATTAGTGAGTAGAAGCCTGGATTTTATTAGCATTTCCTATTGTGAATACCTTTACTCAGCTCTGTTTTTGTTAGCTGTCATACTTTGGGGCGGTTTGTATCCTTGTACATATTCTAGTACTACTTGTGAATGTCACAGTCTGGAACTAAAGTTGTCTGCATTGTTTTGATTCAGTAAAACTCATCACTAAGTTAGTATTAAAGCAGGCTTTCTGAAACCAAGAATGCAGCTGCTACCTTAGACCCTCACAGAGGATGACCGTGTTGAGTTTTCTTATTCTGGAAATGAGAGGAGTTCTGAGAAAGAGTTTTCTTTCAGATGAGTATGTCCATGAGGAACGTAACTTCTTGCAGTTTCCATTGTGAAGGAAAGCCCCCCTGTTTTTGTAGGAAGCTTGAGGGTAATGGGGGAAAAAAATCCTTGGTGATGTATAGTATTTTCACAAAATGCCAAAAGACATGATGAGATGTAGGCCGAGATTTTGTAAATATTTGTGAATATAGTAACTTCCTGTGGGAACTTGTTGAGCAGTTTTGTAAGGCTCTAAGTCAGAGTTCAGAAGCCAAGTGGCAGCTTTTGCAGAAGGACTTGCATTTCATACTTGGCAAAATCCCCTCTCTGCGTTACACCCTCTTCGGTATATCAAATGGATAAACCATTGCTTGAATCAGTGTAGCTTGGGATTAAAAAGAGAGGCTGAAGTGTGTTACTTTGGCAAAGGCTTCCATTACTGTTTTGAACTTCCTCAGACTGACAACTCATTTTTTAAGTTGGTATTAACCAAGCATGATTAAACAGCTGCTGTTTTGTTATGTAGATGCATGGAGAGACTGAAAGCGTGCTTAGTATAGTGGCTTGTGCTGTAGATTTTGTGTACTTTGCGAAATCTATGCTTTTTCCTTCTTGCATCTACTTAAATAAAAATTATCACTTTTATCTCAGTGTAGGGTTATGTTCAAATTTCCATCTCAACATTTTTCTTCTGGTGATATCCTTGCTTTTCTTCTGGTGAAAGTAGCTGAATATGCAAGATGATGCTTGCCGGTACCCTGCTCAAATTTCTCTCATTTTAGAGGCGGACTTGATTTTTGGTTGTTTTTTGGGGTGCATGAAAGATTTCTTTTCTTCCTGTGAAGTTGGTTGTGAATTTTCAAGATTTAATGCTTGGCGATGTGAAGTGGCACATGGCATTTGGCACTTTTCAGTGTATAACATACACATGCTTCACAAGGAGGCATCATGTCTGAGGAAGGTGGTAGCCACTTAACCCCCCCCCCCTCTTTCATAGGCTTCCCGTTGGCTCTTTAAAGGTTGCTGGAGTTATAATGGGTACAGAGTGATTTATCTCTTTCCTAAGTTATATTGAACAGAGGTGATGTGCTAATACTGATAGAGAAATTCAGTGGTATGAGTAATCTCTAAATAGAGGGTTAACAGGAGACTGGGGTGTAACAAGCCCTTCTCTCAACTACATTAAATGTAGCATCAGGATTTTACATTTTTATTGCTTGTATTTATAGATATCTTTCAGCGAGCAGCTCTCTGGATGGACTGAGTGAGAAAATATCGCAGTCTGAAGCGTGAGTTTGCTTCTTTTATCTTTAAATAGAATGTTTAGGAAGGTTTTTTTGTACTCGGACGTTTAGAAATGTGTTCCTAAAGCACGAGAAATGCACAAAGCTTAAAATGATTTACCATGGAGTAGCTTTCTTGAACTACTGTGGATGAGACTAAGTGAAATATATTGACACTGGGGTATTCATCCAATGTCTCTGGCTGCCTGCTCATTTCAAATGTCAGTTCGTGGTCAGAGATTCAGTACTCATTGATTTAGGTATCTTGATTCCCACACAGAGTAAACTCTTCAAGCTTTAGTGCTGTACCACTATCTAGTAAGTAAATAATTGGCTTTGATTTTTTTTGTTCCTTGTTACCAGTAGTACATTTTGTATACATTTTAACACCTCAGCGTTATTTGGTGCAGATTTTATTCAGGGTGTTTTTGTGGAAGGTGTAGCTGCATGATTAGAAGCTTTACATGGTTTCCCTTAAAAGTGCAAAGCTTTCTGATCTGTGAATTTTCAGTATGTCATGACCCTGACAACCAAGTGTCAGACTAGTAAGTAGACCACTTTGTATTGCTGGTGGTTTAATGAAGCTGTCTGCACACTTAAAAATACATATAGCTTGTTTCACAGCTAATGCTTGGGACTTGGCAGACTGGAATAAGAGATGTAATTTTAGAAAATGCAGTGAATATTGTCAGGGTCGTAGAATCTTGGCTGCAGTAGAATACTTATCCATGGGAAGTAATTATGGGTGGAGTTCTGCCTTTTTGAACTAGTAGTATTTTCTGTAGCTGCATCTGGGGATTTT
>NC_056746.1:827849996-827934996 GCF_019279795.1 Protopterus annectens
TTAAAGATTTCAAGTCCTACGACATCAATACAAAAATCTACTTTCCAAGCAAAAAGTACAAGCAAGAACAGTCCTGAAAATCATGGGGACCATGGCATCAGCAGTAAATTTGATTCCTTTAGCATGTCTGCACAAGAGAATTCTACAGTGGCTACTGTTCACTTTGTGGTCCATGCAGGAACTACCCTTATCCCACCAAATTATGATAACAGAATCCTGCAAGAAAGACCTTAGTTGGTGGCTTCACTCAACTCATGTCACATTAGGTCACCCATTTGTTCTTCAACTGTTAGCCACAGTGACCACGGACACTTCCCAGATTAGGTGTGGCAGGGCATTATCTGGGAAGGACTGTCCAAGGCACTTGACAGGATCATGAGGTCCATTTCACATCAGTGTCCTAGAGTTGAGTGCAGTGCTCTTAGCGTTGCAAGCCTTCCAAGACACTCTTCTACTGGGGACTGTTGAGATACAGACATGTCAGTTGTGTGGTGCATAAACAAGGTGGAGCCTGGTCTTACTCCCTTTGTTGGGAGGCTGTGAGAGTATGACAGTGGGCAACCTCCTTCCAGCGCTTTCTGATAGCAATGCACATCCCAGGGAAATCCATCGTGATAGCAGATAAACTCGGCAGAGCTATTCTGATGCCTCATGAGTGGTCTCAAAACAAGAAGTAGCGGAGATGATTGTCTGCAAATGGGGACAGCCTTGCTGCAACCTTTTTGCTACATCCATGAATGCCAAGTGCAGCAGCTATCTTGCCCTAAACTCCCCCTCCCCCCTCAGGGGAGTCACCAAGGGATGCACTTTTACACAGTTGGCCCTCGAGTCTCCTCTACTCCTTTTGTGGTACTTGCATATTATTGCAAACAGATTCGTAACAACTCACTCTACAGTTGTGGGTGGTAGATGTAGGAAAAAGAGCAGGACTACAAGTAAAAGTGGTATAATGTGACGGTGTGAGCTTGGATATTAATGGTTTGGGGATAGTAGTGAAAGTACCACATTTACAGATGGAAGGTTGACTCATTTTTTTGTTTTCCCCCTTCTAAAGTTGTACAGGTGTCTAGAGGCTGGAGACTAGGATGGACCTTGAGCATATCTGGCTTTGTGGTTTAAAAACACACTTTTTCCTCTTTACTGTGGCATAGCAGATGCTTTGAATGACTTTTTTTGTGTATTCTGTAGTTCTTAACGGTGAGTTATTTTCTTGCATATTAGTATCTCTGCTATTCTTGTGCTACTAACATTGCAGTGGCTCGCCTGCTGAGGTTATCTGCTCCCTGCAATAAAAGACCTGGCATTCTGTTAGGGCATGGAAAATGTCTTTGTTTCTTCTTCTGTGGTGTAAATCTTGTGGCTATCACTGTGAATGTAGATTGAAAAGTCTTTTTTTTTTCTTTGCTGCTTGAGATTCATGGCAGGTATCTTCTGCTAGATAAGATTCAAGCTGCAAAGAAAAAGGACCGTTTTCAGTCTATTTTGACAGTGATCGCTGTAAGATTTACAGTGCTGAGGAAGAAACTGTCAAATGATTACTTCAGTCAGTTTTTGTTCGACCTTGTAATTTTAATTTGTGCTGTAAACATTATATGCTAAAAAAAGGTGGATTTTCTTACCCAAACAAAAATGATGTCTTGAAGGGCTGCCAGAATACATCAACACTGACTTATTTTGAATCTGGTTACGATAATATGCAAGTATCCCTTTCCTCCATTTCCCTTTGATTATAAAGGTTTTTTCAGAAAGCCAGTCACTTGGGAAGAAGCTTAATACTTGTCCCCTACTGGTCTCATCTAATCTGGTTCCTTTTCCTGTGGCCTCATCTCCTGGAGGAGCCATAGATTCTGGACCCAGTTACGGAACTCCTGCATCAGGGAAGCTCCACCCCTCCCTTCAAACCCTTAAGTTGACAGCTTGGCTGCTCCGATTCCAACCATAGCCATGCTCCCTAACCTTTCTACGTCAGTGAAGCATGTTTTGATCTCCTCCCTTAAAGCTTTGACAAGAGGGTTATATAAAAACAATTGGAAAAGATTCTTCATCAACCTCTTCTCAGTTCCAGTAGCTTCCGTTGAGTTTCTGGCAAAACTGTTTAATGAAGGAGCTGCTGCAGCCACTATTCGAGTTCAGCTGGCTGCCATGTCTAATTTCCATTTGGGAGAATTGGGCCCAAACTTTCTGTCCCAAAGACTTTGCAAAGCCTTGCTAAAAGGTACTCTTTTAAGACCACCTATTAAGGTCTCTACACCCCCCATGGGACTTGTTTTGTTTTATAGGTTCATAGGTAGGTACTAGGCTATTAGCCCTGTGGCCTATATAAGCCTAGCCAAAAAGGTACCCTGGCTTTCGCCACCCAAGAAAATTATTTTCCTGTGACCCTGTCACGCAAAGCCACAGAAGTGATCCCTGGGGTGAATTTCCTGTTTCCCATCCAATCAAGATTTTTCATGAAGAGTGTTAATGAGCTGTTTGACATAGGTAGTCTGTTCCAGAGTATGGGAAGTCTCTGGGACAGGAATCTATCTCTTCCAGCATGTTCTGTTTATTGTGGTGACAAGGTTTAGGTCCCTAGAGCGTGTAGCTCAGAGGGATTGGGATTTCTTTGTGGAGCATGTCCAACAGCTCTGGGTTTGACATAGCTTTGTATGTTATGCAGAGATCGCCTCTGAGCAGGCGATATGCTACTAAGTAAAGCGGGAGCTTTTTGAGACAGTCTGCGTAGGGCATATGTTTGAGGCCAGTAATCCTCTTTGTGAGGTATTTGTGTCTTTTCCAGTTGTAGATGTCTTGTGAGGTACATACCAAAAGGGGCGTTGTACTCTATAATGGGTCTAATGAGAGATGAGTAGAGGGAAACAATGACCTCTTTTTTTCTGGATGAGAAACCTTTTGTGATGAGGTGAGCCAAGTAGGATTTCCTGGCTACTGTGGCAATGTGATTATCAAAGGAGAGATACTGACCACCTGTGTCCCAAGGTCTCTAATCACACTTTTGCTCCAAACACCATCATATTGGGTGACTTCAACTACCCAAACATAGACTGGGAACATTACTCAAGCCTCAATACCCTAGCCCAAAGGTTCCTGGAGTTCATAAACTCAAATGCTATGGAACAACATGTCACCATTCCCACAAGAGGTGAAAATATACTAGACCTGATCATCACAAACATGGGGACAAAATGCTCCACACCGGAAGTATATCCCTCATTGGTGAGATCAGACCATAAACTAATCTCACTGGAGATCCACATCCCGCCCCCACCCCCAACAAAAAAGACCACAGTGAAGAACTTCTCAAAAGCCAACTTCACACTTCTTAAGACTGGTGTGGTATCCTTCATGGCCCCTGAGCCTTTGGAAAGCCCCTGAGCCATTGGAAACCACAACCCACGCTGTTGTATCCCTTACAAATGCTTTCTATGAGCACCTCGAGGATTGCATGGATCAAGCAATCCCAAATAAAATCAAGACCCTTTCCACCAAAGGCAAGCGCCCGATCTGGTGGACCCCAGCCATAAACAAACTTTACAACAAGAGGAGAAAGCTACTACAAGATAGAGCAAAATCCCTTAAAGGGAAGACATCTCTGATCAATACTAGTAAAAAACTATGATCACTCATAAAATCATCCAAGGCCAACTTTGAGAGAAAAATCGCCAAGGACTCAAGACAATCATAAGGCCGCCTTTAGCTATGTTAGAAATCTGGGTGGAAACTCCCAGATATGCTCAGAATTAGTCCAAAATGATACAAAAATCACTGAACCCACAGACATTGCAAACATACTGGCAGACAGGTTCAGTGAAAATTTCTCCCCCCCCCCCCCAAAAGGAGAAATATCTATCCCAGCAGAGTGTAGCCTCCCAATCATCTCAAATGCCCAGGTGAGAGCTGCTCTCTCTAAAGCTAAAAACACAGCATCAATGGGACCGGATGGTGTCCCTGGCTGTGTGCTACACAAACGCAATGAGGAACTAAACCCACACATAAGGCAGCTGTTTAATCTTAGCCTTACCACAGGATACGCACTCCAAAGAGTGGCGATGGCAACTGTGGTCCCACTCCACAAAGGCGGTGCTTCTACGGACCCTGGTAATTACCGCCCCATAAGCTTAACAAGCCTGGTCTGCAAAGCTATGGAGAGGATCATAATGGAACTCATAAATAAAGACATAGGGGACCTACAGACATTGGATCCTACCCAATTCGGCTTTATCAAGGGCAGATCATGCCTCTTGAATTTGGTCGACTTTTTTGAAACAGTCACCAAGGCCATTGATGAGGGTAAGGCAGTTCACACAGCCTACCTTGACCTTGCAAAAGCTTTCGACACAATACCCCACTCTGGTATCATAGAAAAGCTCACCAGCTTAAATGTAAACCCATGTGTCACAAGATAGGTTGCAAACTGGCTCAAGGACAGAACCCACAGGGTTAGAGTTGCTGGTGCCATGTCAGACTCCAAGCCGGTCACTAGCGGTGTCCCACAGGGCTCAGTCCTGGGCCCCCTCTTGTTCGGCATCTACTTTTCAGAAGTGCAGGCAAACATAGGAGGATTGTGGCTGACAAAGTTTGCAGATGACTGCAAACTGGGCGCCATAGTTGAACATCCATCAGACACCGATATCCTTCAGAGAGGTCTCATAGAAACGGATAACTGGTGCCAGAGCCATGGCCTTAAGCTAAACGCCAAAATATGCATAGTCATACCCTTTGGTAAAAACAAGGTGACCCCAAGTTACCACATAGGTGGCAATCCGTTAAGCACAGAAGAGGTTATCAGGGACCTGGGGACCCAAGTTGACAGTAACCTTTCTTTTGACACTCACACTGCCAAAGTGGTTAGGAGGACCTTCTACATTGCCCACCTGATTATGAAGGGATTCACATCCAGATCAAGGGAGGTCATTGTTACCCTGTACTCTTCACTTATCAGACCAATGATTGAGTACAATGCCCCATTTGGAATGTATCTTACCCGACACCTGCAGCAATTGGAAAGACCCCAAAGGTTCCTCACCAAAAGGATAAAGAGGCTCAAAAATATGCCATATGCTGCCCGACTGAAGAAACTCCAGCTCTATTCAGTCGCATACAGTCTGCTCAGAGGTGACCTGTGCTGACATAAAAGGCCATGTCCAACCCGGAATTAATGGACATGCTCCACCTCAAAAAATCCAAATCCACCAGAGCCACAAGAGCAAGAGACTTAAACCTCAACACTGATATAAATAGGACGTTCTGGAGAGACAGATTCATCACCCAGAGACTCCCTATGCTGTGGAACAGAATCCCGGTCCATGTGAGACAGAGCACCTCGCTGGCTCTGTTCAGGAGGAATCTTGACCAGTGGATGGGAGATCGTAGGTTTACCCCGGGGATCATCTCTGCATCACTGCTGGACAGAGGCACGACAAACTAATGGTTTTAGTATTCTTCAACCTAAGGGGTGGTGAAAGCCACACAACTCTGGCTAGGCTTATAAATGCCCTAGGGCAGATAGCCTAGTATGAACCTATGAACCTAAGTAGACTACCACTTATGTGGTAGTTCATGGGTAGAGTTTTTACCTAAGGGGGTGACAATACACTTTTGGCATTGAGCTTCAGGCCATGGCTTTGAAACCAGGCATCTGTCTCATTGAGGCCCTTTTGTAGTATGTCCACATCGTTAGGAGTTTCGATTATGGCTCCTAGTTTGCAGTCATCTGCAAACTTTGTTAGCCAAAGACCTTCTGTGTTGGCCTGTACTTCAGAGAAGTAGATGCCAAACAGGAGAGGACCCAGGACTGAACCCTGTGGTACCCCACTTGTCACTGGTCTGAAGTCTGATTTGGAGTCTGCTACTTTCACAGTGTGGGTTCGGTCCTTGAGCCAGTTTGCAACCCATCTTGTGACATGGGGATTTGTACCTAGTTTACTGAGCTTATCTATAATTCCAAAGTGGGGGATGGTGTCAAAAGCCTTGGCGAGATCTAGATAAGCTGTGTGAACCACCTTACGCTCATCTATGGCTTTGGTGACTGCTTCAAAGTCAGTCAGGTTTAGGAGACGTGATCTGCTTTCTACAAACCCGAACTGGGTAGGGTCCAGAGTTTGGAGATTACCAATGTCTTTAAGTTCCATGGCCTTGCAGACCAGGGTTATCAGGCTAATGGGGCGGTAGTTCCTGGGGTCCGTCATGGCTCCCCCTTTGTGGAGTGGGATAACTGTCGCAGTGCTCCATTCAGTGGGCACAAAGCCTGAGGTGAGGCTATGATTGAACATGGTACTTAGGGTGCCAGTTCATTCTGTAGTTCGTGTAGAACGCAGCCTGGGATACTGTCGGGTCCCACGGATGCTGTGTTCTTGGCTTTAGAGTGTGTGTGTTGTTTTACCTGTGCAGCTGTGATTACAAGAACTTTGCGTTCTTCCAGTATAGAGATGGGCCCTCTAGGGGGTGAGAGGGGGGGGTAAAGTTAGCCCTGAGAGGGGGGGTAAAGTTAGCCCTGAACCTATCTGCCAGGATGTTGGCAATATCAGTTGGTTCTGTATATTTAGTGCCGTTTTGCTGCAACTCAGAGCAGATCGGTGTGTTGCCATTGAGATTCTTGACATAGCTATGGAATGCTTTGTGGTTGTCTTTAGAGTCGGTGGCAATTTTGTTTTCGTAACTAGCTTTGGAGGATTTTGAGGGATCTCTGCTTCTTACTGAGGTTGACCAGGAAGTTCCTCCAGTCATGGGATTTTACTCTTTTGCAACAGTTTCTTTCTTCTGTTGTAGAGTTTGTTTATACAGAGGACAACCAGATTGGCTTCCTTTTTTTGGAGGATAGCATCTTGGTTCTATTAAGGGATAGCATGATCCATGCACTTGTGTAAGTGCTTATAAAGTGCATTTGTGTAGGATTCAGCAGTCATACCTCTACTGTCCGTTTGCATAAGAAGTGTGAAGTTGGTTTTGGAGAAGTTTTTTACGGTGGTTTCCCTAATTGGGGGTGGGGGCAGGATGTGGATGTGTAGGGTGATTAGCTTGTGGTCGGATCTGACCAACGAGGAATTGACCTCTGATGTGACAAGTGAGGGAAGTTTAGTGCTGTAGTAATTTGCAGCATTGCCCTCAGATTTTGTTTGCTTGTACCTGTCCTTGACACCCCTCTAGTGCCTTTTTTAGGCAAGAGCCTTGGCCAGTGTCCGGAATCCCAAGGGCGACAGGTGCAGGCCATCTCAGGCAAAGCATAGTGGTCTGTCGATCATCGTCCCAGGCAGACAAATACTGGATCCCCTTAGAATGACACCAGAAGCTTATCCAATTGTTGAAGTCGATCATTTTGTCCTTGTACTGCGGTATCATTCTGGGTGATGGCAGGATGCTACTCAGGGCTAGGGTCATACCTGCCTGGGCTACAAGATCGGAGAGATCCTCCATGTCTCTCCATGTAGTCCAGGGAGGTGCGTCTCGGGTCATTCACACCAACATGGACAGTATCATATTTGTACTTGTTGTGGAGTGACCTGAGTGCGTGCATTATGTGGCGGATCCTGGCACCTGACAGGCAGCTGACAGTAACTTTTTCCTTGTTTAGCCTGGTGAGTAGAACGTCATTGTGCCTGACTAGTCTCACCTCTGACTAGTGTTTTGGGTATGTTATGCCTTATGGGCTGTAGTTGAGTGGCACACTGAGTTTGTGGGCTGTGTCATTTGGGTTGTGTTGAGGGGTGGAGTTTGCTTGCGTTTCTGCTTTGGAGGTCCCTGATGCTTGGGCTGTTTTTTTATTGAAAGCCTCCACTAATGTAGGTGTGTGTTTTTTGTTTCTATGTGTGCGTTTTGGTGGTGTAGGTTTTGAGGGACTATGATATGTGGTGCAAGTGTTTACCTTCTCCTCTCACCGGTTGTATTGTTGGGTGGTAGGATGAGAGGGTTGTCGGTGTACATGAGGCAATTGCTGCATTGCCCAAGATGCCCAGATTCATCAGGTATACAGGAGAAATCACTGGGAGCTGACCCTTAGACATGCCTGGATAAGGTGCTTATTAAGTACTAAAAACTGCTTTCCTCTAGACAAGTGAGGGAAGTTTAGTGCTGTAGTATTTGCAGCTTATTTAGTGCATACGAGTTCTGAACAAGCTTTTTGTTTGATCCTTCTTCCTTTCGAGCCTGCATCTGCCTGTGATCTCAAGTATCTTACTTGGAAAAATATTCTCATGTTAGCTGTCACCTCTGCAAGGAGAGTTTGAGCTACAAGTATTGTCTGTAAAGCCCCCCTACATCCTTTTCCACAAAGACAGGATATCCTTATGAACAATCCCATCCTTTTTACCCAAAGTATGCTCAGAATTTAACCTGAATCAGTTCATAGAACTGCCTGTGTTTTCCCAGATTTTAGCAACAAGGCAGAAGAATATATGCTGCACTAACTGGATTTACATAAGCAATTACGTTTCAGTCTGCATAGAACAAGGGACTGCAGAAAATCCAATCAGTTATTTGTATCCTTTTCAGACTGAAAAAACAGGTGTTCCTGTGTCAGAACTTACACTTTCACAGTGGCTGTCAGATTGTATTACCTTTATTTACCAATCCAAAAACTAAGAACTTCCCCATAAAGTGAAAGTTAATTCTACAAGAGCCATTGCAACCTCTTCTACCTTTAGGCCGAGACTACCTATTGACACCGTTTGTGCTGCAGCGACATGGACTAGGCCTCATACTTTTATCACTCATTACAAAGTGGATTTGGCCTCCAGGAACAGGGCCTCTTTTGGGTCCACTGTTCTGAAGAATGTACTCCCTTCAGTCACCCAAGAAAGAAAGTGCTAAGGACAGTGTCCCATCCAGTAAGAATGAAGGTGAGAGAGGACGACATCACATAATAAAGAAGTTATGTATTCACCATAACATTCCATTTGTGTTGTCTATTTTGCCTTCTTTCTTGCATCCCACCCTCTTGCCCTCCAGCCTTTTGCTTCTGGAAGACTGAGCTGGTGTAAATTGATTATTAATGTCCTTGATTATCTTCTTTGCTCTCATTCAGTGACCTTTATTTAGCTTTATCTGCAAACAACATCTGGGGGACTATCAAATTGCATCATGGGGTAAGGCTTAGCTACGAGCTTGTGATAGACATTGAGCTTTTGTATTAGGCTGAGTCAGAACCGAGGATCGGTTCCAAACCCCAACCAACCAGTAAGAATGAAGGTGAGATGGACAGCACACATGAAATGTTATAGTGAGTACAAAACTTCTTTTTGATAAATATTAGAAATAAAACATTAATAGACCAAATCCTTACTAATCTGAACATCAAGATATGAAATTCTCTTCAAAGTGCTTATAAGAAAATTTAAAAAATTCAACTGTGTGTGTGTGTGTGTATATATATATATATATATATATATATATATATATATATAATTTCCATCGTATCCACCCACAAAATAAAAATATCATCCAAATATCTAGTGTAAATAAAATTCAAGAGTTCACAAAGACACTATTAAAAATAAATTCAGATTCCCATTGAGCCGTTATGTAATGAGCAAAACTGGGGGCACAAGCTCCCCTTATAACCACTACAGTAATTTGTTTGTATAGCTCACCCTCAAAAAAAAAAAAAAAAAAAAAAAAAAAAAGTTAAGAGCAATTTCCATCAACGTAGCAATGGCATTCACTTTGGGACTGAATAAACCACAATTAAATAATTGTTCAAACCACATCAGTCCTGTGTCATGTGGGATAACTGAATATAAATTTTGGACGTCAGTAGCCACAAAAATGTCAGAATTAAATTGAACATTTAACATTTCTAGAAACTGCCACAAGTCTTTGTAAATGTATTTAATGCTCTCTAGCCCTCTTACTTGATAGTCAATCCACCAGGCAGTAAAATGCGTCTTTGATCTAGACCTGTCAACAGTGAGCTTGCAGAGTGGGTTAGTCTCACTTTTGTATCTTTGGTATCGGGAATAAACTAGCCAAAATTGATTTATTAATCTTATAAGAGTAGTCCCTTCTATTTGATCTTGCAACAGCATGTCTCCAGTAATACATCTGTATTACTGTAGGTCCCATTAATTTCATTACAGGATAACTGTTGAATACTTATCAATCCATTGGTATAGCTTTAATGTGGTTATTATCAGTTGTATTCATAACCGCAAGTCCACCCCCCACCCCCGTCTGGTAGCTTGATTCTGATGTTATGTTATTTAGCTAAATCTTTAAATAAATCATCCTCATATGGAGTTAAATTAGAATAACTGCCAGCCTTGCTTTTGTGAAGAATATCCTGTATTTCAAATTCACAAACATTTTCAAGTAGCGGACCATGATAGTTGAGGGGTGGAGAAAAACAACTTGCTCTACTCAGAAATTCAGGACTGTTAATATTCTCAGTATTGTTAAAGGAAAGATTCCAATTTAACTTCAGGGTGGATAGATTTGAGTCGCAGAGTATATCTGTGATGTTAGCCCGTCGAGCAGGCACAAAGGATAGACTCTTGGATAACACGTCTGCATGTTCCACATTAAAATGTACAACTTCTAAGAATATCAAAGTCAGCACCAGTGTTGAAAATAACAGTAACAAAATCGTTTAATACCTGATCATTGGAAGTGTCATACAAAGTCAGTCCCTCTGGTAATTGTTCATCTTCTTTGGATGAGCTCCTTCCTTCACTGCCGTTCTGTTGCCAAGAATGAGGACCCTTATACTAGTTCTGAATGCGTTTGAACCTCTTTACTTCTGTTTCTCCTAAATGGGTGGGTGATTTCAGATGTTCATTAGAACCTGCTTCTTCCTGTTGTAAGGAAGGCTGGTCTTGATTGGTGAATCCTTCTTTACCAAGGCGTATACATCTCTCTCAAGCTTCGCTGGTTTGTTGTAAAATCCTGTTACAAGTATTATCCACTGATTTTAGAATATTGAGGTTCGTGGTGAAAGATTCAAAATTCAAGTCAGAATGTATAGACCCGTTAAGCTTATCTAATTTAACCAGCAGTTGCCCAGTACAAGTGTTTAATCATCACCTTCATTAGGTCAAAACCTATTCTTTTGTTAAGGGACAGCCTAAACAGCCTTCTGTTGGCAATAGGCTTTCTAGGAGAGTTTTTCCAAACAAGCCTTCTCAGGTGCTGAATCTCAAAAGCCTTCTTTCCCCAGACATGATGCTTCTATTTAACATTCATTTGCTCCTATTCCTCTGCCCCTCAGGTTGACTGTTTTCCTGTTTGGCAACAGATAACCATAGACTGTTAAGTACTGTCCATTATCCAGAATGGTTATTTTATGGCTTGGAAGTCTCTTCATTCTCAGGTCTTCAACCACCTCCTTGTCAGCTTTCTCATTTTCCTTTCATTCTGTAGGATCTGGTGGTTCAAGGAACCATCCAACCTGTCCCATTGTCTCAGCAGGGAACAGTTTTTATTCTAGGATGTTTCTAGTTCCCAGGAGGATTCTTCGTGAAAGCCTATTCTAAACCTGTCTTCCAAAGACCTGTCTTAAGGCTTTCTTTCACAGTCTCTCTTCAGACACTTTTCCTCTGTTGCTTCCTCAAGCCTTTCTGGTTTCCTTAGATTTGAAGGGTGCTTATCTCCACATTCCTATTCATCTTGTTTTCAGGAAATGTTTATTTCTATTTCTTCCTTTTAAGTTCTTTGCTTTTTTTGCCTTTTCTACAGCTCCAAGAGTATTTACCAAATGTCTGGCCACTGTGATAACCTTCTGCAGACTTCAGTGACTTCAAATATTCCCTTACTTGGATGACCTTTTGTATCAATCCACCTCTCAGCAGCTTCTGATTCAGGATCTACCCTTCACTATTCTGTGCAGTGTGGGGTCCGTACTCAATCTCAATAAATCTGTTGATTTCCTCTCGGGACTTGGTGCTTCTGGGTTGCTGGATTCAGTCCATTCCAATGTTGGCTTGTCTCCCACCTTCCAAACTCATCTTTTTAACAGCTTATTTCTTTTCTCTCCTTCCAGTCCTCCTTGCAGGGGAATTTCTCCAAGATCTGGGGTAGATGACAATTCTTCATTCCCATAGTTCCCTTTGCCAAACTCTAAATGAGGAAATTTCAGTGGTATCTCAAGACTGTTTGGCTCCAGTACTGCCACGCTCCGGAATATCTGGTTCCTCTCTTACCTTGTCTCAAGATAGAAGTCTGGTAGTGGATTCACCAGATTTACCACAATCCATGTCTGCCTTTTCAGGTTTTTCACCCTACTCAGGAACTGTACATGGATGCTTCCAGTCACTGCTGGAGAACCCTTTGCAACAGTTTAAAACACCTCAGAAAAGTATTTCCCAAAAAGAGGCTGCAAGACTGATCCCTGGGGTACACAGCTTGTTACCCCAGGGATCAGTTTTGGGGCCTCTGTTTGGGATGTACCTTTCTGAGGTGCAGGCCAAAACCAGTGAGCTATGGCTAACAAGGTTTGCAGATGACTGCAAGCTAGGTTATGTCATTTAAATTCCCCTGATGATGTGGTGCCAGAAACATGGCTCAAACTGAATGCCAAAAAATGCATCATCATCCCCTTTAGGGAGAGTGATGTCCCCACAAATTCACAATAATAAGGTCATAAGCATGCAGTCAGGTGTGAGGAACTTGGGCACTCAGGTTGATAGCAACTGTCTTTGACCACAATATTGGCTCTGTTGTATAAAAATCTTTACATGCCCCACCTCATTAGTAAGAGTATCTCATCCAGGGGCAAGGAGGTCATAACATTCCTGTATTCTTCCCTTATAAAACCAATTATTGAGTACAATGCCCCTTTTGGCATGTTCCTCACAAAGCACATGCAGCAGCTGAAGAGACAACAGAGGTTCCTCACCAGGAGAATCCAAGGCCTCAAACATTTACCCTACACAGGCTAAAGGCCCTGTCCCTCTACTCATGTCTCATACAGACTCCTCAGAGGTGACCTCTGTCTGGCATACAGAGCAATCTCAGACCCCGCCTTGATGGGACTGCTGCATATCCGCAAATCAAGCTCCACTCAAGTAACTCACATGCGCGACCTCAACCTGGTCTCTGACATCAATAGGACTTGTTGGGCGGACAGATTTGTGTCCCAGAGGCTCCCCCTTCTTTGGAATAAACTCTCTCTCCATGTCAAGCAAAGTACCTCATTAACTCTCTTTAAGCACAACCTGGATAACTGGATGGGGAACAGAAAATACACTGCTGGGTTCCACATGTCCCTGCTGGATAGGGGCATCGGATGCTGACTACTCAGAACATGGGCTAAATTATTGGCTAGGCTTGTAAGGGCCTCAGGGCCAGTAGCCTAGTAACTTCCTACGATTGTATGAAAAGTCCTGGGTTTTTGGACCCATCTGCATCTGGCAGGACATATCAACATCAAGAAAGTGAGAGCTGTAGCACGCCGGGCTTTACACTCATTTTTGGGTTCCAGGTCCTCAGTTTTTACAATCAGTATCGGTCCTCTGGAACATCAGCAAGCAAGGGGGCACAACATTTTACCTACTTGCAGCCTGGCTTTTCAGGCTTGGGATTTTGGCTCTTCAGGTGGTCTTAAGTTCCTTCAGAGCACAGTCCAGTGGCAGATTCTCTGAGCAGGTCCAGAACAAATCCTTATAAATTGATGCTTCATGTGGAATTTTCTGGACATTGTGTATTGGTGGGGTACTCCAAGAAGATCTTTTCGTCTCCCCTCTGAACACGCAACTTAAAAAGTTATTTTCATGAGTGACAAGTCATCTGACTTCGAAAGTGGATGCCATGACTTTTTCTTGGAAAGGGGTGTTTCTCTGTCTACCTTTTCTTCCTCTACTTCAAGTTCTTGCGCAAGATAATTTGGGACAAGCCCAGAATCTTGCTGGTGGCTCCCTTTTGGCCCAGACAGCACTAGTGTCCTCCCTTTTGTTTCATCTGGTCATCGGCAGTTCTCACAAATTACCTCACAGGATGGATCTTCTCACACAAGGCAAGGGATTTTTCATTCACCCGCACTTGCCCACCCTTAAGTTGACACTTTGGGTGCTTGGGGTTTTGCTTCCTTTTAGGCGCCAATTTTCTTGGGGTTTTGCAGGAAGACAGAAAACCCACTACTAGAAAATCGTATGCGACTAAAATGGAAGAGATTTCTATTTGGTGTCTTTAGCATGACCTGGACCCTTTTTCTTTCTGGGTTCCTAAGGTCTTTTGTTATTTGTGAGTTACTCAGTTCTGGCTTGGCATATTTTAAAGACCTTTTGTTAGCCATTTCGCCTGACTGCCTCTGAATTCACCTTTGACTTCTAGTTTTGAAGTCAGTTTTTGAAAGGTGTACTCTCTATTTGGCCTCCAAGAAAAGACTATTTCTCCTCCTTGGGACCTTCATTTTTTTTTGAGAGATTGACAGTCCCCTATGCGCCTGCTTTCTTTCCTACAGTATTGCACTTGGAAGACTGGAATTGTTGGTGCCTCTTATTCCTGTGAGGGTCTCTACTTTAAATACTCACATTGATTCCACCACCTTTGGTTTTTCACAGGGACAGGGAGTCTTCGTACCAGTTTTATTCTTGAATTGTTATTGATTTGTCCTTGAATCAGTCCATTCATCTTCCTTTTCCCCACAATGCATAGAATCCTAGTGAAAGGGTTTTTGAAGGTAGACTTTATAGCTTGGCTATTATGTGAACAAGAGAAAACATATCTGAAAATCGGAGTAGCTTTTTCTCACTTTTCATGCCAGGGAATTGGGTTTTAACTATCTCTTGAACTCTACATCCGAGTGATGCCTCCAGGTGCATCTGCAATTAACTCCCTCTGGGCATCAAATATTGCTTGTTCATGTCATCACATTACGTCAGTAACTCCAAAGCCATGCTATGTACAAGGTTTAAAAAGATTTAATCTCAAAGCTTACACAATGGCAAACTCAACTGCATTAATATTTGACCTCTGTGTTGTGCAGGTAAATAGATATTGTTTTTATTAATTTACATAGATGTAGTTTTCACATTTTTCTAAATATCTCAACAACCAAGCAACAACCCAGCCACTGGGGATGCACAAGCCAGTGCATTTCTTTGTGCCTGTCTTAAGCCCGGATAAATGGGGAGGGTTGTGTCAGGAAGGGCATCCGGTGTAAAACCTCTGCCAAACAACTTGTGTAGAACATTTCATATTTCCATACCGGATCGGGCGAGGCCCGGGTTAATGACGGCCGCCACCAGTACTGTTAGCCAACAGGGTGCTGGAGGAAATTGGGCTAGTGTTGGCCGAAGGAGAAGAGGAGGAGGAAGGCATGCCCAAAGGCAGGAACAGAGGAGGAAGGTTAGGAGTGTAGTAGTGATGGTAGGAACTTTGAATGTTGGCGGTACGACTGGTATAGGGAGAGAGCTAGCTGATATGATGGAGAGAAGGAAGGTTGATATATTGTGCGTGCAAGAGACCAGATGGAAGGGAAGTAAGGCCAGGTGTATAGGAGGTGGGTTAAAATTGGTCTATCATGGTGTGGATGGCAGGAGAAATGGGGTAGGGATTATCCTAAAGGAACAGTATGCCAAGAGTGTTTTGGAGGTGGAGAGAGTCTGATAGTGATGTTTATGAAGCTTGAAATTGATGGTGTAATGAATGTTCGTGCATATGTTGCACAAGTTGGGTGTGCGATGGATGAGAAATTTTGGAGCGAGTTGGATGAAGTGGTGGTGAGTGTACCCAAGGGTGAGACTAGTGATTGGAGCGGACTTCAGTGGGCATGTTGGTGAAGTGAATGGAGGGGATGAAGTGATGGGGTAGGTATGGTGTTAAGGAGTGGAATGCAGAAGGTCAGATTGTGGATTTTGTGACAAGGATGGACATGGCTGTGGTGAATACGTATTTTAAGAAGAGGGAGGAGCATAGGGTGACATACAAGAGTGGAGGAAGATGCACACAGGTGGATTATATCCTATGTAGGAGGGCCAGTCTGAAGGAGATTGGAGACTAGAGTGGTGACAGGGGAAAGTGTAGTTAAGCAGCATAGAATGGTGGTCTGTAGGATGACAGTGATCAAGAAGAGTAGGGGTGTGAAAGCAGTGCCAAGGATTAAATGGTGGAAGTTAAAAAAGGGTGATTGTGAGGTGGAGTTCAGGGAAGAGTTAAGACAGGCTCTGGGAGGTAGTAAAGAGTTACCAAATAGCTGGGTAATTGCAGCAGAGCTAGTAAGGGAGACTGCTAGAAAGGTGCTTGCTGTGACATCTGGACAGAGGAAGGACAACAAGGAGACCTGGTGGTGGAATGAGGAAGTACAGGAGAGTATACAGAGGAAGAGGTTGGCGAAGAAGTGGGATTGTCAGAGATGAAGTAGACATGAGTATAAGGAAATGAGGAGCATGGCAGAGAGAGGTGGCAAAGGATAAGGCATATGGAGAGTTGTATGAGAGATTGGACACTAAAGAGGGAGAAAAGGACCCGTACCGATTGGTTAGAAAGAGGGACAGAGCTGGGAAAGATGTGCAGCAGGTAAAGGTGATAAAGGATAGTGAAGGAAACATACTCACAAGCGAGGAGTATGTGTTGAGTAGATGGAAAGAGTACTTTGAAGGGCTGATGAATGAAGACAATGAGAGAGAAGGTTGGATGATGTGGGGATAATGAATCAGGAAGTGAAACAGATTAGCAAGGAGGAAGTAAGGACAGCTATGAAGAGGATAAAGAATGGAAAGGCTGTTGGCTCAGATGACATACCAGTGGAAGCATGGAGGTGCTTAGGAGAATTGGCAGTGGAATTTTTAACCAGATTGTTTAATGAAATTTTGGAAAGTCAGAGGATGCCTGAGGAGTGGAGAATGTGTTTTGGTACCTATTTTTAAGAATAAGGGTGATGTGCAGAGCTGCAGTAACTACAGAGGGATACAATTGATCAGTCACAGTTTGAAGATATGGGAAAGAGTAGGGGAAGCTAGGTTAAGAAGGGTGGTGATGATTAGTTATCAGCCGTATGGTTTCATGCCAGGAAAGAGCACTACAGATGCATTGTTTGCTCTGAGAGTGTTTGAGAAATACAGCGAAGGTCAGAAGGAGTTGCATATTGTCTTTGTGGACTTACAGAAAGCATATGACAGGGTGCCTAGAAAGGGGTTGTGGTATTGTATGAGGAAGTCGGGAGTGGCAGAGAAGTATGTAAGAGTGGTACAGGATATGTACGAGGGTAGTGTGACATTGGTGAGGAATGTGGTGGGAGTGACAGATACGTTTAAAGTGGAGGTGGGATTACATCAAGGATCAGCTCTGAACCCTTTATTTGCAGTGGTGATGGACAGGTTGACAGATGAGATCAGACAGGAGGCCCCGTGGACTATGATGTTTGCAGATGACATTGTGATATGTAGTGAGAGTAGGGACCAGGTTGAGGAGACCCTGGAGAGGTGGAGATGTCCTTTAGAGAGGACAGGAATGAAGGTCAGCAGGGCTAAAACAGAATGTGTGTAAATGAGAGGGAGGGTAGAGGAGTGGTGAGGATGCAGGAAGTAGAGTTGGTAAAGGTGGATGAGTTTAAGTACTTGGGATCAACAGTTCAGAGTAATGGTGAGTGTGGAAGAGAGGTGAATAAGAGAGTACAGGCAGGATGGTGTGGGTGGAGAAGAGTGTAAGGAGTGATTTGTGACAGACTGGTACCAGTAAGAGTGAAAGGGAAGGTCTACAAGAGGTTAGTGAGACCAGCTATGTTATATGGGTTGGAGACGGTGGCATTGACAAAAAGGTTGGAGTCAGAGCTGGATATGGCAGAATTAAAGATGTTAAGATTTGCACTGGGTGTGACTAGATTGGACAAGATTAGGAATCAGTATGGGTCAGCTCAGGTTGGACAGTTTGGAGACAAAGCAAGAGAGGCGAGATTGCGTTGGTTTGGATATGTGCTGAGGGATGCTGGGTATATTGGGAAAAGGATGCTAAGGATGGAGCTGCCGGGTAAGAGGAAGGCGTAAGATAAGGTTTATGGATGTGGTGGGAGAGGACATGCAGGCGGTTTGTGAGAAAGAGCAGGATGCAGAGGACAGGAAGAAATGGAAACAGATGATCCGCTGTGGTGACCCCCAACGGGAACAGCAGAAAGAAGACCATCTCAACAACCAAGTAACACAGACTGAATTTAACCTCTTATAAATGCTGTTGACATTGTGTATAACTTGAGTGGTTGCTGAGACATTGTAAGTTTACAAAATATGACAAATGTAATAGTGTTTATTGTGAATTATAAAGTTTAGTTCAAGACCTAGAACCTAAAGAATATTACCACTATAAAAATAGTTTGTGCTAAAGAGTTTGCCATTTACATCTTTTTAGAAACCACTATTTGTTTGAAATGTGAGGACAATTTGATTCTGCCAAAAGGCTTTGGCTCTGCCCATTGAAAGTTGTAGTGCAAACTTCTGGAACTCCATTGGAGTCAGAGTTAAGCAGACCATCTCCTCCTGGATTTCTAAGGTCATTTCTTTTTGCTATTACTTTCATGCAAAGCAGTTTTCCTCTTCTGTTTCTGCTTATTCTATGAGGGCAGTGGCTCTGGTACTTTTTTCAAGTGTCTGGATACTAAATCCATTTTGGAAGCTGGTACTTGGTCTTCTGTTCATACTTCAAACATTAAATGTTTTGATATCATTTCTGGGGCCAAGGTGGGTTTTCCCAGGGCCATCTTTCATGGATTTTTGGAGGGCACTTCTGTGGCTTCCTCCTGTACTGTGCAGTAACTTTTGTACTCTGCCAAAAGTGACGAATAGTGCAACAGTGATAAGTGAGGACATAGTACAGTTGCACAAGAAACGTTCATCATATTGATCGCTGCTGCAGTAACCTTTGCTGTATGAGCTGTATTCTGCCAAGGATGTAACAGCCTTCCATGTGCCCAAACTGTCAGCCAGTTTGAGCTGCCTAAAAGACAGGTTTGGGTGCAGAGCATGGCAGAGCTTTCCTGCCACCAAAGAATACACTCCTGAGGCTTTTGAGGATAGACATCCGGCTTGTTTGGCAGATAAGTTCCCTATGGGGAAAAATAATCTTCCACCATATTTGCATTACTTTCCTCTTCTGGAAAGTTATTTTAACGCTGGGAGTGTTGTGTTTTAATAGACTGTAATGTACTTTTAAATGGAGCACTCATTTTAAATCCGTTTAAAAGTAGTGGTAACTAACTGAAGACATATTTTTGGTGGAGAAAGTGTTTCCTTGGTGTGGCTGGCATACTATTTGAAAGTGTTTACTTTTTTTCTGTTTAACAAAAAAAAAACAAAAAAACCTGTAGTTTTACTGGCATTTACTAGTAGTATTCCCCGGAAAAGTGACACCATTTTGGGCTTTACCATGGAACTGACTGTTGGTCCTTCTTCCAGTCACAAAAAGAAAGAAGTTAAGCAAACACGCTTTGCAACCAAAGCAGGCTAGCAGTGTGTCTTTGCTGCAGGTGAGTGACTCTGCTTTGGCCCTTTTTTGTACCTCAGACCACTTATCTTTTACCCCATATTCCTCTTGAGTAGCATCTACAGCCACTGTGTACTGTTAGCCACATCATCTGTGGCTGTTGGGGTCCCCTCATTGGGCAAGTGAGAGTCGCTCTAGTCAGTCATGGGAGATGGAATAGGGAAGGTTTCCCTGTTGTGTCAGAATGCTTTGCCCATCCTTGCAAAAGCAGCCACTACCATTAGTAACACAGTTGGCACCATTTTTCTTGTCAAAATTTGTTTAGATAGGAGTAGTTTTGTGTGTCTGGCTTAGGGTGTACTTCAAACTATTGATTCTTCTTGTAAACTAGTTTCTGCTATTAAAAAAAAAGAGAGAGAGAGATTCTAAAGCTGAGCTGTAAGATGCAGGGACAGATACCGTTTTTGTCCTCAGATTTCCAATTCAGATTCTGAGATAATCTCAATTTGAGTCTCCCTGTTGGGGATTTCTCTTTCTCTGACACTTGCTTCAAAGTGTCAGTGTTTTCAATGGGAGAACAGTGAGTTTTCTCATTCCCTGAGAAAATACTGAGTTACATAAGGATTTTCCAGAACCTGCACCCATTTCTCCTGTTCTCTCAAGTTTAGAGGATGTGTGTGTTAGTGCCTGCAGTTTCCTATTGGTCAGCCATCTGCCCCTAAAAGACAGGATGTATAAAGTTCCTCAGTCTCTTAAAATGTTTATACACTATTCTCAAATGTGACCCAGCAGCTGTAACCTTAGTTGATCCCACTGCTGCCTAGCACTTAATTGATTCCAGTACTACCCTTCTGCCAAGGACTGGAAAATTAATAGGTATGGGAAAAAGTGCATACTTCTGCAATTTTGGTTTTCAAAATTTTGAATAGTCAGGCTCTGTTAGAATTTGTTCTGACAAATTGTGATGAGGAATGTTTTAATCTGTTACTTCTCATGAGGAAAATTTGCTTTAAATAGCATATTTTTCTTCTGTTGCAAAGATTACTACTCGTTGTTTGCATTGTGTGTCTGACTGTCAATGCATCTTCCAGAGCTTATGGTCACTGGTACTGTTTAAGGAGGATTGGCATGGCTGCATTCTCAGAATCTTCCACGTGATAAAAAAAAAATGAGGTTTTTAATTCTCCCTTGGATAGAGATTGTTTATCCCCTCTGCTGCAGAGGTAATCAAAACGTGATGAAGGGAGCAAGCTGATCCAGGGAATCTCAAGATTTTTCAGCCCTCCTTTTCCATATTGTCCCAGGGATTTTCTTTCTCTGACAATTTTGGCAGAGTACAGAATAAACAGTTCTCAACGGAATTCAGGTCAACAGAAGTTTTAAGAATAAATCATAAAGGAGTTCAAAAAATGTCTCTAACCTCACAAAACCAAAGACAGCCCAATGTGTCTGACTGCTCGAGTCCTTGTAACCTGCTGCCACCCTGGCCCCCCTTTTTTTCCCCCATAAAGTCTTAATCCCCATTTTTTCTTTGGCAACGGGTTGCTTCAGACATGTATGTTCCGAATATTATTCATCAAGGTTACAGATGGCAGTGGGAGGAATTTCCTCCTTTCCAGGAGGTCACATCCTTCAGATCGGACTCATTTCCTCCTGTTCATCACATGCGCTCCCAAGGAGTGATGGAACCAGTTCCTCCTCCCCAGGTGGGAAAGGGTTTTTATTCATGGATGTCCCTAGTGCCAAAGAAAAAAAAATGCTTGGAGACCAGTTCTGAATCTTTCTTTCCTAAACCTGTTTGTGATAGTGCCCTAATTCAAAATGATATAACTGCGCAACTTATCTCTTCTTCCTCTTGTTTCCTTGTAACGTTGGAATTAAAAATGCATATCGCATCCAAATTTATCTAGACTTCAGACATTTCTTAAAGTTTTGCGTGTCTTGATCATGCTACCAGTTTTCTCCCTTACCCCTTGGATTATCCACAGCACCAAGAGTGCTCAGTATCCAGCTCCGGTTTTGGATCATTGCAGGATACTGGGTATCTTGTTTTTACATATTTAGATGACTTGTCTTTGCAGAGTCCCTCTCAAAGTATTGGGAATCTCTCTCTTGGGTGAACGAGCTCATATATAAGCTGGGACTCAAAGAGAACATTCAACTCCCACACACAGGATTGTGCTCCTGGGATGTCAACTAGACACCTCTGTTCAAAGAGCTTTTCTTCCACAGGAAAGCTTATTTCTTTATTTAAATCTATGTAAGGTTTTCCACATAGTCTTTGGTTACTGCAAGCAATTAACTCAGGATTGTGGGTCTCATGGCATCTGATTCTAATGATACCCCTAACGAGACTCCACATGAAAGATGCAGTAGTATCTGAAATCTCATGTTCCAACATCTCCCTTTATCTTCTCAAATCCCATTGCTGGGATTTGTTGAGAGAGATCTTTTGGTGGAGACAACATCAGTCCTTAAATGCAGATCTCCCCCTTCTTCCTCCGTGCTGCAAAACAGTCTGTCATCACAGACACTTCAAACTTTGCTCGGGAAGCAGTTTCAGGAGGGATAAAAGCACAAGGGGTGTCTCACTAAGAATAGATGCACATAAATATTGGGGGATGCTTGAACTGATTACAGCACTCAACTCTGAACTATCTTTGGTTCCTTGGTCCTCTACAGAGTCGTTTCAGACACTACCACAGTCATGTGGTACATCAACAAGCAAGAGGGAACTTTGCAGAATAGCCTTGTTAGCTTGGGGTATAGCCTCACAGCACAATCTCACTCTACAGGCATCCTACATTCCGCCAGTGCAAGACTGTGTCTCAGACGCTGCTTTCAGATATGAAGTGTTCCTCAAGTTAGACCATTTTGACCCCTCTTTGAACAGTCATCTCGTGAGGTACTACTCCAGGACTCTACGAAGGCAGGCCTGGAAAGCAGATGCCTTTCTTCCTATGGAGATGAAGGTTCATGTATACTTTTCTGTCTTCCACTAATATCATGGTACTTTAAGATTCAGAAGGAATCTCCATGATCATTATGGTGCGACTCCCTTCTGGCTTGGGTAATTGTGGATGTTCGTTTTACCCTGCTGCAGTCATCACACTTGGGTTTTCCTGTCGTCAGGTGGTCCCGCAGTCGGCCTGAATTCCAAAGTCTTGGTCCGGCATCGGTTGCTATTGCTTCTTCCCGGACAGTGTGCCAGGGTTATATAAGGGGCATCCGATGTCATTTTCTTCAGTCTTTCTTTCCGCGCTGTGCCCGAAGCAGAAGCAGTTCGCAAGTGCCGGTCGGCTGACACCTGAGATTTTCTAATCGAATTTCAGTCCGAAGTCTTCAAAGCTAAGTACCCCGTTGGGGAACCTTTTCTTGCCTCAGTCCGATGTCAGCAAAAGTTAACAATTGCATTTCTTGTGGGAAGCAAATACCTCATAAGGACTTTCATTCTTATTGTATACCTTGCCTAGGCCCAGACCACAACGTCACTGGTTGTCGGTTTTGTGCTAGGTTCAATAAGCGAACTATAAAGCAACGCTTTGATTTCGCATGACTACTTCGGTAGGAAATTTAATTACACTATGCCGTCTGAGCAACCGACTACTGGCATGCATAAAAAACGCAAAGATAAAGACAGGCAGCCTAGATCCAAGCCGGACTCCGAGGCTTCGGCTGGGCTGGTCGTCGGTTCTCCGGTTTTCTGAGAATCGCCTATGCAGCCCCTGGCGACCGCAGAATTGGAACCCCAGACTGCTTCGGATTCTCAAGCAGAGAGTTCTAGGCCGACACAGCCATTTTCTTTAGGCCCTACCGACAACATTGCAGAAGAAGCCAGTGCTGCGGAAACACCTTCGGTTACAGAAGGTGTCTTCAGGCCGACTACTCTCATCATAAAATCTTATGCTAAGCTTAAGACTCCTCTAAAACCAAAAAAGACTGCACATCAGTCTCCAGTTCAAGGCCCCATGCCTAAGAAACAGATGCTTAAAATGGCTGAAGATTTGATTTCTTTAATCAGGGGTTCCCAACCCACCCTCCCAGACAAAAGGCCTAGACAAGAGGAGGATTATGCCTCCTCTGATCAAGTGTCTATTTCCTCAGGCTCCTCTGAGGAACAGGATTACTCCTTTCCCCCTTATGAAGATTCTGTTGCTTGAAGATTCCATTCCCTCAGCTTCTCTCCCCCTGAAGACTATCCCTTTGGGGAAACCTTACATACCATGAGGGAACATTTCCACTGGGAAGGTCAGGACTACTCTGACTCAGAGAAAAGGCTGCGAGAGTTTCTTTTACTCCCCCAGCACAGACCACTTGCTATCCGTCCAGTTTTAGACGTTGTGGATGATGTTTACTTAGAATCTAGTCTAAATCCAGATTCTCTGCCTCCTGCTCCAGCCAAACCAGATAGATATTATAGAGTGCCTGACTCACACAAATTCCTTTACAACAGCCCTGTCGCTGACCCAGAGACTATCTCCCAGGGTCCCAAAGGGGCTAAGGTTTCTATGGCTAAAGATCCCTGTACCCTCTGAAAGGGACTCCAGAGCACTAGATGGGTGGGGGAAGAAGGTTTACACCTCAGCTACTCTAGCTATGAAAGCACTAAATTGTCAATTTCACATGCTGAAATACCAGCAATTCCTAATGTCTCAAATAAAACAAAAGATGAGCACGCACCCTCAACAGTCTGAATTCAAGGAAATGCAGGATCTGTTGCATGCAGCTGAATAGGTGGGCAAACATACTTTACAATGTGGATTTGATTCCTTGGAAGCTTCCTGTAGAGCAGCTGTTACTGGGTCTGTTATACGTAGGCATGCTTGGTTAAAGGAACAAACTCTGCCTGATCATGTTAAAGCAAAGTTACTAGATGCACCCTTGCAGCAGGATGTCTTATTTGGGGTTAAAGCAGAAGAGGTTTTAAAGAAAATGGAGGATAAGGCAAAATCTATGCAGACAGTCAAAGATTTGTTACAGGTACAACCCCCAGGCTTCAGCTGAAATTGGCCAGCAAATAAATTGGTCCTTTCCAGCTTCTGACAGACCACAGAGGGGTAAATACAGACGCCCAAGGGGCAGAGGACAAGCATAAATCCCTTACAGACCTCGCCAGTGGGGCACTGCAACACAGAAGGGAGGAGAAGACGGATCCCAAACTACTAGAAGACTAACACAATGACTTAAACCTCAAACTACCAAGCAAAAATCTCTTGGCAGCTCCCTTGGGAGGAAAATTAGCATTTTTTATAGACAACTGGTGCATCGTCACAAAGGACAAATGGGTCCTAGACATTATCTCACAAGGATACAGATTCCATTTCCACACCTTGCCAAGGATAAAAGGAATGCCAAACTTGCCACAAAATCAATGGGCAGAGGCACAAAAACAAATTACAGCTGTCATGGACATGAGCCATTCAACTGGTACCTACACAGGAGCAAAGCCAAGGATTTTACTCAAGGCTCTTTCTTGTCCCCAGAAAGGACAATGCTTGGAGACCCATTCTGGATCTTTCAGTTCTAAACACCTTCTTGCAAGTACCCAAATTCAAGATGCTAACACTACAGCAGCTTCTTCCTATGTTGGGCAAGAAAGCTTGGCTAGTAACGTTGTGGACCTCAAGGAGGCATACCTGCATGTCCCTGTCAGACAAAATTGCAGAAGATACCTCCGTGTCATTGCAGGTTCAACCCATTACCAATTCTCTGCACTGCCCTTTGGCTTATCTACTGCACCCAGGGTCTTCACAAAATGCCTGGCACCAGTAATTGCATACTGCAGACAGAGGAATTCAAATATACCCATACCTGGACGACTGCCTCATCCAAGCAGAAAGGAAGGACATTCTCTTACATCTGACTTTTGTAAAACACCTTCTAGGTTGCCTAGGGTACACAGTAAACGAAAAGAAATCAAAACTAGTGCCCTCACAAAATGACATTCCTGGGTGCCAGCTTGAGTACAACGGCCCAGATGGCTTATCTGACGCCAGACAAACAACTAACTCAATACTTCAAAATAATGGCAACAAAGACCCAACACCCTGCAAGAAAAATTCTGCAGGCCTTGGGCTTCATGGCATCTTGCATACTACTACCATTTGCAAAACTGCATATGAGGAAATTACAATGGTACCTGGAAAGCGTATGGACTCAACACAGCCACAGCTTGGAAACAATGATACCTCTCATTCCCTGCCTTCAACAGGAGTTTCTATGGTGGTCTCAGGCATGTCACCTCAACAAGGGTCAGCCTTTCACCTTACCCCCAGCCAGGCAAACTGACAACAGATGCATCGGACTATGCCTGGGGGGCACAAATGGCAGGACGGTGCGTTCAAGGCATATGGACTGCAGATCAAAGGAATCTGCACAGCAATCAAAAAGAAATGCTAGCTGTACAGAATGCTCTGACAGCCTTCAAGGACCTCTTACATCCAGGACAGTTTATCAGAAGGACAGACAACACCACAGTAATGTGGTACATAAACAAACAAGGCGGTACACACTCCTACCCTCTATATGCAGGCAAGCAATGACCTTGTGGAACACAGCGCTGGCTTACCAAGTTCAATTACAAGCTCAATTCCTGCCAGGAAAAAAGAACACATTGGCAGACTACCCCTAAGCAGAAACATCATGGATCCCCACAAGTGGAAACTGGATCCACAGGTATTTGCAATGATAACTCAAAAATGGGGGGGCCCAGACATAGTTTTGGGGGTTGGCAAACAAGTCTATCAGCTATCAAAATTTTGCACAAGGACATTTCACCATCAAGCTTGGAAAGTGGGTGCACTCTCATTCAGTTGGAAAATGCTGACAGTATATGCCTTTCCTCCATTGCCCTTCTCACAAAGGTGCTGCTGAAAGTCAGGATGGAGAGACCTCGAATGATACTCATTGCCCCGGATTGGCCACGCCAGCACTGGTATCCACTACTAAGGAACATGGCCCAGGGCCCACCATGGATTTTACCACAATTTCCTCATCTACTCGCACAGCAAGGCAGTCAGATTCTGCACAGCCAGCTCAAAACCTTAAATTTGGCTGCATGTCAAATCACCTAAGCAACCAGCCAGCCCCTTTTTCACAAGCTGTTATGGATGTCATTCTGGAGGCCAGGAGGCCCAGCACCAGGAAAGCCTGCTCAGACAAATGGAAAAGATTTTGTGCCTGGAACCAAGCAAAAGGCCAAAATACCCTTCAGCCAGACATGCCTCAGAATATAAAATATTTAACTGAGATGTTACACAAAGGACTTTCTTCATCTATTAAAATCCACGCCTCAGCTATTTCAGCTCACTACAACACGGATCCTCCCTTATTTTCACATCCACTTCTAAGGCAGTATCTCAGAGGGGCAAAAAACATTCGGCCTCCCAGGAGAGTGCCAACACCAACTTGGGATCTAAATTTTGTTCTGGAAAAACTTACGCTGCCACCTTTTGAGCCAGCTTTCTCAGCTGACTTAAAGTTTATATCGTGGAAGACTGCCCTGCTGCTAACAATTACTTCAGCCAGAAGAGTTTGAGCTACAGGCACTAAAGGCAATAGAGCCTTTCCTCATTTTTCATCAAGACAGAGTTTCTCTACAAACTAACCCCTCCTTTATGCCAAAGGTGGTATCCAGTGTGGCTCTAAATCAAACCATCCACTTACCCACCTTCTTTCCAAATCCACAGAACAAAGGAGAAAGACTCCTGCATTCCTTGGACATTCACAGCCAACTACATGGATAAAACTAAGGTTTTAAGAAAATCTGACCAACTTTTTGTATCCAATGCTACAGCATGACAAGGAAAGGCTATTTCAAAACAGACCATTTCCAAATGGATAGGACATTGCATATGTTTTTGCTACACCCATCATGGGAAACCTGCTAGCGTAAGGCCCCACTCCACCAGGGCAGCAGCTACATCTACAGCCTGCCTCAGGGAGGGTGCCAACCAAGGATATTCTGGAAGCTGCAACTTGGAGTTCAGTACACACCTTCACCAGACACCATCACTTACCACTTTACTCTAAGACTAGAGCTGGCTTCGCCACTGCAGTTTTACAGGGCCTTCTAGCCTCCTCTAACCCTGTTTGACTCCACCTCCCATCCTTAGCTTTGGGATTCTACCCAAGTGTGATGACTGCAGCAGAGTAACACAGTGAACATAGTACAGTTTTGTACCTACCATAAATGTAGATGTTCGAGTGTATACCCTGCTGCAGTCCAGGTTACCCTCCCTCCATCCCCTTTGACCTAACTAAAACCTTTCAATACCTTAAAATCTGACACAACCTTTGTGGTGTATTTGCTTATAGCTGGTGGGATGTTTTGTTTGTGCTAAGCTTTTATTGATACTATCTACTGACCATCTTTTGGGGGGGGCGCCTGACATCTGGGGCAAGAAAAACTGAAGAAAATGGCGTCGGATGCCTCTTGTATACCCCTGGCGCACTAACGTCAGGGAAGAAGCGACAGCAACCGACGCCGGACCAAGACTTTGGAATTCAGGCCAACTGCGGGACCGCCTGACGACAGATAACCCAAGCGTGATGACTGCAGCAGGATATACACTCGAACATCTACATTTATGGTGGGTACAAAACTGTACTTTCTCCCATCTGAAATGGCCAGGGGCAGTTACCACAAGCTTCCTCACAGACTTGATGTACTCGCACAAGAACAGGAGTGTTTGATATTCTCCAACATCAGCCGTTTTCAGTTGACGCCTGGATGACTAGGGTATTAATTCCATTTAGGCATATATTTACAGAGGATGTGCTGCAGTTACTAATGGAGGCAAAAAAGCCAGCTACTAGAAAATCATACATCGACAAATGGAAAAGGTTTTCTAGTTGGTGCCAGCAACATAACCAGCACCCATTCAGGGGTAGTTCTCTGGTTTTAAAATATCTGTGTAACTTGCTATACTATAGCCTTTCTTGTTCCTTTTTCAGGGTTCATTTATCGGCCATATATCTACCCACAGATCCTCTTTCAAGTCAGTCTCAAAAAAATGTTCTAGATAGGGTTTTGATTCCATTTCAACCAGCTAATCTGGCTGACAATGAGGTTCTTAACTTGGAATACAGTTTTTTGAATGATTGTTTTGACCTCTTCAAGAAGTGTCTGAGTTGCAAGCTCTTATGGTGAGTCAATTCTACCTCATTTTCAGAGACAGTTTTGTTGAGAACTAGTCCTCTTTTTTGTATGCCTGATGTGGTATCCATGTTTCCTTTATGCCAAAATGTCCAACTTGCCATTTTCTTTATTGAGCCTAAAAATGAGGGAGAAAAGATGCTCCATACCTAGGATGCCCACAGACAACTCTGGTACTATATTGACAGAGAACTAAATCTTTCAGATAAATTGTTTATTTCTTGTTAATGTAAAAAGAAGGGACAACCTGTGCTAAAACAGACCATTTCTAAATGGCTAAGACCATTACCTTTTGTTGTACTCCATAACAAATCTATTCCAGGCAGGGTGAAGGCCCCTTCTGCCAGGGCCTTAACTTCATGTGTGGCTTTTTAGAAAAGGATTGAACACTAGAAATATTCTAGAAACTGCTTCTTGCTCCTCTGTACGTACATTTGCAAAGCACTTTGTTCCTTTAGGTTCAAATCAAGCTTTGTTAGGACCATTCTCCAGGGAGGTTCCTGGACTACTGTCTTTCCACCACCCAGTCTACTTACTTGGGCAAGGCTGTTGCATCATTGATCAGTGTGATGAACATAGTACAGTTGTGTATGCCAGGGTATGGCTATTTTTATTCCTAGCAGAGCTTTCAGTGCTCTGCCTCCCTCTCTCTGTTGGCAGGAAAGCTCTGAAAGCTTTGCACCCAAACTTGTCTTTTAGTCAGATCAGCTTGAGCTGTGTGACGGTGTACGGAAGGTGTCCTGAAGCTTTGGAAGCTGGCTAGCCATTATATTCTTGGCAGGGTATAACCTGTATAGCTAAGTCTACTGCAGTAGTGATCATTCAAACATCTAATGTTATAGTAAGTTCATCTTGCACAACTCTACTATGTCTTACTTCTCACTGTTGTAGTAATCTGTTCTTCACTCCTACCTTGTTAATTTGTTTTCCTTTGGACCAAGGGTCTTTCTTTCATCCTTCTCCTTCCCTTTCTGGATGTAAATGTTAATTGCTTTCCTCTAGGGCTGCAGTAGTTCTTCTGGAGCACTTCAGTTCTGAGGATTAGGTACTTGAATGTCACACACATACCTGACATTTTGCACATAGGACATACGTCTGATGTATGGTGCCAGGAAGATGTAAACACTTTGTTATGCTGGCTGGACATTCAGCTAGTCTCTGCATGATATCCCAAGAGTAAAGAATACTGCAGCAGTGATGAGACGTACTGTTATGATGAGATCTTACATAACTGTACTTTTTCTGTGATTGCAAGTCCCATATGTTTGTTTTTCATGATGTTGCCTCCTTCCACCACTGCTGATCATCCCTCTGTTATTCCATAGTGTCACAGAAATAACAGCGTAAATAACCAAAAAGTAAAAAAGTGGCGTTGAAGAAGCAAACGCTGAACGCCCAAGAACCAGGAGGATGCAGCTGAATAATTCTCCAAACGCTAGTAGCAACAATAGTCGGGCACCAAGCACGAACAGTAAAAATCCTTTTATTGTAACAAAAAAGTTGGTTTAGCGCTTTCACCTAATAAACACGTAGGCTTCTTCAGAACAATTAATAGCTTGTAATATTGTTGTTTAAATGATTTGGCGACAAAACGTTTTTTTAAAACAACTCTTAAAGCAATAACATCCACAAACTGATCTAAAATGTTTATATATTACTACAATCAAAAAACGTGTATATACTTTAAAAAATACTATCTAATAAGTACATATAAACAGTACATATAAAAATTAATGTAAGCAACGTGTGAAAAATGATTGAAAAATGAATAATCCAATACAACCTAACATACTTTATAATATAAATAATCAATGTACTAATACGTCCTACATAATACAAACTATACTACGTGTATTTAGAAAGTAATAAATGCAAAATGTATATTGCAACTTAAGATGTAAAGCTTCTAATATAACAAACTTAAAACATAATTAATAAATCTTAAAAAATATGTACATAATATAAATATAAATATGTTAATTTAACTCATTTCATATAACCTGTTAATGTTAATTTTACATTTTTATATATTTATATTTCTAAAATTGGTTTGACCGAGATAAATTCATTTAAACCCGGTGGGGTGGTAGCATCCGTCAATAGCTGCCAATAGCATTCTCTGAATGCCAGTTTACCTTTGATATTACCTCCCCTGGGGTCTGATTTAACAGTTTCCAAAATAGTAAATCTAAATTCGTGTTCAATTCCCTTATTCATAACGTGTTTCGCTAAAGCATTCTTATCTTTTTTTCTAATACTATACAAATGTGCATAAACCCTTTTCCTACACTGTTGTTCCGTCTTACCTATATAAAAGGAGGAGCAGGCTGTACATTTTGCCAAATAAACTAGAAATTTAGTGTTACAATTTCCTCTCTTAGGGTATATTTTAGTCCTATTACAGTTCATCAACACTATCTTAGCTTCATTAGACATGTATCTACATTGTGCACAGGTACCACATTTGTTAGTGTAAGAATGAGATTGTGTTTCTTTCCTCTTACTTCCTGTTTCAAATAGATATTTTAAATTGTGTATTTTAAAAAGTATATACACGTTTTTTGATTGTAGTAATATATAAACATTTTAGATCAGTTTGTGGATGTTATTGCTTTGAGTTTTAAAAAAAACGTTTTGGCGCCAAATCAAGTATTTAAACAACAATGTTACAAGCTATTAATTGTTCTGAAGAAGCCTACGTGTTTAGTAGGTGAAAGCGCTAAACCAATTTTTTTGTTACAATAAAAGGATTTTTACTGTTCGTGCTTGGTGCCTGACTATTGTTGCTACTAGCGTTTGGAGAATTATTCAGCTGCATCCTCCTGGTTCTTGGGCGTTCAGCGTTTGCTTCTTTAACGCCACCTTTTTACTTTTGGTTATTTACGCTGTTGTTTCTGTGGTTATTCCATCACGAACCAGGATTGCGACGAAGCCAACTCCCCCATCAAGAAAGATGAATTATCGGATCTTGGTTCCGAAGTGAACTTATTGAGGGGTGAGTTTGGTAAGGTGTTTGAACTTGTAAACAATTTTATTCAACGGAGTGGGGAGATGTTAAATAGTGAAGCGGAGCAAGCTCCAAAGGGTCACAACAGCTCCACCCGGAAAGAACGGAGAGAGTGTTTACAGCATCGCAAATGCATTAAGCAAACTGTCAGGCAAGATGGCAATACCGAGGAGCAGCAGGAGTATGTGTTAACCTCATCCCCGGAGATTCCTAATGGCCAAATTTCCAGGCATAGTGTGGGGAATAACATTGATTTACCTATTAATGGAGTTTTGACTGAACCTGTTGACAGCAGGTTGGCGCCAACGGAGTTTACATTTGATTTTTCTTTTGGTAACGTGTCGGATGAAGCAAGAAGGACGGGGGCTAGACCGAAATATAGCCAGAATTTACGGACTTATGCTAATGTTGCTAACAAGGAGCAGGACATGCCAGGTACTGTTTCTTCCCATAAACAATTGAATATGGGTAACAATATAAAGGAGAAGAGTAAAGAGAATTATTTAAAAGACTTCCTAGACAGTGACTGTGTATTTGACAAACATAAAACTAAAGACAATAATCATAAGTTTAAACCGAAAGGAACACTTAAAGATTTAATTTATGATTTTGGAAAAAAATTGAACACCATTAATGCTATCAAACTTGATAATGCATATTTATTGCATTGTATTAGTGTCAATATAGTACCTATGGGACTTAGGTTTTACAAAGTACCCATGGGTATTGATTTGAATGATGAAGTATGTTCTGATTTTAACAAAATGTTTGATCGATTTGGCACAGAATACATGAATATGTTAATAAAATATAATGATGCCAAATTATGTAAGGAATTGGAAGAAATAGAATACTTGAATGAAATTATTTTGAAAGATGTATTATTCCCCAATTGGGAAAAGTTATATTATAGACAGTATGAGTTAGCTAAAAATAGAACAGATAAAATGTTAGAAAGGAAAAATAAAAAGGTGGTGTTAGAGATACTGAACAATATAATTCAGGTAGGGTGTATATATGGAAAAAGACACATTATTATCCCTATAGTGACTCTGGGACTGGTCGGGATTCCAGGGGTACAAACATGTATAGGGATAATGACTATGTGGAAAATTTTCATCAGGATTACAACACAGAGACACACAAAAAATGGACCAAAGGGAACACATTGAGGAGAAAAGAATACAGGGGACAAGGAAACTGGTAAAAATCAGTGAAGAGCCAAACAAAGACTAAGGTCAACAGTTACATATAGTGCAGGAAGGTAATATTTTCAGGTACAACAACTTTCAGATTTTCAACTACACTAATATTGAGTTGAAAAAAGCCCATTTCAGCCTACTATCCAAGGGTATGAAATTTATACCAATAACTAAATTTAAATTAGTGGACTTCTTATGTGATTTTAAAAAGTATGTGAGAAAACTAAATTTGGCTATCATGTTTGAGGATAGCATTAAATCAAGAGAGGAAGAATCCACATTTAATGATATCAGCAAATTAAAGAAAAAAATTTTGTACCTTTTATGAATAAAGAGGTGGACAGATATGAAAGATTAGTCACACATGAAATATACCAAGCTAATAAACAGCTCAGAAATTCTAAAGGTATATCTAATCTTAACACGGATGAAATTAGAGTGTTAGATGAATTAAGATCTAGTGATGACATCAGAATTATGAAACCCGACAAAGGAGGGGAGCTGTAATTTATGATGGTATACTATATAATAGCAAAATGCAGGATTTACTGTATGATCAGAATAATTATGAGATCATCTCTTTAAATGAGTTGAACATAGCATATAAAAGAATAGATTTATATTTGGAAGAATTTAGGTTGGATAACAGAATTACTGAAGGACCTGTATGATTACCTGCAAGTAAGACATCCTGTTTTGGCTACTTTAGTGGGTATCCCTAAAGTCCATAAAAATCTAATAGACCCACCTTTTAGACCAATCATCTCTGGTAGCAAGTCTAAAATTTTCCCTTTAGGGGTAGCTATAGATTCCTTGCTTAAGCACATTTATAACAAAGTTGAACATACGGTAAAAGACTATTGGGAATTTTTGTCAAGATACCCGACACATCTAGCTAGTCATAATCTATTATTTGCTTCTATAGATGTTATAGATTTATATACTTGTATCCCTAAAAACCAAGGAATAGAGGCATTTAAAGAAAGCATTTGCAAACATAGTAACTTGGAATGGGATAGAATTCAACTGGTTTGTGAATTAATGTCAATAGTACTGGACAACAATTTTATATTTTATGAGGGTGAAATATTTAGACAGGTTATAGGCGTAGCTATGGGGGCAGCATGTGCCCCCATATATGCCAACTTAGTAATGCTTAATTGGGAAGAGAAGATCATATTTGCTAGTGAATATAATAAGAAAATTAGCTATTCACGTTTCCTGGATGATATCTATATTATATGGGAAGGGGATGAACCATCCTTTAATGAATTTCTCTGTTTAAATCATAGTAGTGATTTCTTAAAATTTACTTCTACTTTTAACAACATAGGAGTGCCCTATTTGGATACATTGGTTAGTAAGGATGACAATATTTTCAAGTCCACTATACATAGGAAAGAAACATTCTCAAATTCCTATTTAGATTTTGATAGTTGTCATCCTTACAAGACCAAGTATAATATATATAAGGGACAATGCATAAGGGCACTCAGAATGACATCAGAATACAATGATATGTTGAATGAAATAGAATTCATTACTAAGTTATTTACAAACAGGGGATATAAACCCAGGATGATGGAAAAAATTAACATATATGTGACGTCACAATGGGGTACTAGATACACCCCCTTATTAGGCATTAAAAGTAAATCTTCACCTGGGAGAAAAGTGGTTGATAATCAAATTACAAACACGAAGGTATACAGCAGATCTTGCATTATAGAATTTGGACCACATGCAAATAGGATTAAAGAAATAATGATTAAGTATTGGTATACTTTAATGACAAATGATGAATTAATTGATATATTGGGGACAAAACCTAATTTTGTATATAGGATGGGACACAATTTAAAATATCTATTTGAAACAGGAAGTAAGAGGAAAGAAACACAATCTCATTCTTGCACTAACAAATGTGGTACCTGTGCACAATGTAGATATGTCTAATGAAGCTAAGATAGTGTTGATGAACTGTAATAGGACTAAAATATACCCTAAGAGAGGAAATTGTAACACTAAATTTCTAGTTTATTTGGCAAAATGTACAGCCTGCTCCTCCTTTTATATAGGTAAGACGGAACAACAGTGTAGGAAAAGGGTTTATGCACATTTGTATAGTATTAGAAAAAAAGATAAGAATGCTTTAGCGAAACACGTTATGAATAAGGGAATTGAACACAAATTTAGATTTACTATTTTGGAAACTGTTAAATCAGACCCCAGGGGAGGTAATATCAAAGGTAAACTGGCATTCAGAGAATGCTATTGGCAGCTGTTGACGGATGCTACCACCCCACCGGGTTTAAATGAATTTATCTCTGTCAAACCCATTTTAGAAATATAAATATATAAAAATATAAAATTAACATTAATAGGTTATATGAAATGAGTTAAATTAACATATTTATATTTATATTATGTACATATTTTTTAAGATTTATTGTTTTAAGTTTGTTATATTAGAAGCTTTACATCTTAAGTTGCAATATACATTTTGCATTTATTACTTTCTAAATACACGTAGTATAGTTTGTATTATGTAGGACGTATTAGTAGATTGATTATTTATATTATAAAGTATGTTAGTAGTATGTTAGGTTGTATTGGATTATTCATTTTTCAATCATTTTTCACACGTTGCTTACATTAATTTTTATATGTATTGTTTATATGTACTTATTAGATAGTATTTTTTAAAGTATATACACGTTTTTTGATTGTAGTAGTATATAAACATTTTAGATCAGTTTGTGGATGTTATTGCTTTAAGAGTTGTTTTAAAAAAAAAAATGTTTTGGCGCCAAATCAAGTATTTAAACAACAATGTTACAAGCTATTAATTGTTCTGAAGAAGCCCACGTGTTTAATAGGTGAAAGCGCTAAACCAACTTTTTTGTTACAATAAAAGGATTTTTACTGTTCGTGCTTGGTGCCTGACTATTGTTGCTACTAGCGTTTGGAGAATTATTCAGCTGCATCCTCCTGGTTCTTGGGCGTTCAGCGTTTGCTTCTTCAACGCCACTTTTTTTACTTTTTGGTTATTCCATAGTGTAGCACTGTGTTGTTCTGGTCAGAATTTGGCATTGATAAACACCTTGATTTCTGTTTTATACAGGGTTTGTGTGAATTTTTAGGAGCAGAGATGGAGCTACAGATGAGCATAGTTTTTGTGCAGTCAGTGTATTTATTAGGTGCACCAGTGTTGGCTGCAGAAATGGAGACTTACCATTGCAAGAGCACAATTTCACGCAGCCAGGATATTCACAATCTGAGACCAAGAGTAAAGATGTGCAAGGCCAAAGCCTACCACAAGAATGTTTTCAGGAAATAATTTACAAATAACATTAAAAGGTTATATAACAAATAAGTTTGTAAGGTTTTTGATTTTGTGGATGTCGGACAAGGAAGGATTTGATTGTAGTTTCTGCTATATTGTTATATTCCATTTTTTAAATGAAATATCATTGGTTTTCATTTTCAAGTGCTAGGTTATCTGGGACCTCTTAATGTCTGGTGTGCAGGACTTGGACAGATTTCACTAGAAAGTCGACCTCTTAATGTCTGGTGTGCAGGACTTGGACAGATTTCACTAGAAAGTCAGTATTGAAATGTGAATGCAACTGTGTGTGGTGGAAGATTGCTTTCTGTTTTTTTTCCATTAATAGAGGTGTTCTACATTCTAAGCCATCGTCTTGGGCTTCAGTGGATTGAGGTCTGTCTGAAGTGTGTGGTTAGTGCTTCCCACCATTGTGTCTGCAGTGATGAGTTGGCCAAATACTGACTGCTTAGTGTGTGTCTGGTCTTGTGCAGGACCCCTTGTAAGTAACTGGCCTGCTGTATTGTGGTTAATGTAATAAAATGGTCTTACTGCTTTTCTTAGCAGTGTACACTGCCAGGCTCTTATCCTACTTAATAAGATGTATGCGGCTACTAACTTATATTAACATTGTTTTGGCTGAGATCACCTTTGATCCTTCTTCGAAGGAGCAGTATATAAAACTGCCTTTGCTTAATGTAGCAGTTTTTATAGCAGAAATCAAAAAACGAAGCACCTGGAGTCACCAAAGACCACGAACTTTGACTTTATTAACAAAACCACATACACAAAAAACGCTCAACTTGTTCACCGTATTTTTCTTAAGCAATGTAACTTCCTCAGCAAAACACACATTAAACACATCCCCCTTATATATAAACTAATTCCACACAATTATCCAGTCACTTTGAAACTTGTAATAACTAGATGATATGAAGTAGGCACTTCATTTGTCAGCAACCTTTGGGTATCGGATCCGATCTCTGATCCGAGCTGGCAACTATCTGATCCAAGCTCCTAGCTCCTCCCCTTACCCATAACCCCCTGCCAACCCTGACTGACCTCAGATCTAGTTTACCGCGCTTAGTGAAAGCAGCTAGATTCCAAGCTCCTAGTATCGCAGATAAGTGTTCAACTTTTTGTACTTGTAAATTTTTAGTCAAAAGTTTGTGTGTTGGGTTCCCTTTTATTTTAGCCTTAGAATCGTGTATTTTTTGTTAGTGTATTCCTCCCCTCGCTGGTGCGTAGTTTGTGTGGGTTGGTGTGTGTTTGGGGCATTGTGTGAGTGAGTTTGATTTTTTTTTTTGCAGTATAATGTCAGAGGCCCCAAAACCGATCTTCTCTAAATGCACCGAGTGTGGCCATAAGCTTTCACCGGCTGATGGCCACACTCAGTGTGTTCGGTGCCTTGGGGTTGAACACCTGTCCTCTGGGTGTGCTATCTGCGTAGGGTTCAACCCCAGGGCACTGAAAGAGTGGAGGTCGAAGCTGATCTTGGCGGGACTTTTGCCCCCAGATTCGGCTTCGGCCTCCGGTACTCCCGTGGCCTCACCCCAGTCCTCGGTGGCAGCCGCTCCTGCCCCCCCCCCCCCCCGGCCAGGAAACTTTTGCTACGGCGCGGAGGAGAGGGAGGCCAGGAGGGAGAAAGCGGGAGAAGCACCACAAGCGGCGGGCCGAGGCCTCTGCTTCGCCCCCCCCCCCCCCCCGGCTAAGTGGGCTTCTCCCTCCATGGCTTCCAAGTCTCCTCCTCCTCTGCTTCGGTCTCCATGCTCCTCACCGGGACCCGATCTCTGTCGAGGTCATCGAGGCGGCATTCCCGGCCCGCCTCGGTGGCCTTTTCGAGATCCACTGTCAGATGCAGACTTGGACCGGATGATGCGAAGGTTCATCCATGCCCAGCTGCAGATGGGAGTGCTCCTGCCTCTCCCCCCCCCCCCCTTTGGGGGGGGAGCTCAACGCCTTTTTTTTTTGCCCCAATAGCTTCTTTTCTGACCCGCTTCCCAGGTTCGGAGCGCCCGGAGCCGGGCAACGTTGGAGCCGGGGGTGGGTCTGTGCGACAGTGCTTGGTACTTCGGCTCCGACCTTTCCCTCTAGTATGTAAGGTCCGTCCTTGTCTGATCCGAGCTCTCTGAGCCGTAGGCTGAACTTCGGATCCGAGGGATTCAGTGTGCCTTCGGCTCCGTCCAGGTCGGAGCACATGGGTCCTTCGGATCCGATGGTCTCTGCTCCGGTTCCAATCCTCCCATTGGATCCGAGTGGGAGTCTGCTCTCGGATCCGAGAGAGCGACTCGCCCTCTGCCTTCGATGCGGTGGAGAGGGCTCTGTTGAGTGCATCCGGACCCCCGGCTCTTGCCTCTGCCCCATCCTGCACTCTCTCAGCTGGGTCTGGCTTCCATCGCCCGGCCACAGGGACAACCTGCTTCGATGTCTTGGGTCGTTCCTTTGGAACAAGATGTTGCTGGTGAGACTTCCTCGGACAGCCCCCCCCCCCCGGAGGATGTTCCTCATAAGTGGAAGTGTAAGAGGAGGCACGTGGACTCCCCTGAGTCCTTAACAGAAGACACGGACTTGGATGAAGGGGAAGGCTCCCCAAGGTCACCCCCCGAGGATGTCTCCTTCAGAGACATCATGGAAATGCTCAGGATTGGGGGGGGGGTGGTCTGCCCCCAAGGCTTCCTCTGAGTCTGTGTTCCTGGAGGCGTTCGAAGCAGGCCCATCTACCTCTTGGGTGTCCCCTCCGCCCGACCCCCTGGTGGACCTTAATACCACCAGGGCGTTGAAGGAGCTGGACACTGTGGAGCCAGTTCCCAAATGCCCCAATAGGATTCTGAGTCCCCCTTCAGAGAGGTCCCACTGGAGCAAGGGTCCCCCCATAGATGCCATGTTGGTGGCGGCAGCCACTAAGAGGGAGTTAGCTCAGGAGAGCCCCTCGGTCCATCCACCGAGCAGAGAGTCCCGCTCGATGGATCGCCTAGGGAAGCGGGTCTTTAGTTCAGCGACCTTCTCAATAAGGTCCCTGAACTACATGGCACACATTAGGATGCAGCGAAACCTTATCAAAGAGTACGTTGCTTCCCCCCAGAGTCTGTCGGCGGAGAACAAACAATTATACTAGACTCGCATGGCCACTCTAAGATCTATATCGAATATCTCTGTGCAGCTTTTGTCCCATGCCACAGAAGGAGCCGCTAGAGCCAGCGGAGCAGGCCTAGTCATGAGATGCCAGGCCTGGCTTCGACATTGTGACTTCGCAAAACCCTTCAAGGCGTCATTTGCGAATGCCCCTTTCGATGGTTCTGCCTTATTTGGCAAGACAGTTCACGAGACTTTAGTCCAGAGCAAAAAGGACGGGAAGATGTTTGCCATCGGAGTCCACTTCTCTGCTCCCCAGAGGTCCTTCTCTAAGAACCAAAAGGGACAGAAGATGTGGTTCCGGAAATCGCAACATTCCCAGCCTGCTCTGGACAACCAGTCCTTCTGTGGCAGAGGAGGACAGGGAAGACGCCGCCCTGGAGGCAGAGGGGGCCCGAAGAATTTTGCGTCCAGAGAAACCTTCTCTGATCGGCCCACGCAGTTGCCCGACTGCTCCACTCTGGAGGCAGTCGGGGGGGTGTTTCTTGAGGCACCTGGCAGCTTGGGAGTCCATCACATCAGATCACTGGGTGCTTCGTATCATATCCAGAGGTTACCAAATTCCCCTGTATCATGTCCCCAAACTCAGAAACCTCCCCGATGTACCACCTGATCAGAGGGAGGTAGCAGCTGCAGAACTTCAGCAGCTCCTAGAAGAGCCATCCAACCCGTCCCCCCAGACCAGCGCGGATTAGGTTTTTACTTCAGGTTCTTTCTGGTGCCAAAAAAGACGGGGGACTTGAGGCCAATTCTCAAACTCTCCCTTTTGAACCTGTCCGTGACCAAACAAAAATTCCGGATGGTCACTCTTCATTCCATCCTCCCCCTATTGCGGGAGAATGACTGGATGTGCTCAATAGACCTCAAGGATGCGTACTACCACATTCTGATGGACAGACGATCCAGGAGGTTCCTCTGCTTCCGGCTGGGAGCCAGTCACTACCATTTCAGGGTCCTTCCCTTTGGCCTCACCACATCCCCCAGGGTGTTTACCAAAGTATTAGCAGTGAATAGCGGCCCACCTGAGACTCCAGGGAATGCAGGTTTTTCCATACCTGGATGACTGGCTCCTGACCACCCCGACAAGGCATTTACTTTGCTCAGCCAGGGACTACTTCCTTCGGCTTGCTCCCCAGCTGGGCATCAACAGGGACAAATCTTCTCTTGCTCCGACTTAGGTGACCGAGTTTATAGGGGCCAAGTTGGATACAAGAAACCTAGCATTCTTGACTGCGGAATGACTACAAAACCTGAGGCTTCATGTTTGGGCCATCCTCCAATTAGAAGCCCCATCGGCGGAGTTGATCCTGAGGGCTCTAGGCTCCATGGCGGCAGCAATCACTCTTTTGCCATTGGTTCGTCTAAATATGAGGGTCCTGCAATGGACCCTTCAAGTACAGTGGGCCTTTCTACATTACCCCCTAAGCCATCCTATTCCACTCAGCAGGGCTTGCAGGAAGGCTCTCTTTTATGGTGGCTCCAATCTCCGGACCTCTATACGGGACGTCCCTTCACGCCGCCTCCCCTCGCCACGGTGACCACTGGCGCCTCTCGCCTGTGGTGGGGGGGGGCATTGCTCAGGCAGGATGGTCCAAGGCACGTGGAACGACAGAGACCTCTTTGCATATCAATGTCCTGGAGATGAGGGTGGTGCTATTAGCGTTGCAAGCACTTCAGAACCTTCTTCCTGTAGGAACTATTGCGATCCACAGACATGTCAGTTGTCTGGTACATCAACAAACCGGGGGGAACCTGATCCTATCCTCTCTGTCGAGAGGCCATGAGAGTGTGGGAATGGGCGACCTCCACCAACCGCTTTCTTATTACGACGCACATTCCGGGACAGACCAACATTCTGGCAGACAGGCTCAGCCGCACCATCCTTTCCCCTTATGAGTGGTCTCTCAATCCCCATGTAGCGAAGTGGATTTTTGCTGAATGGGGGCAACCCTGATGTCCTTCAAGGATGCATCTGCAGTCATAACATATGGGTTGTCCTGCCTCAGGCAGCCCTCGGTCGGCCCGATTCCAAAGTCTGGGTCTGGCCTCGGCTGATGTCGCACTTCACCCGACGTCATAGCTCCTGGGGTATAAAGGCATCAGCCCTCGCCATTTTCCTCAGTCTTTCTTGCCGCGCGGTGCCCGAAGCAGAAGCTGTTTGCAAGTGCCGGTCGGTCAGATCCAGAGATTTCAGCTACCGAAGACTTCTAAAAAAGCCAAGTACCCCGTTGGGGACTCTTTCTTGCCTCAGCCGATGTTAGACAAAGTAAATAATTGTTTAACTTGTTGGAAACAAATACCTCATAAGGATTTCCACTCTTACTGCCTTCCTTGCTTAGGCCCAGACCACTACGTATCAGTTTGTTTAGCCTGTGCTTCCTTCAACTGACGGACACTTAGACGTCGGTCGGAGTTTGCAGAAGAGTTTTTTGGTCCCGCTTTTGCATATAAAATGCCGTCGGAGACTCCGACTACACATTTAGCTAAAAAACGCAAGGAAAAGGACCGACACTTGCGGCCCGCGGTTTTGGCTGAAACCACGGTTAGGCCTACAAGCGAGTGTCTCTGTTTCGGCTGAAACAGTCCTCGGTTCTTCCTTCGGCCGCAAGCATGCCTCCGACAACCGAGGCCACAGAGGCCCCGGCTGAGTCGGCTACAGAAATTCCTACCGAAGAAGCAGGCACTCAAGAATTGTCCGACACCATTCCGTTGGACATTTCTACTCCTGCACGTGGGGCAGCTAGACCCCCTGCTTCTATGTCTATTAAGGCCTTCTCCAGGGCTAAAGCAGCTAAACTTTCCAAGGCCTTACCTACAAAAGTCCCCCCTCACAGACCTTCCTCAAGTTCTCAGATTCTCAGCCTTGCTGAGGACCTTATTTCTTTGATCAGGGGATCCCAACCTCACCCAGACAGGGCCTCACAACCCCCTCCTGAAAAGAGGCCTAGGACTGAACCCCCTGAACCTCTCTCCTCTGACTATTCCTCGGATGGATCAGATTTATCAGACCATCAGGAAGGACCATAACTCACCTTATGAGGATTCGGATGCAGAAGACTCCATTCCTTCTGCCTCCCCCCCAGAAGAATTTTCATTTGGGGAAACTCTACATTCAATGAGGGATCATTTCCAATGGCAGGGTCAGGATTTTTCTGATTCTAGGAAAAGGCTAAGGACTTTTTTACACTTACCACACAATAGGCCTTTAGCCATACCACCTGTATTATCAGTTGTTGATGATGCATACAATGATGCCAGTTCAGCCCCTGATTCTCTCCCCCCTGGCCCCTGCCAAACCTGACTGATATTACAGGGTCCCGGATTCTCACTTCCACTTGTACAAGGCCCACGCTGCAGACCCTGAAACCATTTCTCAGGGCCCTAAGGGTGTTGCAGCTGCCTCTGCCAAAAACCCCCTACCCTCTGAAAGAGAATCAAGAGCATTAGAGAGATGGGGTAAAAAGGTTTATACATCTGCTACTCTTTCTGCCAGGGCTTTAAACTGTCAATTTCACATGATACAGTACCAGGAATTTTTGTTAGATCAGCTGAATAAAAAGCTTTCCTCTCCTGAACCTTTAGACCGTAAGTCCCTTCAGGAGTTGGTACACAATTCTCAGCAGGTCAGTAATCATTTTTTAAAATGTGGCTATGATGCACTGGAGGCTTCATTTAGATCAGCTATGACTGGAGCAGTGATTTGAAGGCATGCCTGGCTAAAAGAGCAATCCTTGCCAGACCATGTTAAGTCTAAACTCCTAGATGCCCCTATGGAGAAACAAAGTTTATTTGGCTCCCCTGCACAGGAGGTTCTAAAGAAAGTGGAAGAAAAAGCAAAATCTGTGCAAACAGTCAAGGATTTTCTGCAGGTTCAACCTCCGAGGTTCAGCAGAAATTGGCCTTCAAAGAATTGGTCCTTTCCAGACACCTCCAGAGCACAGAGAGGCAGAAATAGATGCCCAAGAGGCAGAGGTCAATCAAGGGGTGCCTACAGGGGCCGTCAGTGGCAACCTGACAGCCAGAGGAGTGCCTCCACAGCTGCGACTGCAACCACTTCCACAGGACAGACACAATGACTTGGCTCTGATTCCGCCTACCAGGGAACAATTGGCAGCACCCTTGGGCGGAAAGTTAGCTTTATTTTCAAAAAACTGGCATTGCATTACAGGAGACAAATGGACTTTGCAAACAATAGACAAAGGCTACAGGTTTCACTTCCACACTTTACCAAAAAAGAGAGGAATGCCAAACCTTCCACCAAACCAGAAGTCAGAGGCTCTAAAACAAATCATCAACTTACTAAGGATGAGAGCAATAGAAAAGGTACCATCTATGGAACAAGGCCAAGGATTTTACTCCAGACTATTCCTTGTACCAAGAAAAGAAACTCAATGGAGGCCTAGTCTCGACTTGTCCGCACTGAACACATATCTCATTGTACCAAAATTCAAGATGCTGACCCTACAGCAACTTCTTTCCATGTTGGGCAAGGATTCTTGGCTGGTGACTCTAGATCTCAAGGAGGCATACCTGCACGTCCCTATACGACCAGATTGCAGAAGACACCTCAGATTTCTTGCAGGATCAGAGCATTATCAATTCTCAGCATTGCCCTTTGGCTTATCTACTGCGCCCAGAGTATTCACGAAATGCCTGGCATCAGTAATTGCACATTGCAGGCTTCAGGGAATTCAAATCTGCCCATACCTGGACAACTGCCTAATACAAGCGGACAACAAAACAAAAATAATAAAGGCTTTGGCCTATGTCATACAACTGCTACAAGCCTTGGGATACACAGTCAACATACAGAAGTCAAGACTAGTGCCATCCCAAAGGATAACATTTTTGGGTGCAGAACTGGACACAATAACTCAGATGGCTTTTCTCACAGAAGAAAAACAAAAACAACTTCCAGTCTACTTCACGGCATTGACAAGACAAGCTCAGCTTACTGCAAGGAAAGTCCTGCAGGCCCTGGGTTACATGGCATCCTGCATAATCTTGATCCCACATGCCAGACTGCATATGAGAAAATTACAATGGTACCTAAGAAATGTATGGTCTCAACACAAACACAGTCTAGAAACCATGATACCAATCATTCCATGCCTGAAAAAAGAATTCCTGTGGTGGGCTCAGGCCTGCCAGACCAACAGAGGGTTGCCTTTCCACAAACCACAACCAAAGCAGACCATCACCACGGACGCCTCAGACCTAGGCTGGGGCGCACACATGGAAGACAAGTGTATCCAAGGCCTATGGTCCCAAGACCAGCTGAAACTACACATAAATCTAAAGGAGATGCTGGCAGTGAAGCATGCAATAGAGGCATTCAAATCATTCCTCCAGCAAGGACACCTGCTGATAAGGACGGACAATACCACAGTCATGTGGTACATCAACAAACAGGGAGGCACGCATTCCTACCCTCTATGCCGGATGGCAATGGAACTGTGGGAACTAGGCCTGAATCTCAACATTCAACTGCAGGCCAGATTCGTACCAGGAAGAGAATTCACTAGCAGACAAATTAAGCAGAACTACCACGGATGCTCACGAATGGATGCTGCATCCAGATATCTTCAAAACCATAACAAAGAAATGGGGAATGCCAGAGATAGACCTGTTCGCCTCTCCACTCAACCACCAACTGAAGAAATTCTGCTCAAGAGAATACCACCCACAAGCCTGGAGGGTGGACTCCCTTTCTTTCAGCTGGAAGGCCCTGTCAGTTTATGCCTTTCCACCTCTCCCATTGATGTACAAAGTTCTACTGAAGATCAGGGAGGAACAGCCAAAGGCAATTCTGATAGCTCCAGACTGGCCAAGGCAGCATTGGTACCAGCTACTGAGAAGCATGTCTCGGACGAACCCATGGCCTCTACCTCTATGGCCTTTACTTCTAACACAGAACAACTACAAGACCCTGCATCCAAACTTGAAAACGCTGCAGCTAACTGCCTGGAAAATTGCATAAAACAAAAACAACCTGTTTTATCTCAGAGGGTCAAGGACATTATCCTGGAGGCTCGCAGACCCTCCACAAGGAAAACATACTCAGCCAAATGGAAGAGATTCCTCATTTGGAGTGCATCAAAGGGAACAGATGTCATGCTTGCAAACCTTGCACACATCCTAGAATACTTAGCAGAACTGTTCCACAATGGCCTGTCCTATTCTTCCATTAAGATTCATGCTTCAGCAATTTCAGCAGAGTACAACATGGATCCTCCTATCTTCTCTCAACCTCTCCTCAGACAATTTCTAAGAGGGATCAAAAATGTAAAACCTCCAAGGAAACCACCTCTGGCTGCATGGGATCTCAATTTTGTGCTGGAAAAATTAACACTTCCCCCTTTTGAACCAGCAGCATCAGCAGACTTACAGTTCTTATCTTGGAAGACTGCCTTCCTTCTAGCAATCACTTCAGCAAGAAGGGTATCCGAGTTACAGGCATTAATGGCAGTACAGCCTTTCCTTATCTTTCACCAGGATAGAGTGTCTGAGAACCAATCCTACTTTCATGCCAAAGGTAGTATCCAGGGAATCCTTGAACCAAGCTATTCATTTGCCTACGGTCTTCCCTAACCCACAGAACAGGGGGGAAAAGCTACTACACACCTTGGATGTACATAGACAACTGCGCTACTATCTGGACAGAACTAAGACCAGCAGAAAAACTGACCAGCTTCTGGTAGCATATGCAACAGGAGTGCAAGGAAAAGCAATTTCCAAACAGACAATTTCAAAATGGATAGGAAATTGCATTCGATTCTGTTACTCTTTTCATGGAAAGACAACTCCTGAAAATATCAGGCCTCACTCCACAAGGGCTACAGCCACCACTACAGCTTTCCTACGAGGAGTGGCTACCAAAGACATTTTAGAAGCTGCTACTTGGAGCTCCGTGCATACATTTGCCAAGCATTACAATCTTCCTTTATACTCCAGATCCCGAGCAGGCTTTGCAACTGCAGTTTTGCAAGGGATCTTAACTACACCATCTTTATCTTAGTGCCTCCTCCCCCAGTTTGGCTATGGTATTCTACCCATATGTTATGACTGCAGATGCATCCTTGAAGGACATAGTACAGTTTTGTACCTACCATAAATGTAGATGTCCGATAGGTATGCATCTGCAGTCAGGATTACCCACCCTCCTTCCCCTCTGTGGCATTCCTAGGGTGCTTACCCCTCTTTCAGCTAGCTGCGGGAATCTATTATGGTGTATTTGTTTGTATGTATATATGTATATATATATTTTGTTTGCTACTGTTTGGGATTTTCAACATTTATCCAAAATTAGCCTTCCTAGAGGGCACCTGGCATCTGGGGCAAGAAACACTGAGGAAAATGGCGTTGGCTGATGCCTTTATACCCCAGGGGCTATGACGTCGGGTGAAGTGCGACATCAGCCGAGGCCAGACCCAGACTTTGGAATCGGGCCGACCGAGGGCTGCCTGAGGCAGGACAACCCATATGTTATGACTGCAGATGCATACCTATCGGACATCTACATTTATGGTAGGTACAAAACTGTACTTTACGATCTCTCTGCTTCTCCCTCAAATACGAAATGCAACAGTTACTTCGCTCTAATTCCCCCCTTCAGGGAATCCCCGAAAGACTCTCTGGTGCATGCTTGGCCTCCCGGTCTACTTTATGCTTACCCACCTCTACCTCTGATACTGAAACTCATACAGAAAGCCATTTGGTTGGGGAGCAGAATGATCCTCATTGCCCCATTCTGGCCTCGTCAAGCATGGTTCCCTTACCTGTGGTCTCACCTGGTAAATCCTCCTTGGATTCTGGATCCCCTACCGGATCTAATATCTCATCCCCTGAATCTCCCGATCCCGAATCTGGACAACCTCAAGTTGACAGCTTGGCTGCTCCAGTTCCACTCCTAATCAGGACTCCCGGAATCTCTTCCCCAGTTAAAGCCATCCTTGTAGCAGCACATAAACCTTGCACTAGGAAGGTCTATCGCAGTAAGTGGAAGCGTTTCTCCATCTGGGTGGAGAATCATAACTTAGATCCCTTCACAGCACCGTTACTGACTGTGTTGGATTTCCTTACAGGTCTGTTTCATCAGGGGGCTAGCTGCTCTACGGTCAAGGTTCAACTGGCAGCTATCTCTCATTATCATGTGGGACATGAGTCAGATCCCTTGATTACGACTAAAATTGTGTAAAACCTTTCTAAAGGGTACCTTCCTGCTCAGACCTCCTGTCGAGGAAGTTATACCCCCTTGGGATTTATCACTAGTCCTACAGGCATTGACAGCTCCCCCTTTTGAACCTGCTGCTTTGGTTGATCTTGAGTACCTATCTTGGAAAACTGCGTTCCTTGTCGCTATTACTTCAGCGAAAAGAGTTTCTGAGCTTCAGGTCCTTTGTGTAAAACCCCCGTACTTGGCTTTTCACCAGGACAGAGTGTACCTCAGGACCAACCCCTCGTTTCTTCCCAAGGTGGCTTCTGAGGCCAATATCAATCAATCCATTAACCTGCCAGTCTTCTTTCCCAAGTATCAGAACAAAGGACAATACAAACTGCATTCGTTAGATGTGCATAGTCAACTGCGCTTTTACATTCACAGAACTGCTGGTCATAGACAGTCTGACCAGTTCATCTCCTTTGCCAAATTTAACTTGGATAAACCTGTTTCTAAGGTCACATTATCACGATGGATCTCGGTGTATTCTATCTGCCTATGAAAGTTCTGGGAGGCCTGCACCTCGGGGAGTTCATGCACACTACTCGTGCTATATCTACCTCCGCTGCCTTTAGGTCTAGAGTGTCTTTAGATGATATTTGTTCCGCAGCCACTTGGACCTCATCTCATAGCTTTATCAGCCATTATAAGCTGGATGTTATCTGCAGAGGGAGAGCATCTTTTGGCTCCGCAGTGCTCCGGAATATCCTTCCATGATGACCGCCCAAGATCCAGGTAGCTGGGGACTCTGTCCCAAAGGTTGCTGACAAATGAAGTACCTACTTCAGATTAAGAAAGTTATGTACTCACCATAACGCTCCATCTGAGTAGGAAACTTAATGTCTGCAACCATCCCCCCTCCTTCCCCCTGACCTTCAGACGTTTTAGTCCCTGGATGTCCACCTTCCAGTCCACTACGGGGCATATTTAACCTTTTAGCTGCTTATATGAGGGCAAGCTTGATCTGAGGTCAGTCAGGGTTGGCAGGGGATTATGGGTAAGGGGAGGAGCTAGGAGCTTGGATCTAATAGCTGTGAAACAATTTGCCGGCTCTGATCCGAGATCGGATCCGATACTCAAAGGTTGCAGACAAATGAAGTTTCCTACTCAGATGGAACGTTATGGTGAGTACATAACTTCTTATTCATCACGTTTCACTGTTGCAGTCATTACTGTAGGTTTCTCTTGCTGGCAGGCAGCCCTCAGTCGGCCAGAGTCCCAAAGTCTGGGTCCGGCATCGGCTGAAGTCGCTCCCACACTGACGTCAAGTGCGCCAGGGGTATAAGGGCTCCAGCTGATGCCATCTTCAGTTTTTCTTGCCACGCGGTGCCCGAAGCAGAAGCAGTTGGCAAGTGCCGGTCGGCCAACTCTTGTGATTTTCTTGTGTTTTTCAAACCGAAGACTTCATTAAGCTAAGTACCCCGTTGGGGAAACTTTTTCTTGCTCTAGTCCGATGTCAGAAAAAGTTAATTGCATTTCTTGTGGGAAGCAAATACCTCATAAGGATTTTCACTCTTACTGTATCCCTTGCCTAGGCCCTGACCACGACGTAGCTAGTTGTTGGTTCTGTGCTAGGTTTAACCAACGCACTATAAAGCGTAGGTACGATTTTGCCTTTCATTATTTTGGAAGAAGATTTAACTATAAAATGTCATCGGAATCTTATCCGACTACCGGAGTTTACAAGAAGCGAAAGGATAAGGACAGGCCTCCGAGGTCCAAGACGGATGACTATTTTCAGCCAGAGTCAGTTGCCGGTTTGTCAGTAGTCAGCGAGGCGCTTTCGTAGCCCCTGACGTCTGCCACTTTGGAACCGTTTGCCGATACAGACTCCCATGAGGAGCCGATGAGGCCTTCAGCATCTCAAGGGACTGGACCTTCGAATATCGCTCCCTCGGATGGGTCCGGAGCCGCTGTGCAGGTACAGGCTTCCGAGGGAGTTTTCAGGCCTACATAACTGCATGTAAGGATGGCTTCAGTTTCAAAGACAAAGGCTAAGACTCCAACTAAGGCAAAGAAGCAAGCTCAAGCCTCTTCGGATCAGGGGCCTAAACCGCAGAAACAAATGCTCAAGATGGCCGAAGACCTGTTGACTATGATTAGGGGTTAACATCCCCCTCCAGACAAAAGGCCTAGGCAAGAGCCTGATTATGAATCTTCTGATCAGGTCTCCATTTCCTCTGTCTCTTCCTCTGAACATGATTACGCTTTCCCTCCTTATGAGGATTCTGATGCTGAGGACTCTGTTCCTTCAGCTTCTCTTCCTGAAGATTATTCTTTTGGGGAAACCTTACATGATATGAGGGAGCACTTTCACTGGGAATGTCAGGAATATTCTGAATCCAAGAAAAGGCTCAGGGATTTTCTTCTCCTCCAACAGCATAGGCCTTTGGCTATTCCCCCTGTGTTATAGTGTGTGATGTTTTTACAGAATCTACCTTGACTCCTGATTCTTTTCCCCCGGCTCCTGTCAAATCAGACAGCTATTACAGGGTCCCAGACTCTCAAATTCCTTTCTAAAAATCCTGCAGCTAACCCAGAAACTATTTCTCAAGGTCCTAAGGGTGTTAAAGCAGCCTCTGCCAAGAACCCTGTCCCCTCTGATAGACTCCAGAGCCTTGGAAAGATGGGGCAAAAAGGTTTATACTTCTGCTACTTTGTCTGTTAGAGCTTTTAATTGTCAATTTCATATGTTAAAATATCAACAGTATCTTTTGTCTGTCTTAAAACAAAAAAATGTTTGCTGTTTCTGGTTGTGCAGAGAATAAGGAGCTACAGAATTTAATGCATGCTACAGTGCAAGTGGGGAAACGTACCCTGCATTGTGGCTTTGATTCTTTGGAGGCTTCTTGCTGGGCTGCAAGCAACAGGTGATGTTATTAGAAGGCATGCTTGGTTAAAGGAGCAAAGTCTGCCAGATCAGGTTAAAACCAAATCTATGCAGATGGTTGAGGATTTTTTGCAGGTGCAGCCACCGAGATTTAGTAGGAACTGGCCAGCTACAAATTGGACCTTTCCGAGCTCTGACAGACCTCAGAGGCAGATACAGGCGCACCAGAGGGAGAGCTCAGGCACAAGCCCCTTACAGATCTAGGCAGTGGAGTGCGTCCACTCCCAAAGGTGGAGACGAAAGGTCGCAACCTTACAGAAAACAGTCACAATGACTCTCCCTTGATTGCTCCAGGATCTTTTCCCCTGGAAGCACCTTTGGGAGGAAAAATCTCACTCTTTCTACAAAATTGGAGCCGCATAACCCAAGACAAATGGGTTCTGGACGTAGTCTCAAGGGGCTACAAGTTTTATTTTCACACCTTGCCAAAACCAAACAGTTGGCCAGATCTGCCAAAAAATCAGTGGGCAGAAGCACAAAAACAAGTGCAATCCCTTCTGGCTATGAGGGCCATAGAATTGGTACCAAACATAGAAATAGGGCAAGGTTTTTATTCAAGACTTTTCAAGGTTCCCAGAAAGGAAAACACATGGAGACTAATCCTGGACGTTTCAGTCTTAAACACCTTTCTGGATATACCAAAATTCAAAATGCTCACTCTGCAGCAGCTACTGCCTATGCTGGGCAAGAACGCTTGGATGGTGACTCTGGACTTGAAGGAAGCATACCTGCATGATCCAATAAGACAAAACTGCAGAATATACCTGAGATTCAAGGCAGGCTCGAAGCATTACCAGTTCTCTGCTTTGCCCTTTGGCTTATCTACTGCTCCCAGGGTCTTTACCAAGTGCCTGGCACCAGTAATGGCATTTTGCAGACAGAAGGGCATTCAAATATACCCTTATCTAGACAATTGCCTCATTCAAGCAGACAACAAGGATACTCTGCTTCAGCATTTGGACTTTGTGCAAAATCTCCTCAGGTGTCTAGGGTTTACTGTGAATCTGAGGAAATCAAACCTGGTACCTACACAACAGATTACATTCCTGGGAGCTCTTTAAAGCACTACAACCCAGATGGCTTACCTGACACCAGACAAATGCAAGGCTTCCTCTTTCAAAACCCTGGCTTCCTCTTTCAAAACCCTGGCTTCAATGAGTCAGCTACCTGCAAGAAAACTTCTGCAGGCTTTGGGTTACATGGCATCCTGCATCTTGCTAGTTCCATATGCAAGACTGCATATGATGAAGATACCGTGGTACCTGAAGAGTGTATGGTCTCAGCATTGTCACAGTTTGGAAACAATGATTGCAATCCTACCTTGCCTCAAGCAGGAATTTCTTTGGTGGGCCAAGGCCTGTCTCCAGAACAAGGGAAAGCCTTTCTGTCCCATTCCAGCCAAACAAGTCATAACTACGGATGCCTCTGATTATGCATGGGGAGCCCACATGCAAGGAAAATGTCTTCAGGGTGCCTGGACAATGGACCAGATGCACCTTCACATCAATTTGAAGGAGATGTTAGCTGTACAGAATGCCCTGACAGTTTTCAAGGATCTTATACAGCCAGGTCCATTATTGATAAGGGCAGACAACACTACAGTGATGTGGTACATAAGCAGGGGGGTTCCCACTCCTACCCCCTGTTCAGACTGGCCATGAATCTGTGGTTCACAGCACTGGCCTACAAAGTGGATTTGCAGGCTCAATTTCTGCCAGGGAAAAACAACACTTTGGCAGACAGTCTAAGCAGAAACCTTTCAGATCCTCACGAATGGAGGTTGGATGCTCAGATATTCAGGATGATGAGGCATGGGGATGCCCGGACATGCATCTTTTTGCATCCCCCCCAGAACTACCAGCTTCGAACTTTCTGCACGAGAACTTACCACAAACTGGCATGGAAAGTGGATGCTCTCTCATTCAGTTGGAAGAACCTCTCAGTGTATGCTTTCCCTCCACTGCCTCCTCTTCTGAAAGTGTTGCTAAAAATCAAACAAGACAAACCAAAAATGATTCTACTGGCTCCCAATTGGCCTCAACAGTTCTGGTACTCAACATTGATGAACCTATCTCAGGAACCTCCTTGGATTTTACCTCAAATTCTGCACTTACTGTCTCAACAGGAAGGCCGGATCCTGCACAACCAAATCAAAACTCTGAGCCTAGCAGCTTGGTGGATTCAAGGGCTATGAATAATACTGCCCTTACCAAACAGGTAATGGATGTAATTCTAGAAGCCAGAAGGCCTAGCACCAGGAAATCTTATGCAGGAAAATGGAAGCGATTTTGCGCCTGGAACCAATCTCAAGGTTTTGATACTACAACTGCAAACATTCCTCTGATTTTACAGTACCTAACAGAGATGCTGCATAAGGGCCTATCTTTTTTTTCTATTAAAATACATGCCTCAACCATTTCTGCTCATTGCAATACGGATCCTCCAATCTTCTCTCATCCTTTACTCAAACAATATCTCAGAGGGGCAAAAAAATTAAGGCCTCCTAGAACAGCACCTACTCCCACTTGGGATCTCAATTATGTTTTGGAAAAACTAACTCTGCCTCCTTTTGAGCCTGCTGCTACTACAGATTTAAAGTTTGTCATGGAAAACGGCTCTCCTTTTAGCTATAACCTCTGCCAGGAGAGTTTCGGAGTTGCAAGCACTCATGGCTGTGGAGCCTTTCATTATTTTTCACCAGGATAGGGTTTCTCTGAGGACAAACCCCACATTCATGCCTAAGGTAGTTTCAAAGGTAGCTTTGAATCAGTCTATTCACTTACCTACCTTCTACCCTAATCCTTAAAATAAAGGAGAGAGGATTTTGCATTCTTTAAACATACACAGCTTCGTTTTTACCTGGATTAGGACCAAGACCTTCAGAAAAACAGACAAATTGTTTGTAGCCTTTGCTACCACATTGCTGGGAAAGGCAATTACAAAGCAAACTATCTCTAAATGGATTGCCCATTGCATCAGATTCTGCTACTCATCATGGCAAACAAGTTCCCAGTAATATCAGGACACATTCTACTAGAGCTGCGGCTACTTCAGCAGCCTTTCTCAGAGGAGTACCTACCAAGGAGATCTTAGAATCTGCTACTTGGAGTACTAAGCACTAGTCTTCCTCTCTACTCTAAATCTAGGGCTGGCTTTGCCTCTGTGGTTCTGCAGGGCCTTTTAGCCGCCCCTTCTGTGGCATAGCCAACCTCCCTTCCTTAGCTTTGGGATTCTACCATACAGTAATGACTGCAACGGTGAAACACGATAAACATAGTACAGTTGTGTACTCTTACCATAAATGTAGATGTTAGAGTGTATTCGCTGTTGCAGTCTGGGATACCCTCCCTCCTATACTCTTTTGTTATTTCTGTGAGTTCTTTCATGGATTTCTACACTCTACTCTTCTTCTGAGGTGTATTTGCAGCTTATGGTGGGGATGTTTTCTGATTCATGTTTACTTATGTTTCAGACCATGCTGTTGGCCTTCTTTTTTGGGCACCTGACATCTAGGGCAAGAAAAACTGAAGACGATGGCATCGGCTGGAGCCCTTATACCCCTGGCGCACTGACGTCAGGGAGGGAGTGACTTCAGCCAATGCCGGACCCAGACTTTGGGACTCTGGCCGACTGAGTGCTGCCTGCCAGCAAGAGAACCCTACAGTAAAGACTGCAACAGTGAATACACTCTAACATCTACATTTATGGTAAGAGTACACAGCTGTACTTTCAACAATTAATCACAAAGGAAGCATTTAAAAAAATACTTAAAAGGTTTTTTACAGAGGTCATATGTAATAATACAATATAATTCTGCCTACTATAAAATACATTACATAAAAATACTATCCTCCTATAAAATGCATAAATATAAAAAATGATTGAAATAGAAAAATGTTATCAGAACCTAACATCTATGCGACTAAAACAGTACAAGACCACCGTCATGTGGCACTCGAAATTATTGCACCTAACCCATTTTTAATTTACTACTAACAAGATATTACTTCTAAGTAAGACGCATACTGACATTTTGTACATAGAAATCTTTCCTAAAATTTATTAAAAAAAATTTTTTTTCGCAATCTGATAGATTTTGTCCAATTTTAGGGACTGGTTTTCAAAGTGATGAAGGAAGCAATACTGACAATGTACGCACTGAAGAAAAGAACTATAATAGCGCGTTCATGTTGAATTTTAATTGCGAGTCTGGGATAATTAAACAGATAGTTACTAGAAATTGGAACATGTTTTTGGATTTTTCAGACCTTAATACAATTTTTAAACAACATATCAGTTATAGAAGGGATAGGAATATTAAAAATATCTTAGAAAATAGTACACGTCATAGTGAGACAATTGGAAAAAGGGCACATATGTGGCAGATGCACACAGTGCAAGTATGTGATGAACAAAGAATGTCACTACTTATTGGGTAGGGAAAGATTACTTTTAAATAATACCTACACCAGTTGTGATAAAATGGTGTGTATCTTGCTGAGTGTAAAAAGTGCACATCCTTCTATGTCGGAAAAACAGAGAGGGCCTTAAGAAGAATTTACGAACATATGTATGAGATTCGTAAACAGGATTTGAATAATGCCCTATACAAACACAGCATAGTATGCAAGGACTAATTTCATGTTTTTTGTGCTGGAAGTAATCCCACATGACAGAGGAGGTGATTGGGGAAAAAAGGATTGAGGTGAGGGAACTATACTGGCAATTGGCTCTTAAGGCTTGCAGGATACCAGGGTTAAATGAACATGTTTCTATGGTACCTGTTTTACAACTTGGCTCTTAGCTGCAAGATTGTGAAAAATGGTTGTTTTTTAAAATAAATTTTAGGAAAAATTTCTTGTGTACAAAATGTCAGTATGTGTCTTAGAAGGAATATCCCATTAGTAGTAAATTAAAAAAAATGGGTTGGGTGCAATAATTTCGAGTGCCACATGATGGTGCTCTTGTGCTGTTTTTGTCACAGATGTTAGGTTCTGATAAAATTTTTCTATTACAATAATTTTTTATATTTATGCATTTTTTTATATTTATAAATTTTATAGGAGGATAGTATTTTTGTGTAATTTATGTATTTTATAGTAGGCAGAATTATATTGTATTATGAATGATTGCTGTAAAAAAAACTTAAGAGTCTTTTTTTTTTTTTTAAATGCTTCCTTTGTGATTGTTAGAACTAATTATTACAAGTTTCAAAGTGATTGGATAATTGTGTGGGATTGGTTTATATATAAGGGGGATGTGTTTAATGATGTGCTTTGCTGAGGGAGTTACATTGTTGACGAAAAACGCGGTGAACAAGTTAAGTGTTTTTTGTGTATGTGGTTTTGTTAAAGTCGAAGTTTGTGGTCTTTGGTGGCTGCGGGTGCTTTGTTTTTTGATTTTTGTGGAAGTTACTTTTGAGGTGCCTTTTCCTCCTATCAGTTTTTATAGCAGGTCACTTGACCAGTTCTGCTCTCCGTTGCATCTTTTTTTTCTTAATGATGTGGGAAGGTTTAAAAAAAAGGTTGAAGTGAGTGGCTGACCTTAGTTTTTATATACCTTCAAGACTTTTTATAATCTATTTCCAAATCCATAAATGTCTTAATACTAAGTTGTTTTTCTGATGACATCTTTTTCTTTGCTCTGCAGATATAAGAAAACTCAGGAGACCTTGTCACAAGCAGGACAGAAGACTTCTGCTGCCTTAACATCTGTTGGTTCTGCAATCAGCAAGACACTGGGAGGCATGAGGTGAGATACTAGATGCTGTTCTTTTGAGATGTTAAAAAAAAAAAAAAATTACAGGATGTATAAAGGTTTAGACTTCTGGTTGCTGCTTTCAACAGCACCATGCTAGTTTGGGGAACAAGTCAAACAAAGGAGAGCTTGATATTTTTCCATGTCTTGAATGGCAGTTATATAAAAACTCCTGTCTGTGGCTAATGCAGTGTGTATCCACACATTGTGTGGTTTGACCATGAGGGAGTGAAGTCTGAGGGAGACAAAGCTCTCCTTTTGTACAGTTCGTGACAGCTTCCTTGTTTATTTTTTTTTACTGTCAGTTCACTTTGGGAAAAGTGTCTGTCTTACAGGAGTTGTATAACTTTGTGTTTGGGAACTGATGTTTTGGAAGGTGTTTTTTGCTGATTAGGACTGCAGTTTTAGTTGGCTTGTCCACTTACTGATTTTCTCATATCCCTCTGATGTGGCCTTGCTGACCTGTATGGACCAGGAAGTCCGTCTTTGGGTGTTCCAGTGCCCAATGTAGGCTTGGAAAACCATCCATTTTCAGTGTTAAGGACACCCGTGGATATCTTCCCTGGGTTGCCAATTAAGAGAACTCTTGCTTGAGATGCAATGCCTTCCCCTTTTCAGTCTTCCTTCAAGGATGTTTGTAAAAGAACGCAGAAGAAAATTAATCATTCTGATAAACAGAGAGATGGTTTGAGTTTAACACATTAGATGCAGGAGTCGTAGAGTATTTTCGCGAGATGGTTTCAGTGTGTAACACATTAGATGCAGGAGTCAGAGTATTTTCCTGTAGACCAAATAAAGGGTTTTCATTCCAGAATGTTTGTTTCCAAAGAAAGAGCACTCTTTGAGACCAGTTTTAGATCTTTATTCTGTCTTTTTTGTAAAGATTTCAAGTTGTTGAGCTTTCAGACTGTTTGCGTTGATCCCAGGTCAGAGTCTTATGGTAAATTAGACCTCAAAAATGCTTACATTCCTATTCCAATAGGTAGCTTCAAGAGATTTCTAAGATTTTTTGTCTGGATCTTGTTACCAATTCCCTTTACTCTTTGGGCTGTCCCTTACACTGATGGTGATGTTCTTCGTGTTTCACTGTTGCAGTCATTACATTTGCGTTATCTGCTTTCAGGTAGCCCTCATTCAGCCTGCGTCAGTTGCTGTCCCTTCTTCCATGATGTCAGGGGTATAAAACATGCAGCCGACGCCATTACATCAGTCTTTCTTGCCATGCGGTGTCCGAAGCAGAAGCAGTTCACAAGTGCCGATCGTCCGACTCCTGAAATTTTCGTTTTCGAGTTTCAGAACCAGTCTTCAACTAAAGCTAAATACCCAGTTTGGGAAACTTTTTTTCTTGCTCCTTACCGATGTCAGTAAAAGTTAATAATTGCATTACTTGTGGAAAGCAAATACCTCATAGGCCCTGACCATGATTTACCTTGATGTCGGTTTTGTGCTTTATTCAATCAGCGCACTATCCATTGTCTGTATATTTTCACCTCTAAATATTTCGGTTCTCGATTTAATTATCCAGAAATGTCGTCAGTTAGCCATCCGACTACCGGGATTCCGAAAAAACACAAAGATAATGACAGAGGCCGCCGAGGTCCAAAACTGCCGACGACACTTCTCCTAAGCCAGTCACCAGTTCGCTAGGTACTCAGTGAGGCGCTTTTGCAGCCCCTGATACCCGCTACTTCTGATTCTACTGAGACCCATTTGGAGTCTGGTATGGCGCGAGATGCTTCAACTATGGAACCCGCAGATATCTCTACCTTGGATGGGTCCGGAGCCGCTGTGCAGGCACCGGCTTCTGAGGGTCTATTCAGGCCTACGGACTTGCATATTAAACTGCCCCCTCCTTTACTTTTGGGCCTAAATCTTGATCCTTGCCTAAAAAAAAAACGATGCCCAGGCCTCTATGCCTAAAAAAAACAAATGATAATGGCTGAAGATCTAATAACTCTAATTGGGGTAGCTAACCCCCTCCATCCTTCTTAGAGGCCTAGAACTGAAGCTGATTATGAATCTTCTGATCAGGATTCTATTTTTTCTGATTCTTCTGATGATCTGGATTTGCCCTTCTCTACTTATGAAGATTCTGATGGAGGACTCCATTTTCTCTGCCTCCCCTCTTGAGGATTTTTCTTTTGGGGGAAACCTTACATACTCTGAGAGCATTTCTACTGGGAAAGCCAGAATTTTTCTGATTCAAAAAAGAGGCTTAGGGATTTCTTTCTCCTACCTCAGCATAAGCCTTAAGCTGTTCCTCCTGTACTAGACATTGTTGATGCTTTTTCGGAATCTAGTTTTGCCCCTGATTCCCTGCCTCCTGCTCCAAGAAAACCTGACAGATACTACAGGGTCCCTGCGTCCCACAAGTTCCTTTTTAAAAATCCTATTGCAGATCCAGAGACTATTTCACAGGGGCCCAAAGGCATTAAGGCTTCTACTGCTAAAAATCCTACCCCTTCCGATAGAGACTCCAGGGCTGAAACCTTGGCCATTTGGGCTTTAAACTGCCAGTTTCATATACTAAAGTATCAGCAACATGTTATTGGACTGCTTAAATAGAAAATTATGTTGATTCCTGACTGTGTGGAAAATAAAGAATTACAGGATTTAATGCATTCTGCTGAACAAGTTGGAAAACATTGCAATGCGGTTTTGATTCATTAGAGGCCTCTTGCAGGGCTGATGTTACTGGGTTTGTGCTCAGGTGTGCTTGGCTCAAGGAGCAATCTTTGCCTGATCATGTTAAAGCTAAATTGTTGGATGCTCCTTTAAATCAGGACCACCTGTTTGGCAACAAGGCTGAGAAAGTTCTTAAAAAAATGGAAGATGAAGCTAAATCTATGCAAACTGTTAAAGATTTTTTTACAAGTTCAGCCTCCTAGATTTAGTAGGCACTGGCCCTCTAAGAATTGGTCCTTTCCAGCCCCTTCCAGGTCTTCTCAAGCCAAACCCAGACACAGCAAAACCCCCAGGTTTCAGTCCCAGGGGACACACAGAACTAAGCAGTGGGAGGCCTCCACTGGGAATGATAAGACCCCCCCGGGAATGATAAGACCCCCCATGGTAAACTGTCTCAATGACTTCCTTTTATAATTTCCAAGCACTTATCAACTGACTGCCCCCTTGAGGGGAAAGATTGCTCTTCATGCAAAGAATTGGGAACTCGTTATCCAGGACAAAATATAGTGTCCCAAGGATACAGATTTCACTTCCACACGTTGCCAACCACACGTTGCCAACACCAAGCGGGTGGCCGGACCTACCCCCAAATCAGTGGGCAGAGGCCCAAAAACAAGTACTTTCTCTCTCAAGCATGGGGGTTATTCAACTGGTATCAGAAGAGGAAAAGGGACAAGGTTTCTACTCGAGACTTTTCCTGGTACCCAGAAAAGACTATTCATGACGTCCTGTCCTGGACCTGTCTACTCTAAACACCTTTTTGGAGATTCCAAAATTCAAGATGCTGACTCTTCACCGCTTACTTCATATGCTAGGTAAAGATGTCTGGTTGGCAACACTAGATTTAAAAGAAGCATACCTGCACATCCCAATCAGGGAATCTTGCAGAAGATACCTACGCTTCAAAGCAGGCTACACGCACCATCAGTTGTCTGCACTGCCCTTTGGCTTATCTACTGCGGCCAGGTTATTCACAAAGTGCCTAGCTCCAGTTATTGTATTTGCAGGCAAAGAAATATTTAAATATACCCATACCTGGACAATTGTCTAATTCAGGCAGAAAGTCAGGACATACTTTTGAATCATCTGGCCTTTGTACAAAGGGTTCTAACTTGTTTGGGGAACACCATAAATGAAAAGAAATTGCACCTGGTACCCTGTCAAATTATATTCCTGGGAGCAAGCTTGAGTACAACTTCCCAGATGGTTTACCTCACGCCAGAGAAACAAATTCATTTGACAAACTACTTCAAACAAGTGGCCAAAAAAACCCTGCTTATCTGCAAGACAAATACTGCAAGCCTTTGGGGTTCATGGCTTCTTGCATTATTCTAATTCCATATGCAAGACTGCATATGAGGAAACTACAGTGGTATCTAAAAAGCCTTTGGTGTCAACATTCTCAAGACCTGGAAACAATGATTCCTATCATACCTTGCCTATGCCTAGAGTTCCTTTGGTGGGCAGAGGCCTGCCACCAAAACAAGGGACTACCTTTCACACCACCCCCTGCCACCCAAACCCTAACAGACGCATCAGACTATGCATGGGGGGGCTCACCTGGCAGGGAAGTGCATTCAGGGCAAATGGAACCCAAGCCAAATGCACCTGCATATCAGTCAAAAAGAAATGTTAGCTGTACAGAATGCTCTGACAGCCTTTAAGGACCACATTCTTCCAGGACAACTAATGGTAGACGGACAACACTACTGTCTTGTGGTACATAAACAAGCAGGAGGGTACACATTCTTACCCCTTCTGCAGACTAGCCATGGCATTGTGGAACACAGCCTTGAGCTGCCAAGTGCACCTACAATCTCAATTCCTGCCAGGAAAATTAAATACACTAGCAGACGGACTAAGCAGAAACCTCATGGACCCACACGAGTGGAAACTGGAACCAAGGATTTTCAACATGTTGCAAGCAAATGGGGGAGCCCATATATAGACCTGTTTGCCTTTCCCCAGAGCTTCCAATTGGACAAATGTTGCACAAGGACTCCCCACAAACAAGCTTGGAAAGTGGATGCTCTGTTCTTCAGCTGGAAAAACCTATCTATGCCTTCCCCCCTCTGCCTCTGCTCTCCAAAGTGCTAGTAAAAATCAAACCGGACAAACCAAGGATGATTTTGATTGCTCCAGACTGGCCGCGCCAAAACTGGTACCCCCTCCTGCGCAGTGTCATGGTTATCTCCATGGCACCTGCCTCAGACTCCTTCCCTGCTGTCTCAGCAGGAGAACCAGAGTCTGCACCCTCCGCTTCTAACACTGAACCTTGCAGCCTGGCTAATTACTTAATCTATCCTTTACCATCCCTCAGCAAACCTATGATGGATATTTTAGAGGCAAGGAGGCCTTGTACTAGAAAAACTTATGCTGAAAAATGGAAAAGATTCTGTGCCTGGAACCAATCTCAAGGGATGAGCACAGCAGAGCCCAGTTTACCTCAGATTTTACAATACTTAACTGAGATGCTTCACAAGAGCCTGTGTTTTTCCTCCATTAAAATCCACGCCTCAGCCATTTCAGCTCATAACACAGAACTGCCCCTCTTCTCTCATCCACTGCTCAAGCAGTTCCTCAGATGGGCCAAAAGTTTGAGACCACCCAGGAGAGCTCCAACCCTAGCCTGGAACCTTAACTTTGTCTTGGAGAAACTCACTACTTCCTTTCAAGCCAGCTGCTACTGCAGACTTAAAATTTCTTTCTTGGCAAACAGCTTGCCTTTTAGCAATCACTTCAGCTAGAAGGGTATCTGAGTTACAGGCCCTTATGGCAGTGGAGCCTTTCATCATCTTTCATGTAGACAGGATGTCCCTCAGAACCAATACATCCTTCATGCCCAAGGTGGTATCCAGTGTGGCTCTTAATCAGTCCATTCATTTGCCAACCTTCTTTCCCAATCCACAGAATAAAAGGGAACGGATATTGCATTCCTTAGATGTGCACAGTCAACTTAGATTCTACTTGGACAGGACTAAACCTCAGAGAAAATCTGAACTGCTGGTGGCATTTGCTGCAGGGGCAGAGGGGGAGGGCTATTTCAAAGCAGACCATTTCTAACTGGAATAAGCCATTGCATTAATTTCTGCTATAAGCACCATGGACAACCTATCCCCCAGGGGATCAGACCTCACTCCACCAGGACTATATCTACCTCTACAGCCTTTCTCAGAGGCGTACCTACCAGGGACATCCTAGAAGAGGCTACCTGGAGTTCTGTACATACTTTCACCAAGCATTATCATTTGCCAATTTTCTCTAAATCCAGAGCTGGCTTTGCCACTGCAGTCATGCAGGGCCTTATAGCTGGACCTAATGCTATCTACATTCCTCTTCCCAACTATAGCTTTGGTAATTTACCCAAATGTAATGACTGCAACAGTGAAACACTAAACATAGTACAGTTGTGTACACTTATCATTATTGTACATGTTTGAGTGTGTTCACTGTTGCAGTCCTAGCTACCCTCCCTCCAGCCCCCTAACCTCTTTTGGCTGTACCTCTACTTTCCTTTACTATGCTTAAAAGCCTTTTTGGTGTGTTTGCTTTTTTGTTGACTGTATATCTTTGTGCTTTTATATTTAATTGCTTCCCACCTGACATCTGGGGCAAGAAAAACTGATGTAATGGAGTCTGCTGCATATTTTATACACCTGACGTCAAAGAAGGGACAGCAACCAACGCAGGACCCAAGACTTTGTTAATCCGGCCGACTGAGGGCTATCCACAAGCAGATAACCCAAATGTAATGACTGCAACAGTGAATACATTTCAACATCTACATTTATGGTAAGTGTACACAACTGTACTTTTTCTAGCCATAGTAGTGGCCCACTGCAGATCGCAGGGTATTCACATTTTCCTTGTTTAGATGATTTGCTTATTTGTGTAGTCTTCCTTTACAAAGGTAACTTCCCTTCTAGAGCATCTGGGATGCCAGATATGTAAAAAAATATCCATCACACAGGATTATGTTTCTAGGTTTCCTGATACAAATCCTTTAGAGAAAGGAAGTCTTCCTGAACTTACTTTGCCAGTCTCAAGCTACTGAAAGAATTTCTTAGGATATTGGGCCTAATGACTTGTATGATTCTCATGATTGCTGGTTGCAAGACTACATATGAGAAAGATTCATTGGTACTTGAGAAACATTTGGGCCCCACATTCTTATTCCTTAGTTTCATATTGCAGTCTTGGGCTTCTAGTCAACTGCATTGGTGGAGGGATCAGATTGCTCCCAGTCCAGTTCTCCCTTTTTCTCCAGGCATCCCAACAGTTTGATCGGTACTGACTGATTCTTTAGATTTTGCTTGGGTTTCGGTGAGGGTAAAAGTACAAGGACTATGGGGACAGTTCAGATAGATAAATGTACATCAGTATCAAAGAAACATTTGTTGTGATTCATGTCATAAAGTCTCTGCATCATTTTTGGGACCCAGGTGCAGATCTTGACAGCACCACAATGATGTGGTGCGTGAACAGGTGGGCACCAAGATCATACCCTCTGAGCTGGCTGTCAGTGATAGTCTGGCAGTTAACTCTACTGCGCTGCTCAAGTCTTCAAGCTTCTTCTCTGACATCAGAGCAAAATAGTGGGAGACCAGCTAAGTGCATCCTGGGCAGACCCCCTCATGAGTGGAAACTCAATCAAGAAGTCTTACAGGAGTTGATCCAGATGTGGGGAACACTGCAAATAAATCTGTTCTCCTCTTTTCAAAACATACAGCTAACATTCTTTTCCAGGGCGCCCTGCAAGTAAGCCTGGAAAACAGATGCTGTTTCGTTCCACTGGTCATGGATGTTTCTGTATGCATTATTACCCTCTTGAGTGATTCAAGGTAACTGAAGATTCAGGAAGACTCTCCAAAAATCATTGTGGGATCTCCATTCTGGCCAGGCAGAGTTGGTTCTCCCTTCTAATATATTTGACCTGGGCAATTACTGTACACTTCCTTACAGACTAAATCTACTCGCACAAGGCAAGGGGAGTTAGATACAGCCAAACAACTCTCAACTGATTCCCTGGATGGTGTGATACCTTTTTGGTACCTCTTTCATGAGGATGTGCAGTTGGTGTTGAAGGTGAGCTACTAAAAAATATGTTGACAAGCGGAGGAGTTTTTCTAATTGGTGCCTAGCCAATGACCAGGGACCCGTCGGGGATTTTCTACTGCTGGTGCTTAAATATTTATATGAATTACTATCTTCTGGCCTCTTTTTTAAGCCTTTATAAAGGTATATTTTGCGGCTATTTCAGTGTGTCTGCCCACGGATCTCCCTTTCTTCCGTCTGTTTTTTGTCAGATAGTTTCTAAAAGGAGTTTTGCACCCAAGATCTTCTCATAGACCGGTTCCTCCTCCTTGGAATCTGTTTTTTTTTTTTTTTTGCTAGAAAATCTGTTCACCCTTTGAACTGGCCAGTCAGACTAACATACAAGCTTCATTACCTGGAAAAATGTTTTTCTAATTGCTCCGACATCTACAAGAAGAGTACCTGAATTGCATTCTGTCATGGTGGGAGAATCATGTCCCTTTCTGTTGAGACAGGGTCACTGTGCATCAACCCCTTTTTTATACCCATAGTTTTTTTTTGCAGAGCTCATGTTGAATCAAGTTGTCAATCTCCCGGTTTTCTATCAAGATCAAAATAAAAAGAGGAAAGTTTCTACACACTCTGAATGTTCACAGGCAGCTCAGATGCTGTCTTGACAGAGCAAAGTCCTTTAGGAAACATAACCAGCTGTTTTTCCAATTTTATTTATTTATTTTTTTTGGGGGGGGGGGTAATCTCACCATGAAAATTTCAATCCAGGCAGTGTTCAGCCACATTCTGCTAGAGCTTCTATGATATACTGGAAAGGGGTGGACTTTAGAATTATTCTACAGGCAGCACCTTGGTCTTCATCCATACATTTACAAAGCACTGCAAACCATTTTCCAGAGGTTTCTGGACCCATACCCCCCCCCGGTAAGTTTTGGTAATCTACCAATAAAGTACTGCAGCAATGAGAATGATGAATATAATACAGATGTCAAAGTTACACTTGCCATGAGCAGTAGATATTTGAATTTTTGTACTACCACCACATATCCGCTTAAAACAAACCAATACCAAAATTCAGTTCAGCAAAGCTGATTATTTTCCTGAAATTAAACAATTGTAAACAAATGTGCATTACTGTTCTTTACCTCTCTTCTGGTGACAATAAGGCTCTGTTGGAAGATGTCCTACATTGGATATCCATATGAATTTCACAAAAAAAAATAGTACTGGGTAATAATGAATGTCAGTTAGTTGGACATCAACTCTAACTCCCCTACATCTAGCATGAACTGATTTGGTTTCACACAACTAATTAATATCCCCACACATTATAGCAAGACATCAGATTCCTTATTAGACTGGATTCTAGTAGCAGACCCTTGCTAAATACACCACAACAAGTACAATGTCCGACTCTTTCAGTGATCATCTCCCATTCTCTACAGTGAGACATCAAACAATTTCATCTAATTGCCTGGATGTTTCAAGTCTGATAACTTTTAGGCATCTTTTTCATGATGACATGCAGTATGTATTGAAGACAAACTACTAGATGTTCCTATATTAACAAGTGGAAGATATTTTTTACTTTGTGCCTAGCCCTAGACCAGGGGACCCATCAGGAATGTTTTGACAGTAGAAACTGAACAACATTGTGACCTTAGTTTAGAAGAAAATGATCTAAGGAAGAGCTGCTTGATTTAGTAGAGATAGTCCGAATGGCGAAAGAAAATCAGCAAGCAAAGGAGAGTAGTATTGCTGGAACTGAATTCATCCTCAAGTCTTTGTGAGTACTTTCATGAGGAGGACCCTATTACAAAATCTCAAGACTGCACTGATATGGACTGTATTTTATATAGCATGAATCATGGACACCAGGCAGGTTAAAAAATAAGATAGCTGAGTGCACAAGTCCAAGGATAAAAAAAAAATGTACCCAATCCTGGTAGAGGCACTGATGCTAAGACTGGAAAAAGTCTAGACATGAAAACATTCCTGCAATGGGATTAGGCCAGGCTCAGGGAGAGGATGGGCCCCCCTTTTGTAGATGGAAGTAGTAGTCCACAAAAAAACACAAACTGATAGGCCAAGAAATAGCCATAAAGATGATAGAGCAGACTAAGAAATTTTGTATTGTTACCGTTATGCAAGAAGCCCAGAATTTCTAGATAGAAGATGTACAAAAAGATTGAGAGAAATAAGAGGAAAGATAAGTACTTGCACATGAAAAACTGTCAGAAGCTTCCAATACAAATTTGTGTTAGTAAAACAGATTTATGCAAAGCATTATATAGACAAACCTTAGGCTGTTTGGAAAAAGACAGAGGAAGCGTGAAAATATAAAGAACAACGTTTTGAGAGACAAAACAAATGGATGTAGGAAAGAAAGATGTGGTATAGTGCAATATTTATGCGAAGGACAAAACCAAACTAATGAATACAAAAAAAAAAAACTGCTCCAAAGAAGAGAAATAGAGGCAAAAGCACCCAGATATGGAAAACTTCACAGTTCACAATACAGAAAATATCACAAAGGGGAACATAGAACAGAATAGAAGCTGAAGTTATGGAATACCTACAAAGTGAAGGATTTAGTATAGAAAGTCTAACACTGGATCTTGTATCAGTTTTCATTAATTTCTCAACCATTGCATTTGGATCTGATCCTCGGATCTGACTCTAACAATAATTTAGCTCGTGGCCAGCTGGAAATCTTGAGCTCCTCCCTTCCCATAACGCCCCAACCCCTAACATACCTCCGATCTCGTTTGATGCTTTCGCTTTTAGACGTGGTCAGCTTTGCTCTCGATTATTGATTGAGATAAGTGAATTTATACTTAACTTTTTTCCCTAATCTCTCTCTATATACTTGTATATTCTTGTGTACCATTGCTGATATTCTTTTTAATTAAACTTTAAAATTTTTCTAACTCTTGCTTTGCACGTTTGTGTATTCCTCAGTACCATTGTTTGTGCTCCTTTTCCCTTTTTCTAATTTTTTCCCACTTACTCTGAAATAAAAAAGTACTTTTATTTACTTCTGTTAGTTTAGAAAAATGTCTGAGAGAATTTGAAAAGTGTAAAAAAAAAAAAAAAAAATTAGCTGCCTTATTCTGACACCTGTGGACTTTGTGTATACTGTTTGGGCCCAGACCATCGTAGTGTTGACTGTGAGGCACAAAAGTTTTAATTCACATGCTTTAGCGGATAGAAGAAACAAGTTAATGTTAAATAAAATATTTTTCAGAAGCCATATCTGGGGCTCACCCCCCCCCCAAAACTTCTTCCAATGACATTCCTAAAGATTCCTTGAAGTCTGGTTCTTCCACTGTTATGGTGCTTCCTTTCAGAAAATCCAGATTGAATCTGAAGCTGTCTGGCTCCAAGATGTCCTCCATCTCCTAAAACATCTTCAGATCAGGGCATTTCGGCTCTGAATATTCTTCCTCTGTCCGATATTCCCCTTAAATTGATCCAGTTCCTTAAAGACTGCCGTCTCCCTTCTTGAGACAAGATGTCCAGTCACCATCCATTGCTTCATGTCGTACTTCAGGAGTCTTACGGAAGCTGACATGGATAAAATGATGAAGTTCCTTTCTGTGCAAATACAGATGGGGGTTCTCTTAGCTTCAACCCCTTCATGTCAGGAAGTCTTGGCTAGATCTACCTCTCCAGTCACGGCTTGTTCTCCAGTTCAATACTTTGTTTTGGAGTCCTTAGATTTGAGTTTGCCGAGATCGTCTGGTTCAGATTTGAGAGTACTGGTGTCCTCTGATCAGAAGGTTACTCTGAACGCACCGGCTCTGAGTTCGGAGCAGAGTTGCTCTCATTGCCATAGCAGGTCTGTCTGATCCAAGGTGTTGCAGTTGACTGAAGTTTTCAGAGCTGTTTCTGGCACTCGGAGGCTCTGGCCTCTTCCTCAAGTGGATTGCCATCAGGGCAAACAGAGCCAGTTGGATAGAAACATGGCTTCTTGGTTCCATTGTCTTTCTTTTCACCGAGATGGTCTGCCTTCGAGGTAGTGGAGAGTGTTAATTGCTTTGGCAGGACAGAGGGCCTCTGCCCTCTCAGGTCTACCTTCTATATCCTGTGTGTTTTTGTTCTAAGAGCCTCGTCATTAAATTCCACAGAGACAGCCAGTACAAACCCCTCAGACTACCCAGCAGGGCATTACCATCTCTCCAACAGATCCCTGGAACATCCCACCGAGTAAGTACTCTGGAAGAGAGTGCAAAAGGAAGCATTTAAATTCACCTCTGGAATGTCACAGAAGAGACAGATTTTGATGAAGGGGAAGGATCCCCCTGGTCACTACCCGAAGAGGTGTAATTTGGAGATATTCTTGATCTTCAAGCAACGGGGTGGTTGGTCCTCCCAAATTCCATCCCTGGAGGAATCTGTGTTTCTGGAGGTGTTTGAATTTGGGCTGTCTATCTCCTGGGTAACTCCTCCCCTTGATCTCTCGGCGGACGTGGAAAGAACTTGATGCAGTTGAGCCCATCCCTAAGAGATCAAACCAAATTCTGGCACCTCCAACTGGAGGGGGAACACTGGAGTAAGGGAGTTGCCTGTAGATGCCATTGTCGTAGTAGCGGGCAGAAAGAAGGAACTTGCAGAACAGGTTTGGGAAGCATGTCTATGCTTCAGTGACCTTTTTTCTCTTAGGTCACTAAATTACCTGCCACATTTTAGAAGGCTACAAGGAGATTTGATTAAGGAATTGTCAAGTGTGCTTTCAGGGTCTACTACTGCAGAGGCTCAAGCTACTGTAACTTCACAATTGGCAACCCTTCAGTCCATCTCAAGCTTGTTCATGAGACTCATCCCTCATGTAGCTGAGGGTATCTCAAGGGCGGCGGGTTCAGGCATCTCCGTAAGGAGATATGCCTGGATGCACTTGGGTGATTTTGCGGAGCCCTTCAAGTCTTCCTTCGTCAGTGCTCCTTTTGACAGATTGTTCTTGTTTGGCCCAAAAGTGAAGGGGACACACTCCATGTGCAAGGATGGAAAGGCACTGTGCTGTAGGAGTGCATTTTTCGACCCCTCAAAAGACCTTTTCTAGCAACCAACGTGGGGGACAAAAGATGTGGTTCAGAAAATCTCAGGATCCTTTCCGAGATCCACATGGAGATGGTTCCCCCAGAGCCGGAGGGGGGGGGGGGACAAGTATAGAAACTGCTGCCCATGCGGCAGAGGTGGTCCACAAAACCAAGTTTCTAGATATTCCTTCTCTGACAAGACCCTACCAGCGCTCCTGAAAGGAGGCCGGATTGTCTCCTCCTAGAGGCAATCAGGGTCGCTTATCCCTGCATCAGAGAGCCTGGCAAGATATCACAAAAGACAGTTGGGTGCAGAGGATCATTTCCAGAGGTTATAAAATTCCTTATTTCTTTCAACCTCCATACTCTCAAATGTTTCCCAGTGTTTTCCCACCCAATCAGAGGAAAGCAGCAGCATTAGAAATACAAAAGAAAAGAGTTTAATCCAAGATGTCCCACCATACCAGAAAAGATCTAGAACTTACTCTGGATTCTTTTTAGTGCCAAAGAAAATGGGACTGGAGACCAATTCTGGATCTTAGCATCTTGAACAAATCAGTTCGACACTCAGTTTCGAATGGTCACTGTTCAGTCTATTCTGCTGATTGGATGTGCTTGATAGACGTTTAGGATGCATACCATCTCTCATTGAAATGAATAGGTGGTCTAGAAGGTTCTTATGCTTCTGGCTGGGGGCCAGTCATTCCCAGTTCAGAGCTCTGCCTTTTGGTCTCACCACAGCACCCAGGGTGTTCACCAGATGCATGGCAGTATTCGGCAGCTGCCTTGCGACTGCAGGGATTACCGGTGTTCTCTATTTAGACTGGCTCATTATTGCTATGACCAGGCATCTTCTCATAATAGCAAGAAAGCAGGTACTCCAAACTTGCTCCTTTCTGGGAATCGCAATAAACTACAAAATTACTCCTTTCTGGGAATTGCAATAAACTACAACAAATCTCAGTTGTTTCTATCACAAATACTGAAATTCATAGGAGCACATTTCAATACAGTATCTGTGACAGCCTCACTTCCCTTGAACAGGAACTTCAGACTTAGAAGATATGCAGATAAATATAAGGGAAAAACTACAAAATTAAAGAATTCATTGATGACCCAACAATTTTATAGAGAATTTGGAAACCAAGCAAAAAGAATAGAAATACTACCAAAAAAAAAAAAAAAAAAGAATTACACATTTTCGAGAAATATCTGTGAAGACCCTATGAAACATAAAGATGCTGAATGGGTAGAAGAAATAAAAGAAACAGAAGTTTAAATGTACAGAATATGAAATAGAATGAAGTAACGGCCAATGAAATTGAAACAAATTTAAGAAAAGCTGCTAATTGGAAAAGCCCTGGCCCATGTTGAGTACCTAACATTTGGCTAAAAGTATTCACATCTTTACAGGAAGATTTAGCTGTAAGAACTATTTATATGTGCACCCCGAACAGACATCAACCTGACTGAAGCAGTATTATTTCTCTTGTTGGAGTGAACCTACAAACTAGCCTAAAAACTATAGACCAGTAACTTATGCCTTCTATCAGTATATAAACTATATACTGGAATTGATGCCAATAGAGTTCGTGGTCATTTCGAAGAAAACTCAGTTATGGCAATAATAGAAAGTCATATGGAGCAACAGATAGTCATATTGGATAGTATTAAAAAGGGGAAGAATCTAAGTATGACATGGATAGCCTACAAAAAAGCATTTCATAGCATCTCGCATTCCTGAATAAATGCATGCTTACAGATGTATATAATGCAGCCTATGTTGATCAGTTACATTGGTTACCCTAAAGTGGTTGCAAACCACTCTGCAGCTAAGCAATAATAAAGGGCATTATCATCCCAGGAATAAAAGTTCAAAGGGGAATATTCCAGGGTTGACTCACTGTTGCTCTTTTGTCTAGCCCTTAACCCATTAAGCAGTCTGCTTAACAGATTCGGTCATGGTTACAATTTGGCTACCAGAAAACAACAGTGTAAAGACTTATCTTTTTGTGGATGATTTAAAACTCATCTGATGAGGAACTGAAAGCACAACTGCAAATGGTCAAAATCTTCTCTGATACAAGAATGTAATTTGGTCTTGATAAATGTGCAAAAGCAGCATTTAAATCGGGAAAGCTGCAGCACCAAGAAAATAGTCTGGGACATGAATGTGATATAAAGGAACTTGAGCAGAAGGGAGTGTATAAATATTTGGGAATTGATGGGGCAACAATAAAACATGAACAAATGTGAATAGCTTAGAAAGGAATATTTTAGAAGACATCTATGAACGAAGTTCAAGCTATAAGACGATTTGCTCTTCCTGTTCTAACTTTCAGTTTTGGGGTGATTGGCTGGCCGCAAAAGGTATTAGATCAGTTGAACAGGAAAATGCTCCACACTTATATGATTTATTAAAATCAGTGTATACCAATATTATATGTTCCCCATTCTGTAGGAGGTATGGCCCTCCTCAAAATTGATTATATGTATAGATCTGCAATCATAGGACTGCAATACATATCTGCTGACCTCACAAGATCAAACCGTACTGAAAGTTTTAAAACATGAGCATGTCTAAGATGACTTACCTGGTTAGTTTAGCAGACGCATATCAGTGTCAAGTGGGAGTGGAAATTTTTTATTTATTTAACAGTTGTTAACCGGGAAAGTCTGACTTGGAACTAAGCCAATTTTCCGTGGCATCCTTGGGAGAAATGCTCCAGATGCTTGTCTTTGTAACATGGTAGGAAACCAGAGCACCCGGAGGAAACCTACACGAACGCAGGGAGGACATGCAGACTCCACACAGAAGGCACTCCAGCCAAGAATCGAACCGGAGAACCTCTTGCTGTGAGGGGACAATGCTACCGCTGCACCACTGCGCTGAAAGCAAACCAGAAGTAGGCAAAAATCAGACAGCAGTTGAATGTGCCAAAAAACAAAGAATGTAAAGTGAAGAATCAGGCAAGAACGCAAGAAATTTGGAAAAGTTGTAAATATATTTGCAGGTAAAGAAAGCTCCTGAAACAACCTGACATCTGTTAGGATCTGACACAGGAATGGTTAAGGAGAGGTGAATTTAAACCAAAAGACAAAAGGTTAATATTGGCAGCCCAGGATAGTGGACTGTGTACATGTTGGTTTATAAAGTCCATTGAACATATCGGAGAAACAGACAAATGCAAGTTTTATAAAACAGAATTGGAAATGGTTGCACATCTTTTTGCTAGGTGTGAAATGGCAGAGAGACTTTTATTGAAAGGCATAATATTGTGGCAAGACTGTTGCATTTGGAGATTATGCAAACATTACAATATTGGAGTAACTGAGAAGCATTGGAAAACATGAGCAACAAAACATTATCAAAAATGATGAGGTTTATTACGAGATCACCCATTACCAACAGTTCAAAAAATAGATGCAAGAAAACCAGATGTAGTCCATGAAAGGAAGACAAAAGTAGCATTGATCATTGCAATTGCTACACTCAATGATTAGAGTTTTGCATACAGAGAGTCATAAAATACCAGGATTTGCGATACAATGAGGTTAATGTGGAAGAAGGCTACCCATACAGTTGAATAGTAGTAGGAGCAATGGGTCTCATAAAGAATTGATATTTGTATTTAGATATGTTACGAATACTTGTAATTCCATGTGAATTGCAGAAGTAGAATATTCTGGGCAAATTATGGTTGCTGCAAAGAGCTCTTCTGGGTAATATCAAAGACTTGAGCAGTACTAATTTCATGAACTTTAATTATACTTTGTCTTAGGAATGGGGTCCATTTCCTTCATGGTATTAGAAACCCAAAGGACTTGGCGAAACTAAACCTAGACATTTCACACAGCTTTAAACATGTTCATAAAACACACCACCTTTCCTGGTTTACCAAAGAATGGTCATTACTACCCAGTCATTAACTGAATTTCCTAAAAATCCTCCCCTTGGATGCTGTAAATGAATTCAGTACAACTTTTCTAAATAACCTGGCACCTCCTAGAAGGAAGACTAAAAACAAATCATGAAATCTGGCTTTCCAAAAAAAAAGCAGAATGCTAATGCAGGATAGTGAAAAATCATGGAACAAATGGCAAAAATGTAAAACACCACAACATCTTGAAAACTTCAGTACTTTGCAGTTGTACTAAAAAGCAAACTAAGGAAGACAAAACTGTACTGTAATACTCAGAATAATAGTAAACACCACCCTAAATTCTGGACGATCATTAAAGAAATATTGCGAACTGGCCATAAATTCAACTCTAACCCTTCTCCCAATAACTTGTCACCCAAAACTGCAATATAATTCAACTTACTACATATAGTATTGCATCTCTGACCAAATATCACTCAACATCTAATCCTAACCCCACCCAAAAGCTACATATTACCGCATCCACTTTCACCTTCAGTCTTGGGCCCGTTAACATGATCTATTTCAGCTGATGACCTTCCAAGTGAGTACCTTAAAATAGCAGCCAATAGGTAGCATATTTCCTATGTCTCAATCCTTTAGTAGACCAGTCCAGGAATCATAACTTGCACATTATCCTTCTGCATAAAGAAAATTCAACAGATATTACTAACATCAGACCTATATAATTATCCCCCCCCCCTCCAAAATACTTAGTGTTTTCAAAAATAGTTGCAAAACTGTCTCTTGCAGGAAGAACTCCTGTCCCTCACATCGTTTCTGTCTTTCCCATAGTAGTAACATTGCACTTCTAACTGATACAGATGTCATTATCTCTAGCTTTATTAACAGTAAACCAGTCTCCTCATTTTTCTAGACTTGTCTGAATCCTTCGCAATTTGTCACAGCAAATTTCTACTTCAGATATCCTCATTAGGTCTCTGTCCACCCATCAAAATCTCCCTATCTTGTAGGTATTAGTCAATAAAATGGCACCCCCCCCCCCCCCCGTTTCCACACTTCCCAGTCACCACCGGTGTAGCACAAGGCTCTATCTTGATCCCCTCCTCTTTACCATTCTCATCAACACCCTCCACATAACAGGCCTCCCTAATACAGTACACAGATTTTACACTCGTTTGCACATCTGACAGCATGGCACACCTCCAAAAAATTACTCAGGAAGCTTTAATGACTGAAACATGACTTATTAACTTACAACTCATGCTGAACCCTAAAAAAATGTATTCCCCCAAATCTCTGTCTCACAAAAAAACAAAGTTAAAAGTCCTCTGTCATAATACAACCATTAAAGTCACTTCTCGTAGCAAATTGAGGGATGATCGTGGTTGATCTTAAATTCAACCTGCATGTAGAAAATCACATAAACTCAAACTAGGGATGCTTTAAAGAAAAAAATTTCTCCCCAAAGCAACTGAAGCTGCACTTACCACTAATCACCTCCCCACATTTCTTTGTGGCACTCCTATCCTTGTTAACCTTCAGGCAGAACAAAAACTGTCTGTCCCCCAAGCCTATTGGATCGTCTGGGCATTGACTACTTGTAAAACGTAGCTAAGACCTGAAGCTCATTACCTGTATACATCAGGTCAATATCCTCCCTTTTATTCTTGAAAACATTCTGAAAGGCTTCCTGGGCAAATCCTGGCTCTGTTCTTGCTCAACACCATGATAAACTTTATCTGTAGATGTGAACAAGCACCTTTCCATACCTTATACCTCCTTACTCTCCCTTCTTCACTTACTTCCTTTCAGTTTCTCTCACCAGCTTTCTCTTTAAACACACCATTAGCCTGGTTTTCTCTCACTTCATATTGCAATTCCTGGCTATAATTATACTAGCTTACCTTCCATTTCTCTGTAAACTGGCTAAAATTTCTCAAAATATTAAATCATTGTCATATAACTTGCATCTGTTTTTAAAAATGTTCGTATGTCTATTTTGATATAGTTATTTAAACTGTAGTTGTCTCTTTGTATTTTTAAAGATTGTAAGATTATTCTTGAAATATTTTGTAATACTTTAGAGCTTTTCTCTAAGGGCCTGTGCTGAAAATGGGCTACTACTCTGTCAGACTTTCCTAGTGCTTAAACGTCGATAAATACATTCTTCACTGCTGTAGTAGCTGCACCCACCCAACATTCACCTCCTTGTATATAGTTCTTGTGAATGTTGGATTTTTATTTGTACCTTGGTCTGTTCAGGATGATTTCCCCATCTTTTGTTTAGGGGCAAAAATGTCCTGAATAAGTTTAGTCCCTCTGGCTGTTTATATAGCTCCCTCCAGCCTATAAACAGCCAGAGTGACCATGTGAGAAGGTCTGAAAGCTTTCAGAGATGGCCTGTTGAAGTATCATTGGCAGGATGCAACACACAGACTTCAACAGTAAAGAATTTGAACATCTGTTGGAGGTAACTGCAGCTTTTTCTTTTTTACTTAATGTATTTGACCGTTCAGTTTATAAATGCTAATCACTGAATTCTGTGATGTAATTTTTCAGTCTTCCTGATTGTCTATGCATTATGAGGTTGCCACACCTGTTGCAGGATGTGTAAGGAAAAGTGAACAGAAAGTTTTCTGCCTGTTGAACATGCAGTACACTTTTTTTAAGTTGCATTCTTCTGTTACTTGTTTCTTCCACAGCTGAGTAGTAACATTTCATCAGATACTGCATTTTGATATTTTCCATAAGACTAGTGACACCTTTCAAAGTTAGTTACATTCTCTTGCAGGGTATATGTTTTGGGTGCTTGGAACACTTTCATTTTTTGGCAGAGTTGTGCAAGTTTCTGTTGCCCCATTTTAGGGTTAGGCTGATACAATTTTTCCAATAGAGAGAAAATGCAATGGTATTCATAGCTGATATATCTGTGTTTTAGTTTAGTTACAGGTAGCTTTGGTGTACCTACAGTAGGGTACTCTTCTCATGTAGCAAGGACTCCCTTGCGTTGTTTCCTGGGCTTTTGAAGTTCTCATGATACTGTGGTTGGCTGGGTACAGCAGAATGTCCACTTTTCGCGGATGAAAGTACACTTTGGGGGAGTCATTACCATAATTTTTTATATGGGGAAATAGCTTTCTAAATGTCCAGATGCTACACTCTACCATTGTTACAGTGGACCTGTGACATTACTGGGAAATAGCTTTCTAAATGTCCAGATGCTACACTCTACCATTGTTACAGTGGACCTGTGACATTACTGGGAAATAGCGTTCTAAATGTCCAGATGCTACACTCTACCATTGTTACAGTGGACCTGTGACAGATTTGTCTGTCTTGATTAGTACTTAATGCGTGTCAGTACAGTTGAATGAAGCTTTCAGTCAAAGGGCAGCTGAAGAACATTTTTCAGTTTGCCACCTTCTAAAAATACAAACCGTTATGTCAAACCCTTGTGAAGCTCCATATTAACCAGTGTTGCTGTCTGAAGATGACCACTGCTTGTTAGATTGTGTAGACATTATTTCTGCACCTCAAATGATCATGTATATGAATCTGTTATACATTTGTGATACTAATATATTTGCGAAGGTGTTAGGTTCATCGTATCTGGCCTCAAAGTTGTTTCTCTGAAATATGTAACTTCATGGTTGGTTATAATAAACTTTAGGGATCATCCCCCTTCCCTAATAAAACACTTGTAATAAAATGCTCCTTGGATTCCTGAAATTGTACTCCCAGAGAAAAATGCTGACAGTAGCTGATGCATACTTCAATGTATATATTTATGCTTGTGTATACATTTGTGTATGTGTATACATGTGTACATGTAGCGCGCACACATGTGCAAAATGTGAGAGAGATACTAAGTTCTCAATGGGAATCCAGGCATATAATGGTGGATGAAAAATTGGTCTATAAATGTTGGAGTGACATTTAATTTTTTTTCAGTTTTTAAGTATATGGGAGGTCTCTCTGTGTTGATTTCTTTTGGAAAATGCCCCAGTAATTCAGTATACCTGGCTTGTGACCTGGGTTTTGGATAATGTCCACAAGTAGTTTGAGGTATAAATGTGTTCTGTTTATTTTTTCTGTATAGCTGGTGGAGTCAACATAAAGTGTTAAGGGCCACCATTTAGGTTTGCAGCTTACTACATTAAGGTTCACCCTTTTTAAAGCTCCACATAGTTAAAGGTCAGTATCCTACAGATCTTTAGGAAACATTACTCTTGATTCTTTGAAGAAATATGTCACCATAGCAGAACATTTTGTAAGCATTATGTTGCATTGTAGAACATATTTTCCACATTACACATCTTATAACAGCCATGCTGTATATGTAAGCAGAATACTGATTGCAGTTTAGGCTGCTGTCCTTCTTGACCCTGAGGCTTGAGGCTGTGAGCTGCATAAGTTTCATCACGTTGTTGAGATTTTGATTCTTTGCACATTGCAACTTTGAGCAAGTCCGGTACCAGGTAGTGCTTTTGCTCACTCCATGAAAATAATTATTTTCTACTTGTGCTTACCTGGGGCTTGACTCCAAAAGACTTGCTTTGGTGTAAATGACTTAGTCTTGTATAAGACTTTTCTACAAATCATGCTTACACCAGAGTAAGACACTTAAACTGAGAGTTCTTTAGGAATCAGGACCCCGGTTAACGAAATTAAAGTAAAAAGTGACGTGTTGCTTAACTGAGCATGTTGAAATAAATATGCAGCACATCACAGTTATGGAGTGGTCTGAAGCCCTTTATTTTCAAAATATTTCCAATAAAGGAAAATATAATCCATTAATTAGGTCTTCATATTTGATGAGCTCATCAGATTAAGCAGAATGTCCTCTTGAAGGGCTGAAAAGCTTTTGCTTTATTGATTGTGGTATTGATTTCTGCCGCGTTATCCTTGGCTGTATGGGTTGTATCCTGCCAAGTGTATAACAGTTGACTAGCTTCCAAAGCTTCACTGCACCTTATAACTTCAGAATGTTTACCTAAATACTTCATCCTTAAATTTTCAGGCTTTATGTACTGTATTAGTTTCCCCTCAAGTGTTTGCCAGTACTCCGTATAGACTGACACCTTGAGTGACATTTTCCCTGTAAAAGCACAATTGAAATTCTCCAATACCTAGCTGCCCACAGGACAACTAGTTTGTAGAGACAAGCACTGTCCACATAGTTGCAAACCGGGTACTCCTAACAGTGATTAATATTCTCACTCCAGCTGTCTAATCAATGGAAAAGGGTCATTTGCCATGGATATGAACTTTTCTACTGTCTCCATTACTGGCTTGGTGGATATGGGCATCCTGAGGCAAAGTAAAAATTGCTTCATGTTTATGGACAACCAGCTCATTCTCAAACAAACAGATATGGTATGTGAGGAGATGTAGTTACACAATGTCACTGGAGGCAAAACTCTCATAAAAGTACTCCTAATGTCAGTAAGGTTGTCAGTAGTGGACCCATCACGCACAATTCAAAGCAGGCGCATTGACCTGCTTATGCTGAGCCACTTGTACGTAATCTTCCTAAAACCACAAAGACCTCCTAGACGAAGTACACACAGCAAATACCCTCAGCAGTCCCAAATGTGCACTTTCAAAACCACACCCGCACCAGCACATACAGCTCTAAGCCCATAAGGCAAGTCACCACACAATCCAACATTTTAGTCATTGGAGATGCACTGTCCCTCTCACAAGGCTGAGTAAGGAGAAAGTTAGTCAGTTGCTTACCAGGGGCTAGGATCCGCCACATTCCGCATGCACTCTGCTCATTGGACCAGAATTACCAATATGACTCGGTCCATAGTCCATGTGGGAGAAAATGACCTGAGGCATACCTCCCTAGACTGTATGAAGAGACATCCTGGAACTCTCAGAATGTCTCAATTTGGTATGAGCCTAGTATTGAGCAGCATTTTATCTTCTCCAAGGATGATGCCACAATATGAACAAAAGGTTATTCACTCTAATAATTGGCTTAGTTTCTGGTGTCATTCTAAGGGGGTGCCCCTGAATATTTTTCAGCTTAGAATGAGATGGTCAATAGACCAAGATGCTTTGCCAGGGATGGTCTGCACCTCTCCCCTCTAGGCTTTCTAATATTAGCTAAAACATTGTCTTCCCCATAGTGCCTTTTTGAGGCAGCGCCAAACAAAGTACTTCCGACATAAATCAAAACCAAAAGAATCTAAATTTACTGCTCAGTGGTAGAAGTCTAAACATATAATTCCACTCCCTAGAAGCTCTTTACCCTAGAGAATGCTGATGTCTGTGTGGTCACTAAGACATGGTTTAAAGCCACAGAGAGCACACCAACAGTGCAAGGTTATAATGCCTTCTACACACTTAGGCCAGGTACTTCACAGGGAGGGACTAAAGGTGGAGGTGTCTCTCTCTACATCAAAAATATACTTCAAGGCTGGTCAAAAAGGACAATGCACTTGAGTTTCTCCAAGTTCATAGCACCATAGGTAAAATCCAATACCACTTCCTTGCAAGCTATAGGTCCTCCTCTATGACCCAGGAAACTCATACCATGTATTTAAAATTATTAGAAACTCTTAACCATCCAATCCAATATCATATTCATGGGTGACTTTAATTACTCCACTATTAACTGGGAATCCTGTACGACACCAAACGCACAGGCACAGAGCTTTCTGGATTTTGTACTCTCAAACTCCCTGGACCAGATAGTCAATACACCAACTGGGGTGCAGGCCATACTGGATCTGGTCCTCACTAATACGGGAGACTGATGCACACCTACTACTGTAATGCCTTCTATGGTAAGGTCAGACCTAAAATGGTCTCCTTTGAAGTAAAAATAAAACCTGGACCCCCCAGCTAAACCTGGAATATTCAAAAACTGTCCTACCTCCTGCTATTAAGTGCGAATCTGGCAAAATTTCAAGGCCCCCCCCCCATAAACGCTTAGAACACATCTGCATATGTAGAACTGTTCATAGAAAGCTTGTACAAGCATGTTAATAGCTGCTTAGAGGCAGCTGTACCCACCAGGAGGAAGTACAAAGCTGACTCAAAAAAACAAGCCACCCTGGTAGAATCACAAAATCGGCTGTATAACACGAGGAAGAAAATCATGGGAAAAATTAGGAGGTGCAACACCCAGCAGGATAAAAGCACTCTCCTCAAACTAAACAAACATCTCAGAACAATTAGTCTCCCAAAGCCAAATTTGAGGTACGTTTGGCCTCACAGGCCAAGGACAAAACCACAAAGCATTCTTTAGCTATGTCCTCAACCTCAAAGGCAGTACACAATTGTGTGCAGAGCTCATTGTAAATGAAGCCACCTGCATTGTGCCAGAAGGTGTAGCAAACCTCCTGGCTGAGAAATTTAGCTCCAACTTAACTCCTTTCTCCCCTCAACCTTTCCCCAGGAAATAAATATAACTCCCCCCTACTGTCACTAAGGAAGAGCTCCTTAATGCTCTCTGTAAGACCAAGAGCACTGGAACAGTGGGCCCAGACAATATCCCAGGATTCCTTCTAAATAGCATGAAGCATGACCCATCAGGGCCTCTGGAATAGCTATTTTATTGTAGCCTCCAAATAGGCTTCATGCCTCATGAATGGAGAAAGGCAACAGTCATTCCTCTGCAAAAAGGTGGGCCATCTACAGTCCCCGGAAACTACAGACCCGTAAGTATCACTAGTCTTGTATGTAAAGCCATGGAAAGAATTGTCATGGAGATGATCAATAGAAATGTAGTAAACCTCCAGACACTGGACCCCTCCAGACACTGGACCCAACCCGGTTTGGTTTCATCATGGGCAGATTGTCTACTCAACCTGGTGGACTTCTTTGAGAAGGTCACCAAAGCAATGGAAGAGGGCAAAATCATTCACACTGCCTACATTGAACTGGTCAAGGCATTTGACACAATACCCCTCTCTGGCATTGTTAGCAAAGTCAGGTGGTTGGGTATAAACCCGTATGTCACCCGGTGGATAGCCAGCTGGCTCAGACAGGACCCAGGAAGTTAAATTGGGGAGTCCACCTCTACAAAGAGACCAGTCACAAGTAGAGCCCCTCAGGGATCAGTTCTTGGACCACTCCTTTTTGGCATTTACTTCTCCGAAGTCAAGGCCAGTGTCAGTGGTCTCCGACTAAATTTGCAGATGATTGCAAGTTAGGAGCTGTTGAATCTCACACTGACAGATGTTCTCCAGGAGGGGCTGACACAAACAACTGGTGTTGGAGCCATGGACTGAAACTAAATGCCATGAAATGCATAATAGTATCCATTGGGAAGTCATCTGTCCCTGGTAACTATCATATTAACAATACACCTCTTGGAGTTGAGCCAGTAGTCAGGGACTTAAGGGCACACACTCATAGTAATCTAGCCTTTGATCACGTCCACAGTGGTGAGGAACTCATTCTATGTTCAGCTTATAAACAAAGCTATGGCATCTAAATCCAAGGAAGTCATTGTTCCACTGTATTCTGCATTCATCAGACCTTTCATTGAGGACAGTGCCCCCTTTGATATGTACCTAACCAGGAATATCCAACAATTGGAACATCCCCAGAGGTTCCTCACTAAAGGGTTACAAGGGTGCAAGTAATATGTCCTGTGCAGACCACCTCAGGGCCCTATCCCCTGTATTCTGTCTCCTACAGGCATTTGAGGGGAGATCTGTGCCTGACATGCAGGGCATTGTCAGATACCACTCTGATGGAGCTCCTGCATATCCACAACAAACAGCACCAGAATTACCTATTCTAAAGACTTAAACCTTCCTTGTGATATAAATAGGACCTGCTGGAGAGATAGGTATGTATCCCAGAGACTACTATGTCTATGAAACAGGCTCCCCATTCATGTGACGTAGAGTTCCTCTGTAACCTAATCCAAGTGCAACTTGGACAATTGGATGGGAAACCAAAAATTCATCCCTGGTTTGGCACCTATGTCTCTAATGGCCACCGGTAACCTGTAAATGGTTCATCTCCCAGGCCCATGCTTACACTTGTCAAGGGTATCAGAAATTGAGAGATTTGGGATGCATGGCTAGGCTTAAAAAGGCCCTTGTGGTCATTGGCCTAGTAAACACCTTTGAAACAAAGTCAGTCAGCTTAAGTTGAAATGACTAAAAAGACAGGTTTGGGTAACAAGCCCTTCAGAGCTTTCCTGCCACTGAGGAGAGCTTCTAATCTCCTGGGCTTTCAAGGATCGGCGGTCGGGTTGTGCTGTTCCTTTGCTAGGCAAGTAAGTCTCTTTTGTGGAAAAACCTTTATTTAAAAAAAATTGTTTTGTTGCAGTTTTATTTTTAAGCTAAGAGTTTGTTACAAACTGTTAGAGACTTAGCTGCACGTATAAATGAGAACAAACTTTTTTCCTTGCATTTTAAAAGTTGCTTAAAATAATTGAAAAACATTTTATATGGAGAAATGGTGTATTTTACTTTTTTGGGATGGCAAGGTGTTTTAAAGGGCATTTTACTGTGGTTTTGCTTGAAAATTGACTCTTGAAAGTACTAAATTTTTACTGGCATTTGCTGCTCTATGTCCTTCAAGGATGCATCTGCAGTCATCACATATGGGTTGTCCTGCCTCAGGCAGCCCTTCGGTCGGCCGGATTCCAAAGTCTGGGTCAGGCGTCGGCTGATGTCACCCTTTCCCCGATGTCAGAGTGACTGGGGTATAAAAGCGCCAGCTGACGCCATCTTCCCCAGTCTTTCTTGCCGCGTGGTGCCCGAAGCAGAAGCAATTCGCAAGTGCCGGTCGGCCAGCTCCTGTAATTCAGCTACCGAAGACTTCAAAAGCTAAGTACCCCGTTGGGGACTCTTTCTTGCCTCAGCCGATGTCAGATAAAATTAATAATTGTTTAACTTGTGGAAAACAAATACCTCATAAGGATTTCCACTCTTACTGCCTCCCCTGCCTAGGCCCAGACCACGACATCTCGGCCTGTTCAGCCTGTGCTTCCTTCAACCGACGCACTCTTAGACGTCGGGCGGAGTTTGCAGAGGAATTTTTTGGGGCTAGTTTTGCTTACAATATGCCGTCGGAGACTCCGACTTCACATTTAACAAAGAAACGGAAGGACAAGGACCGATACACGCGGGCCGCAGTTTCGGCTGAAACCACGGTCAGGCCTACCGCGAGTGTCTCTCTCGGCTGAAACAGAGTCCTTGGTACTTCCGACCACCGAAACCGCTCAACCGACAACCTCGGCCCCGGAGGCCCCTACTGAGTCGGTTATTGAATTTCCATCAGAAACTGGTGTCCGGGAACCTTCCGACACCATTCCTCTAGACAAAACTACACCAGCACGTGGTGCAGCCAGGCCTCCTGCATCCATGTCCATAAAGGCATTCTCTAGGGCTAAAGCTGTTAAACACTCAAAAGCTTTGCCTCCCAGGGTTATCCCCCAGGGACCCACTACAGGTTCACAGATTCTAAGTCTAGCAGATGACCTTATTTCCTTAATTAGGGGCTCTCAACCTCCTCCAGTCAAAAGGCCCAGGGTTGAGCCCTCTGATCCCCACTCCTCAGATGAGGCCTCTGATGGCTCTACTCTCTGACTACCAGGAGGAGGCTTTTTCGGCCTACGAGGATTCTGATGCAGAGAAATCTATCCCCTCGGCCTCCCCTCCTGAAGAGCTGTCCTTCGTGGAGACACTTCACACAGAGAGCATTTCCAATGGCAGGGCCAGGAATTCTCTGATTCCAGGAAGAGATTAAGGACTTTCTTGCATTTGCCTCAGCATAGACCTTTGGCTATTCCTCCGGTTTTGAATGTCATTGATGATGTGTACTCTGAGTCTAGCACAACCCCTGACACACTTCCTCCGGCTCCTGTCAAACCCGATAGGTACTACAGGGCCCCGGACTCGCATCTTTTTCTTTACAAGGCCCACTCTGCTGATCCAGAAACTATTTCCCAGGGCCCTAAAGGGGTTGCAGCTGCCACTACTAAAAATCCACTCCCCTCTGAAAGGGAGTCCAGGGCTTTAGAGAGATGGGTTAAAAAAGTGTATACTTCTGCTACTCTTTCTATGAGGGCATTAAATTGTCAATTTCATATGATACAATACCAAGAGTATTTGTTAGATGAATTGCATAAAAAACTGTCTTCACCTGAACCCCTAGACCGCAAATCACTTCAGGATCTGGTACATAACTCCCAACAGGTTAGCAACCATTTCTTGCAGTGTGGTTGATGCATTGGAAGCTTCATGTAGGTCAGCTATGACAGGTGCAGTCATACGTAGGCATGTTTGGCTGAAGGAACAATCTCTGCCAGATCATGTTAAAGCAAAGCTTCTGGATGCAACACTGGAAAAGCAAAAGTTATTGGGCTCCACTGCTCAGGAGGTCTTCAAGAAATTTGAAGAAAAGGCAAAATCTGTACAAACAGTCAAAGATTTTCTCCAAGTCCAACCACCGAGATTCAGCAGAAATTGGCCTTCCAAGAATTGGTCCTTTCCAGACACAGATTTCAGAGAGGCAAGAACAGGTGTGCCAGAGGTAGAGGGCAAGCTAGAGGCTCCTACAGAGGACGTCAATGGCAGCCTCCCAACCAGAGAGGAGGTAGTGCAGGACCTACAACTACTGCACAAGGACAGACTCAATGACTTTACTTTGACACCGCCAACCAGGGCTCAATTGGAAGCACCTTTGGGCGGAAAGCTTTCTTTATTCTCAGAAAATTGGCACAGTATTACAAGGGACAAATGAATACTACAAATAGACAAAGGATACAGGTTCCATTTTCACACATTACCAAAAAGAAAAGGCATGCCAGACATGCCCCCGAATCAAAGGGCAGAGGCTTTGAAACAAATCTCAAACTTAATGCACATGAAAGCTATAGAAAAGGTTCCCCTCTCAGAACAAGGCCAAGGATTTTATTCCAGACTATTCCTTCTTCCAAGAAAAGAAAAGCAATGGAGGCCTATTCTTGACTTGTCCGCACTGAATACTTATCTCATTGTGCCAAAATTCAAAATGCTGACTCTACAGCAACTCCTTCCCATGCTGGGCAAGGGGTCTTGGCTGGTAATTCTAGACCTCAAGGAGGCATACCTGCATGTCCCTATCAGACAAAGTTGCAGAAGACACCTCAGATTTCTTGCAGGTTCAGAGCATTATCAATTCTCAGCATTGCCCTTTGGCTTATCTACTGCACCCAGAGTATTCACGAAATACCTGGCATCAGTAATTGCACACTGCAGACTTCAGGGGATTCAAATATACCCATATCTGGACGACTGCAATATACAAGCGGACAGCCAACAAACTTTGGTAAAACACTTAAATTATGCCATCCACCT
>NC_056746.1:827939996-827942496 GCF_019279795.1 Protopterus annectens
TAAATCTCCTTTCCACAAAATTAATAGATCGTCAATATAACGCTTATAGAACAAAATATATTTTGCCATAGGGTTAGTTGTAAACATTTCCAACTCCCACGTTGCCATCACCAAATTGGCAAAACTGGGTGCTACCCTAGAGCCCATTGCAACACCTGTTGTCTGTTTGTATTTTACACCCTCAAAGGAAAAGTAATTGTTGTCTAAAATCATTTCCATTAACACGCACACAGTGTTAACCATGTTGTTATCTAATTCAGTGTGACATGACAAATAATCTCTCATCATTTCTATTCCCTTGAAATGCTCAATACTTGTGTATAAAGAGACTACATCCAAAGCTGCAAAATGAAAAACTGAATCTGTCACTTTAAATGAACTTAATAATTCTAATAAGTGCCATGAATCCCTTAAATAATACTTTGTTTTTTGTACTATAGGATTCAAAATTCGATCAAGCCAAATGGAAATAGTCTCTGTTTTAGACTGTCGTGCTGAAATAATAGGCCTAAATGGCAAAACATTTTGATATTTATGTAACTTTGGTATGCCAAACATGCATGCTAATCTAGGGTATTCTGTATACATGAAATCATAATCTACATAAGAAATACTATTTTGACTTAAGTCAAATAAAACTGTGTCCAGTTGTATAAAGCTTCTAAGTATGTCATCATTTGTTACAATCTTGTAACTTGAGGCATCATTCAATAGCCCTTTCATTGCTTCAATGTAGTCAACTGATTTCATAATGACTAGAGTACCCCCTTTGTCAGACCTCATTACCCTTAGATCGTTACTTTCAGTCAAAAACTTAAGTGCTTCTAGTTCTAAAGGTGATAAATTATATTCACCATAATTGTTGACTGACATTTTTCTAAATTCTTTCTCACAAATCTTACCAAAAACACTTATAGTTGAGTTCAGTACAGGGTTGTAGGTACTTCTTTTAGTACAAATACTACTAGTCACAGTTTTCTCTGGAATACCATCAAGTATGAATTTCAAATTCAGTTTTCTTAAATAAAGTTTAAAGTCTACAATCAGCTTCGGTAGGTTAACCTTATTGGAAGGAATAAAAGATAATCCCTTTTTAAGCAAACAAACCAAATCATCAGGCAAAACAATGTTAGTTAAATTACACACATTGATTTCAAAACTCAGTTCTTTTTCTTGTTTTTGCCTCTGGCTCTGCTCCTTGTCTGAACTCTGCCTGTCCATTTGGGCACTTTCTTGTTCCCATTCTTGTCCACTAGAAAAGGACTCGCCTTTTCTTTGGATGAAATCGCCTGGGCATAAGAAGTACTGGCATGAGTATCAGAATTAGAAGTACCCGTAACATTATTAGATACATTGATGTTACTACTGGTTACTGTGTTTCTTTGTTCATAGTTCTTATTTTGAACTTGACTCACAGTACCATCTGTATTTAAAGACACTGAAAGTGAAGCATTTTTATTAAAATTCACGTTGCCCCCTTGATTTTGACTACTTGCTTGCTTCACAGGGTAAGCTATCTTTTTTTCATATGCTGTAACATCACGAGTAAGTTTTTTACGTTTTCTCTCTATGATAGTTACCCTTAATTTTTCTAATTTGGAATTAATACTGGAATACATACTGCTAAGTTCTTGAAACACAGTGGAAGCTTTAATTTTAGCTTCCAGTTCTTCAGCTTTATCCTTTAAATGCCGCAATTCCACTGTGTAATGCTGTATCAGTAGTTTCATGTAAGTGAGTCCAGTGTCATTAAATAAATCTACTAGACGAAAGTAGAGCTCGTCCCCATAAGTAACACAATTTGGGAACCTGAAAACCCTTAAACCAAAGGGCACTACTTTAAGTTTTACATTTTCTTCCAAATAGAAAATTTCAAGTTGTAACGAAATACACTTGAAACATGTCTTTTCTAACAACCTAATGTCGTCTTTCAATATAGCAATGTCATCAGTTATGATGTTAGTGATAGCCTCACTTACTTGTTCGTTTGTCGCTGCCACTGTACTTCGACAAAAGGGATTATCCATTACTTTGAAGGTCTGTTCAATGACCTTACTCTCGACCAAAGGAATACTGTTGTTAAATTTATCAAAAGTAACGCTTCCTCCATTAGCGTTCCTCTCGGCGTTACCCACAGAGCTAGATGCAACCACACTTGCTTGCCTTGGCGACGTAGATACACGCTCACCTCCAGCTGTATTGACAGAAACGCCTCCCTTGCTTCCTGCCTTGGATGAATGGTTATTCGAGTCATTCATAACCATACCAGTCCCCATCTGCCGAGCCACTGTCTGCGCTACAACTTCTTTTATCGTTGCTGTAATGAAATCCGTCAGACTTGTTCCCGACTCAGGTACTGGATACAAACTCATGTTCAATAAAATGTCCTCATTCACATCTTCACTTGCCATGTCGGCACTGAATGAATATCAAAACACCCACAAACTTTGTAAAACCAAAGTGCCAGCCAAGGACTTGTGAACGATGAAAAAAAGACAAT
>NC_056746.1:827947496-828017331 GCF_019279795.1 Protopterus annectens
TTCTATTAAGGTGATTCCTTCTACCATCCCTGCTCCCCTGATCTATTCTCTCCCACACCTAAAATGGTTCCTAAAAGGGGTTATACACACAAGACCACACAGGAGGAAACCCTGTTCACTCTTGTGACTTGAACGGTTTTGGAAATACTTAATCTGACCCCCTTTGAGCCAACAGCTTTTGGTCCTTTAAAAATACCTGGAAGTCCACACTACTGATAGTAGTCACCTCAGCCAGGTCTGCCTCAGAACCGCAAGCCCTGATGTGCAAAGAACCCTTCATTGTTTTTTATAGATAGTTATCCTCAGAACTAACCCCTCTTTCATGCCCAAAGTAGTATTAGAACACTCCTGAATCAGGTTGTACAGCTAACCGTGTTCTTTACTAAACAGCAAAATAATGCTTAACAAATTGTACATTTCCTGGATGTGCATAGATGCATCAGGTGTTGCCATAAAAGAACAAAGTTCCCAAGTAGAGCTGAACAACATTTAGTGGCCTTTGCAAAGGTAAGCCTGTCTTCAAACAGACTGTTTTAAAATAGCCAGTTGTATTGCATTCCCCTATGTTCATCATGGAAAACCATTACCAGCTTCAGTCCGGGTACACTTCATAAGATGTAATGTTTTATGTTTGACACTTCATAAGACACAGGGCAACCACCACTGCCTCCCTAACAGGTGTTCCTACTCGGGCCATCTTGGAGGCTGATTCCTGGTCCTATGTCCATACCTTCACCAAAAATGCCTTTTAAGCTATGCTTCTAGGACTTGGGCAGGGTTTGCCACTGCTATCCTATAGAACCTGATAATCCACAGCCACCACCAGGCAGCCACCCTCCCAACATTTAGCTTTGGGAATCCTCCCAAGGATTAGTACTGCAACTTTGACAACGAACATAGTTCAGTTGTGTTACACTTGCTCTGCTTTTAGGTGATCGAGTAGATCAGTGTTGCAGTGCCCACTCCAACTGTACTACCCCTTTCTGTGCTGGGCACCCCGTGGCTGGAGGTTGGGGCAGGTACCCATACTCTTATCTCACCCTTCCACTTCTAGTCCATTCTTAGTCCAGTCTCTTATCTCCATCAACACCTAAACACCTGGTGGAAAAGTTGACTGTATTTGCAGATGATATTTTATACTTGACAAAACCAGAAAAGGACATTACATTGTTGTGGAACATTTTAAAATGGTTTCATGTCTTCTTGGGATACAAAATTAATGAAGCTAAAACAAAGGCAATAGCATTAAATTATGTACCCACACACAAATTGGTCCAACAATATCCACATTTATGGGGATATACTCAAAGTATTTAGGAATATGGTCTAGAAATGAGACTGTGGTGACAGCTAAGGATATGTGGGAGGAGACTAAACAGAAGATGATACAAAAATTGGGAAACCTGGAAGTTTTGTGATATGGATACTAAGATAAAGCCATTAAAATGTCCCTTTAGTCTTGTGCACAAGTCAGGCATACTTTTATCAACCGGAGTAGTTGTGGATAGCAGTTAAAAAAAAAAAAAAAAAAAAGAGTTGAAAGATTTTATCTGGGAAGGGAAAACAGCAAGGGTCAAGTGGGATAAGCCGATTCTACCAAGAGAACAAGGTGGACTATGATTACCTAATTTAAGGGGGTATTTTAGAGCAACACAGTTAAGGCTCTTGTAAGTAGCTCAAGCAGAAAACTAAGTCAGAATAGAAAGGAATGATGCTGACACAGGGAGGAAGCTCAAGAAATGAGGAGAGATTGGGATTTTGGATGCAGACTCTTAAGGAGAACAACGAAAATTGTACAGAGCATTGTATTCATAAAATAGCATGGAGTGTTTTAAGAACCAAACCAGCACGAGAATGGAGAAAAGAGGTTTTGCCAATAGGGTTGACTGTGGTCAGGGATACAGATAATAGGCAAGAGGGAGCTGGAATTTATTGAAGAAAACTGGCTAAGGAACCAAGGTATTGGGTGCAAATAACTAGAAAGAGAAAGGTAATAGAATGGGAAGAGGCCAAGAATTTATTTGGACTGCAGGTTAGAGATTGCCTTCCTTGTCAAGGATTGATATCAGAGTATAGGCAAAGAGAAAGAAATAGGGGGCTCCTAAATGAAAGACTAGCACTGGTAGAGTTTAGTAGACTCTAGAACAGAGAAGCTGCCATTAAAAAAGGAATAATTAGAAAAGCGTATAAAATATTGCATGATAATTATAAGAATTAATCAGAGGAGCTTAGAAAGGCTTCGGAAGAGAGACTGGATAAGCAATTCACAGAGAGACAATGGGGAGATATATGTATATCTCCCAAATATGCAACAAAGTGTAGACTATTTAGGATCTTTGCCTGGAAGTGTTTACATATTTTTATTTATACCCAAAGTAGATTCCAAAGAATTTTTCCTCAGGTGGATATCAAATGGAGGTGTGTTGGGCCAGAAAGAGGTAGCTGGGAGCCAGAGCATAGTTTTTGGAAGTGTGATGAGCTGGCAGACTTGGGATTCCTCTGTCAGAGATGCTGGGTGAGCGGATTGGACTGACTGGAGAGATTTTTTGAGTTATGCTACAGAATCGGAATTGCTTAAACATTGTAAAGCCTTGCTGAGACTAATTATGGTGGCTGCCAGAAAAGCAATTACTAGAAAATGGAAATCAAAGTCTAGACCAACTTTACTAGAAGTAGTGAATATAGTAACAGAGATAAGACCACTGAAACTGGGACCTTTAGAAAAGGGAAGGAGCAGACTACATAGGAAAAAAATGGGGAATTGTGGAAACAGTATATGCAGAGCAGGAACAAGGTTTGAGGCAGGATTTGAATTATAATGCTTAACTGACCATGACTGGATGGTTTACAAGTGATGTATAGTGTTTACAACTACAGTTGTTTCAATGGTGTCTGTGATGTAAACTGTTTGCAACTAAAGTGATATCATTTTGCATCTGTTTTATTTATATAAATGTAAGATTGCCTTTCCATATGTGTAAATTTAATAAAGATGTTTGGGGGGAAAAAAAACTCAACACCTGGAAGGGTTGTGTTGTCCTCAGGCATCAGACTATCACAGCCTAGAAAGACCAGAAGATGGTGCCAGTGGATGCCCCTTTTATACCCAAACATTGATCCTTGGACCACTGGTAGTGATGATGTAAAGACTCTCGGGAATCAGGCCGATCGCTGGCTACTTCATGTCAGGAAGACCAAACTGTACTTTTTTTTCTGCAGTATCTGTCAAGCATGAAAAATGTCTACTAGGGTCAGTGCCCTAATAGAATTGTATCCTTGTGAGGAGGGTCTGCTATTTAAAATTTGTTTTTACGTTATGATAAAGCTTAAATCAAATCTTTCGGATGTTTCACATTCACATGTACCTATCTTTAGGGCATGGAAAAGTGCGTGGGTGGTAAGGCTAACTTTTGCAGCATTCACTGCATGCTTGTAAGTGAAAAAAAGAATAAGGTGGTAGTATAGTACGTGACGGGAAGTGATTCTCTGACTATGACAGTGTTTTTGAAATAGTAACTCCAGTACTCTGAGATTGGTTTCATCCCATTGGGATTTATATCCAAAACTGAATTTTTCTTTCATTGATTAGATGGTCTCCTACCCTTTAGAGGTTGGCTTTTAGATTTGTGAATGGGTTCTAGTAGTGTGATGCTGCCATCGGAGATGGACTAATGGGGCCTCAACACCATCCTTGCTGTTAAATATCTTCCTTTAGAAGATGTTCTTCGTGTTTCACTATTGCAGTCATCACATTTGGGTTATCTACCTGCAGGCAGCCCTCAGCCAGACTGAATACCAGAATCTTTGTATTTCTGCTTCGGATGCTGTCACTTCTTCCATGACGTCAGGTTGTCAGGGGGTATAAAGCATGCAGCCAACACCATTACACCATTCTTTCTTGCTGTGCGGTGCCGGAAGCAGAAGCAGTTTGCAAGTGCCGGTCGGCAGACTCCTGATATTTTCGTTTTTGAGTTTCAGACCTAAAGTCTTATAAAAGATAAGTACCCCATTGGCGATCCCTTTTTCTTGCTCTAACTGATGTCAGAAAAAATTAATAATGGTCTTGCCTGTGGAAAGCAAATACCTAATACAGATTTTCATTCTTACTGCATCACCTGTTTAGGCCCAGACCACTACGTCCCTCACTGTTGGTTTTGTGCCTTGTTCAACGCCCAAACTATCCGTCGTCAGGCAATTTTTGTAGCTAAATACTTTTGCTCTCTATCTCCGTACTCTGAAATGGTGTCGGTAAGCCATTTGACTACCGATCTTCCGAAAAGGATAAAGACAGAGAAAGACCGCATAGGTCCAAAACTGCCGACACTACCGTTAAGCTAGTCGCTAGTATGCAGGTACTCAGGCGCTTTTGCAGCCCCTGATACCCGCTTCTACAGATTTGCAGGCCTCTATTGAGATGCTACTTCGACTATGGAACCTGCGGATGTCTCTACCTTGGATGGGTCCGTAGCCGCTGTGCAGGCACGGCTTTTGAGGGTGTATTCAGGCTTGCCAATTTTCATATTAAACCGACTTTGTTTCAAGCCAAAAATACTGAATTTCTCAGGCCTAAAGTTCGCACTACGCATAGGAAACAGACTACCAAAGCGCATTCTCAGGCCCACAGGACTCAAAAAAATTATCAGAATGGCTGAAGACCTTATTACCCTAATTAGGGGAAGCCAGCCTTCCCCCTCTGAGAACTAGAACTGATTTTCCTTCTGGTTCAGCCTTCCCCCTCTAAGAGAACTAGAACTGATTTTCCTTCTGGTTCTTCTGATCAGGAATCTGATATCGCTGTTCCTTCTGACTACCAGAACATAACCTTATCTACCTCTCCTTCCTGGAGACAGTAAATCTTGCCCGCGACTCTGGAAAAATAGATGTTCATCGTGTTTCACTGTTGCAGTCATCACTGTAGGGTTCTTCCTGCCGGCAGGCAGCCCTCGGTCGGCCAGAATCCCAAAGTCTGGGTCCGGCGTCGGCTGTTCAGTCATGCTCCCTGACAAAGCGCCAGGGGTACAAAGCTGCCAGCTGACGCCATGTTCTCCAGTCTTTCTTGCCGTGCGGTGGAAGCAGTTCGCAAGTGCCGGTCTGCTGACTCCTGATATTTTTCGTACTTCATTCCGAAGACTGACTTCTTCACAAAGCTAAGTACCCCATTGGGGAAACTTTTTTCTTGCTCCAGACCGATGTCAGAAAGTTAATTGTATTTCTTGTGGGAAGCAAATACCTCATAAGGATTTCCACTCTTACTGTATTCCTTGTTTAGGCCCTGACCACGATGTAGCTAATTGTCAGTTTTGTGCTAGATTTAATCAACGTACTATTAAGCGGAGATACGATTTTGCTTTTCACTACTTTGGCAGGCAGTTTAATTACAATATGTCAGACACTCTTCCGACTACCGGAGTTCACAAATGACGCAAGGATAAGGACAGGCCTCTGAGGTCCAAATCAGACGACGGTTTACAAGCGGAGCCAGCTATGGGTTTGGCCGTCATCGGTGAGGCGCTTTCGCAGCCCCTGTCATCGGCCATTACAGAACCGCTTGCCGAAACGGACTCCCACGAGGAGCCATCTAGGCCTTTGAGTACTCCAGGTTTATGACCTTCGGACAATGCTCCCTCGGATGGGTCCGGAGCCGCTGTGCAGGTACCGGCTTCCGAGGGGGTTTTCAGGCCTACATAGCTACAGATAAAGGCAAAGGCAAAGTCTCCTTCTAAATCAAAGACTCAAGCCCAGGCCTCCTCTGATCCGGGACCCAAGTCTCAAAAACCAATGCTTAAAATGGCGGAGGACTTGCTAACTATGATTAGGTGTTCGCATCCCCCTCCAGACAAAAGGCCAAGACAAGAATTGGATTATGAATCCTCTGATCAGGCATCTTTTTCTTCAGTGTCTTCCTCTGAACAGGAATATGCTTTCCCTCCTTATGAGGATTCTGATGCTGAGGAATCCATTCCTTCAGCTTCTCCCCCTGAGGATTTTTCTTTTGGGGAAACTTTACATGACATGAGGGAACATTTTCACTGGGAAGGACAGGAGTACTCTGAATCTAAGAGAAGGCTTAGGGATTTCCTTCTTCCCCAACACAGACCCCTGGCTATTCCTCCTGTTTTGGATATTGTGGATGATGTCTTTTCTGAGGCTAACTTAACTCCTGACTCCTTTCCTCCAGCCCCTGCAAAGCCTGACAGATATTACAGGGTCCCTGACTCCCACCAGTTTCTTTATAAAAATCCTACTGCTGATCCAGAAACTATTTCTCAGGGTCCTAAGGGTGTTAAGGCCGCCTCTGCTAAGAACCCTATTGTCAGATAAGGATTCTAGGGCTTTGGAGAGATGGGGCAAAAAAAGTGTACACTTCTGCTACTTTATCCATTAGGGCTTTAAATTGTCAATTCCATATGCTAAAATATCAGCAATTTCTCCTGCCTGTTATGAAACAAAAGCTAGGTACCATTTCTGCATGTGCAGATAATAAGGAATTACACGATTTGATGCATGCTACTGAGCAGGTGGGGAGGCATAGCTTACACTGTGGTTTTGATGCCTTGGAGGCTTCATGCAGGGCGGCTGCCACTGGCAGTCATTAGAAGGCATGCTTGGTTAAAGGAACAAAACTTGCCTGATCAAGTGAAAGCAAAGTTACTGGATGCTCCTGTTCAACATAATGTTTTGTTTGGATCTAAGGCGGAAGAGGTGATAAAGAAAATGGAGGATAAGGCAAAATCCATGCAAACTGTTAAGGATTTCTTACAAGTTCAGCCCCCAAGATTTAGCAGGAATTGGCCAACTAAAAATTGGTACTTTCCCAGCTTGGACAGGCCTCTAGGGGTAGATATAGGCACACCAGAGGGGGAGGACCCAAGCGCAGAACCTCTTGCAGACCTAGACAGTGGACTGCTTCCACCCCCATGGATGGAGAGGACAGACCTCAATCTTATAGGAAACAGGCTCAGTGACTTCCCCCTGCATAGCTCCAGGAACCTCTCTCCTGGAAACCCCTTTAGGAAGAAAACTCTCTTTCACCAAAATTGGGCTTACATATAACCCAAGACAAGTGGGTTCTGGATGTAGTTTCAAGAGGTAACAAATTCCACTTTCATACCTTGCCAAGACCAAACGGATGGCCAGACCTACCAAAACACCAATGGGCAGAGGCATTAAACCAGGTGGGATCCCTCATGGCTATGAGGGCCGTAGAACTGGATCCACAATCAGAGACTGGGCAAGGTTTTTACTAGAGGCTCTTTCTAGTTCCCAGAAAACAAAATCCTTGGAAACCCATCCTGAATCTCAGTCTTAAATACTTTCCTGGAGATACCAAAGTTCAAGATGCTTACTCTGCAGCAGCTCCTGCCAATGTTGAGCAAAAATGCATGGATGGTGACATTGGATTTAAAGGAGGCTTACCTACACATCCCTATCCGACAGGAGTGCAGAAAATACCTCAGGTTCAAGGCTGGCTCGAAACATTACCAATTCTCTGCGCTGCCCTTTGGCTTGTCTACTGCGCCCAGGGTCTTCAAGTGGCTGGCACCAGTAGTAGCTTACTGCAGGCTCAAGGAAATTCAAATTTACCCTTATCTGGACGACTGCAAGGATGTCTTACTCCAGCACATGGAATTTGTTCAAAATCTACTCATGTACCTGGGATTCACTGTGAACATAGTCAAATTTGACACCCACACAACAGATAAATTTTCTGGGGGCTCTTCTAAACACAACAACCCAGATGGCATTCCTGACATCCGAAAAACAACAGCTGGCTTCAACTTTCAAAACCCTGGCGTCAATGTCTCAGCTAACTGCAAGGAAATTCCTGCAGACTTTGGGTTACATGGCCTCCTGCATCCTTCTCATACCATATGCAAGACTGCATATGAGAAAAATACAATGGTACCTAAAAAGCGTATGGTCCCAACATTGTCACAGTCTAGACACACAGATTGCTGTCTTGCCTTGCCTGCAAAAGGAATTACATTGGTGGACCATGGCATGTCTTCAAAACAAAGGGAAAGCCTTCAGTCTGCCTCCCGACAACCAAGTGTTAACCACAGACGCCTCGGATTACGCATGGGAAGCCCACTTGCAGGGGAAAGGCCTGCAAGGTTTTTGGACAGAGGACCAGAAGCACCTACATATCAATTTAAGAGATGTTAGCTGTGCAGAATGCCCTCTTGGCTTTCAGGGATCTTCTACAACCAGGGCAACTACTGATACGGACAGACAACACCACAGTTATGTGGTACATAAACAAGCATGGGGGTTCACACTCCTACCACTTTGCTGACTAGCCATGACTCTATGGAACACAGCTCTAGCTTGGAAAGTGGACCTACAAGCTCAGTTGCTGCCAGGGAAAGAAAATATTCTGGCAGATAGCCTGAGCAGGAACCTGTCAGACCCACACGAGTGGATGCTAGACACCCAAATATTCAAGATGATTACAAAAGCCTGGGGCTGCCCGGACATAGATCTATTTGCATCCCCCCTCAACTACCAGTTACAGATTTTTTGCACAGGGACATACCACAAACTAGCATGGAAAGTGGATGCTCTCATTCAGTTGGAGGAACCTCTCGGGGTATGCCTTTCCTCCTCTGCCTCTTCTTCCACGGGTGTTACTAAAGATAAAGCAGGACAAACCCAAGATGATTTTACTGGCCCCAAATTGGCCTCGTCCATTTTGGTACTCAACACTGATGAACCTATCCCAGGAGCCTCCTTGGATTCTACCTCAGATTCCAAATCTTTTGTCCCAACACCAGGGCCAGGTTTTGCACTCTCATATCAAAACTCTCAGCCTGGTAGTCTGGCATATTCAGGGTCTATGATTCATCCAACCCTTCCCAAACAGGTCATGGATGTCATCTTAGAAGCCAGACGGCCTAGCACTAGAAAATCTTACGAGGGTAAATGGAAGAGATTTTGCACCTGGATGCATGCTCAGGATTCAGACCCTCTCATTCCTAATATTCCATTGATTTTACATTACCTGACGGACATGTTACATAAGGGTTTATCCTTCTCCTCCATAAAAATACATGCCTCAGCTATCTCTGCACATTGCAGTACAGATCCTCCAATCTTTTCACATCCACTTCTGAAACAATATCTCAGAGGAGCAAAGAATTTAAGGCCCCCTAGGACACCACCCATACCTGCCTGGGACCTCAACTATGTTCTGGAAAAACATACTCTGCCTCCTTTTGAGCCTGCTGCCACATCTGATATATTTATCATGGAAGACAGCTGTCCCTACTGGCTTTGACTTCAGCCAGGAGTGTCTCTGAGTTACAAGCACTCATGGCTGTGGAGCCTTATATTATTTTTCATCAAGACAGGGTGTCTTTAAGGACTAATTCTACTTTCATGCCTAAAGTGGTTTCTAAAGTGGCTGTAAACCAAACTATTCACCTGCCAACTTTTTTTACTAACCCACAAAATAAGGGGTGGGGGATCTTGCATTCTTTGGATGTGTACAGGCAGCTTCGTTTTTACCTGGACAGAACCAAGGATATCAGGAAAACAGAACAGCTGTTTCTTATGCAGCAAATTCCCATGGCAAAGCTATTTCAAAACAGATAATTTCTAAATGGATTGCTCATGGAATCAGATTTTGTTACTCTCATGGAAAGCAAATCCCAGGAAAAGTTAGGACTCACTCTACCAGAGCTGCTGCTACTTCAGCTGCCTTTCTCAGGGGCGTACCTACCAAAGATATTTTGGAAGCTGCAACTTGGAGTTCAGTGCATACTTTCTCCAAGCACTATAATCTCCCTCTTTATTCTAAGTCTAGGGCAGGCTTTGCTTCTGCAGTCTTGCAGGGCCTTCTAGCCACCCCTTCTACTCTATAACCACCACTCTTTATCTCAGCTTTGGGATTCAACCCTACAGTGATGACTACAACAGTGAAACATGATGAACATAGTACAGTTGTGTACACTTACCATAAATGTAGATGTTAGAGTGTCTTCACTGTTGCAGTCTGGGTTACCCACCCTCCTGTCCCCTCTTATACTTTTATTACTGTGGTTTCCTACTTCACCCTTCTTCTGAGGTGTATTTGCTACAGGGTATGGGATTTGTTGTATGTTACATTTTTGTTTTACTATTAGCCTTCACTTTTGGGCACCTGACATCTGGGGCAAGAAAACTGAAGAACATGGCATCAGCTGGCAGCTTTGTACTCCTGGCGCTCTGACGTCAGGGAGCATGACTGAACAGCCGACGCCGGAACCAGACTTTGGGATTCTGGCCGACCGAGGGCTGCCTGCCGGCAGGAAGAACCCTACAGTGATGACTGCAACAGTGAAGACACTCTAACATCTACATTTATGGTAAGTGTACACAACTGTACTTTTCTACTGTTCTTCTAGATCTGTCCAAGGCATTCGATACCATCTCCCACACCCATCTTCTGAACCATCTCTCCAACATCAATCTCTCCCAGAAATACCTTATCCTAGATGTTCATCGTGTTTCACTTTTGCAGTCATGACTGTAGGGTTCTCCCCTGCTGGCAGGCAGCCCTCGGTCGGCCAGAATCCCAGTGTCTGGGTCCGGCGTCGGCTGTTCAACCATGCTCCCTGATGTCAGAGCGCCAGGAGTATAAAGCTGACAGCCGACGCCATCTTCTCCAGTCTTTCTTGCCGTGCGGTGATAGCAGTTCGCCGGTCAGCTGACTCCTGACTATTTTTCCTGATAAACTTCAGTCCGAAGATTTTCTTCTCCATTCAAAGCTAAGTACCCCGTTGGGGAAACTTTTTTCTTGCTCCACTCCGATGTCAGAAAAAGTTAATTGCATTTCATGTGGGAAGCAAATACCTCATAAGGATTTTCATTCTTACTGTATTCCTTGCTTAGGCCCTGACCACGACGTAGCTAGTTGTCGGTTTTGTGCTAGATTCAATCAACGTACAATTAAGCGAAGGTACGATTTTGCTTTTCATTACTTCGGTAGGCGCTTTAACTACAAAATGTTGGATACGGTTCCGGCTGCCGGAGTTCACAAACATCGCAAGGATAGACAGGCCTCCAAGGTCCAAATCTGATGATAGCACACAAGTGGAGCCAGCTTCAGGTTCGGCCGTCGTCAGTGAGGCGCTTTTGCAGCCCCTGTCAGCCATTTCAGAACCGATGGCTGAAACGGACTCTCATCAGGAGCCAACCAGGCCTTTAAATATTTCGATTGCAGGACCTTCGGACAATGCTCCTTCGTATGGGTCCGGAGCCGCTGTGCAGGTACCGGCTTCCTAAGGGGTTTTTAGGCCTACTCAGCTCCTAATAAAGGCAAAGACTCCTAAATCAAAGACTCCTTCTAAATCAAAGACTGCAACACAGGCCTCTTCTGAACCGGCTCCCAAGTCACAGAAACAGTTACTCAAGATGGCGGAGGATTTACTTACTATGATTAGGGGTTCTCATCCCCCTCCAGATAAAAGGCCAAGGCAGGATGTTTATTATAATTCTTCTGATCAGGCCTCTGTTTCCTCAGTTTCTTCTTCTGTCCAGGAATATTCTTTCCCTCCTTATGAGGATTCCGATGCTGAGGAATCCATTCCTTCAGCTTCTCCCCCTGAGGATTTCTCTTTTGGGGAAACTTTGCATGAAATGAGGGAATATTTCCACTGGGAAGGACAGGAGTATTCGGAATCTAAGAAAAGACTAAGGGATTTTCTTCTTCCCCAACATAGACCCCTGGCTATTCCTCCTGTTTTGGATATTGTGGATGATGCCTTTTCGGAGGCTAACTTCACCCCCGACTCCTTTCCTCCTGCTCATGTTAAGCCTGATAGATATTACAGGGTTCCTGATTCCCACCAGTTTTTATACAAGAACCCTTCTGCTGACCCTGAAACCATTTCTCAGGGTCCTAAGGGAGTTAAGGCAGCTTCTACCAAAAATCCCATTCCTACTGAAAAGGATTCTCGATCCCTAGAAAGATGGGGCAAAAAGGTGTACACTTCTGCTACTTTGTCTATTAGGGCTTTAAACTGTCAGTTTCATATGCTGAAATACCAGCAATTTCTCTTGTCTGTTTTAAAACAAAAGCTTTCTTCCATTTCTGCCTGTGCAGATAAGGATTTACATGACTTATTGCATGCCACTGAACAAGTTGGGAATCATGGTTTACACTGTGGATTTGATGCCTTAGAGGCTTCTTGTAGGGCTGCGGTCTGTGGTACAGTCATTAGAAGGCATGCATGGCTAAAGGAACAAAATTTGCCTGAACAAGTAAAGGCTAAAATGTTAAGTTGTCAATCTCGCCTTCATTCTTGCTTGATGGGTTCGGAGCCGATCCCTCGGCTCCGACTCGGCACTTGCTAAGCTCGAGAGTCACTTTTACCAGCTCGAGGCAGCCCCATATCCCATGATGCAAGGCGGTAAGTACCCAGATCTCGTTTGCCGCTTCACTTAGGAGGTCCTCCTTTTACCAGCTCCTGGTAAGTTATTAAAATACTTGATATTTTAGCCCCTTTTCACTAAAAACCCTTAAAATTTTAGTTTTAAGTTAATTTTAAAGATTTTCTGACAGAAATTTACCTGTCTCTTTTTATTTTTTTAGTCAAACTTTACCCATCCCTTCCCCCCCTGTTAGGGTGTGTGTGTGTTTGTCTACTTATACCTTTTTGGTATATTTAATTTAATTTAACTCTTTGACTGGTGTGTGTGTGTGTGTTGTCTTCACCATGTCAAAAGAGAGGGTCTCAGGCTTTAAGAAGTGTGACTCGTGCTGTCAGAAGATGTCTCTGACAGACGGTCACACTTCTTGCCTGTATTGCCTGGGGCCTCTTCACCTGCAGGACTCCTGTGCTATATGTCATTCCTTCAGCCAGAGAGTCCTGCAGGAAAGAAGAAACAAGCTTATTCTTAGGGGCCTTCTTAAGCCGGAGGGCTCTCCGCTAAGTCGGCTCCATCCAAATCTGCCAAATCTTCCAAGGCCCAGGCTTCTGTGTCAAAGCCTGCGGCCTCGCCCGACTCGTTCTGAGTCGAGATCGCTCCGCTGGAGCCGATTCTGGCTTCAAGCCTTCGCACCGATGGCTATCTGTGCCGATTCTGCATCGCCACCGTGTCGGCTCGATCGGTTCCGACCACCATGTGGCACAGGCATCGGTGTCGGCCCGATCGGCTCCGACACCGTTACTTTTGGCTGTATCGGCTCGCTGGAGCCGATGCATCGAGGCTCCCTGTCGGCTCCGATAAGTTGTCGGCTCCGACAGGGTCTATAGTTTCATCGGTTCCGATGGCTCCTTCCAGGAAGAGGTCGAGGTCTCCTTCCTTGGAGCCGATACTTTCGGCTCCGGCTGCACCTCTCCTTTCGGAACGGAGCCATCGGAGCCGATCTTCAAGGTCATCCAGACTTTCAGACCATGACTTAGAGAAGAGTGGTCAGCAGATTACTTAAGTCACAGGCACTGGCCCAAATGTTACATAGTCCGTCTCAACAGACGACTGTTGGTCCACACCCCGTTACAGTTCCTCCTTCAACTCTACCCCAGAGCTTGGAGTTGAGTCTTCGAGAATGGTTACTGCTACGGCTGGAGGACAGATACCCCCTTCTGTTCCTTCAGCCTCTACTCTTATCTCCTCTTCGAGACCTTCCTTAGAGGGATTCGGTGGCCGGGCTTCCATGGTCTCCTCCGAGGGGGTGAGTGGCATCGGACCCTTGTCCGAACCCGCTCTTCCCCTTGGAGCCTCGGCCTTGGTGAGCTCGGCTCCGACATCTGCCTCGGAGACTTCCCTTTCGGTGGTCCCTGGAGTTCCTAGTTCTTCGGAACGGGTTCTCTTGGACCTGCCTGGGAGGGGAGCATTCGAGGTGATGAAGAGTGTGCTGGCCACCGGTATCAGTCAGCAGTCTGTTCCCTTAGCTCCTCCCTCTATAGTGCCTGTTGACATCTCTGCCACTTCTCTTGCTACAGGACCCAGAGATCCTCCGCCTCAGGTTTCCCCATTGGGAATTTCCCCCTCTTCCGAGGATTCTCCTGATGTTTCGGGAGATCCTCCTAGGAAGAGGACTTGTAAGAGGAAACATGTAGACTCCCGAGTCTGTCACTTCAGATACTGACTTTGATGAGTCAGAGGGATCCCCTAGATCCCCTCTGAGGATGTCTCCTTCTCAGACATCCTAGAACTCCTTAAACAGAGGGAAACTGGCCCACCAACAATCCCTCTGAGGATGAGTCAGTATACCTAGAGGCGTTTGGATCTCGGCCCTCCACCTCCTGGGTGTCTCCGCCTTCGACCCCTTATGCAGGTTATTGCCCGAAGGCGTGGGCAGCTCCTGACTCTGTAGAGCCAGTCCCTAGGAGGCCTTCAAAATTTATCACTGCCCGTGTGACAAGCAATTCCTCACTAAGGGTGTCCCCGCTGATGCCATGGTGGTGGCTGCTGCCACCAAGAAGGAACTTGCAGATCCTTCCGTGCCCATCCTCCTAATAAGGACTCTAGGACCATGGATAGGTACGTAAGCGGATGTTTTCCTCAGCGACCTTTGCTATGCTCGCTGAATTACCTATGTCACTTCACCAGACTCCAGAGGGATATCCTTAAGGAGCTGGGTGAAGTAGTACAGGATCCTACAGCTGCAGGAGCTCAAGAAAAAATTGCTTCGCAGCTAGGAACCCTTAATTCCATTGCAAACTCCTCCATGCGGCTAATATATGCTGCTGATGGAGCGAGTAGAGCTGCAGGTACAGGTGTGGCTCTTAGACGCCAAGCCTGGATGCGGCTATGTGATTTTGCAGATCCCTTCAAGGCGTCCTTCACGAATTCTCCCTTTGATGGGTCAGCTTTGTTTGGCCCTCAGGTGAAGGAAACTTTGACCAGGTGCGAGCAGGACGGCAAGACTCTTTCTGCTGTAGGAGTCTGTTTTTCCACCCCTTCTAGACCTTACCCCAAAGGACAGAAAGGTGGAAAAATGTGGTTCCGCAAATCCCAAGGAGTCACGCCGGATTCACGTGGTCAGTTTACCCCTAGAGGCAGAGGGGGTAACAACAACAGATGCCGCTCTAGAGGCAGAGGAGGTCCAAAAAACCAGGGAAACAGAGAGCCTCTCTCTGACAAGCCCTTTCAGCATCCCTGAGATGTTGCCCGGCTGTCCCTCCTTGGAGGCAGTCGTGGGAAGATTATCACTGTACCCAGAAGCCTGGCATTCCCTCACTCAAGACAGATGGGTACAGTCGATCATATCCAAGGGTTACATAATTCCTTTCGAGGAAAGTCCTTTCCCTCAAATTCCCTTCCAGATGTACCACCGGTCTAAGGGAAATTGCAGAGTTAGAAGTCTCAAAACTGCTGCAAAAGAGCCATTCAGCCAGTTACAACAGACCATTCAGAGCCGGAATCTACTCAAGGTTCTTTTTGGTCCCCAAAAGACGGGAGACTGGAGACCAATATTGGATCTCAGCAGACTCAACAAGTCTGTGAGGAAGACAAGATTCGAATGGTCACTCTTCAGTCAATTCTGCCCTTCTTACAGAAGGACAACTGGATGTGCTCAATAGATCTTCAGGATGCACTATCACATCAAAATTCACAGACGCTCCAGGAGATTTCTCCGCTTTCGGCTGGGGTCCAGTCATTTCCAGTTCAGAGCCCTGCCCTTTGGTCTCACTACAGCCCCCAGAGTGTTCACCAAATGCATGGCAGTGGTCACGGCTCACCTGAGACGTCAAGGATTCCAGGTGTTTCAGATCTCGACGACTGGCTCCTGTCAGCCACCACCAGGCATCAGCTTATACAAGCCAGGGATTACACAATAAATCTTTGTGCTCATTTGGGCATCTCGATCAACTTCGAAAAGTCATCCTTATCGCCCTGCCAGTCTATTACCTTCATAGGCGCAAACTTAAACACTGTTCGGATGTCAGCTACCCTTACAGATCAAAGAGTTTCAGACATTGAGTCATGTCAGGATCATTCTGGCCAACAAGAAAGTACAGGCCAGAATGGTTCTAAAGGTATTAGGCCTCATGGCTGCGCCATTACTCTTCTTCCCTGGCTCGATTCTACATGCGCCTTCTTCAGTGGATGCTGTTCACACAGTGGTCGTACCAACAACTTCCTATGCCACCAGATTCTGGTGACACAGACTTGCAAAGATCATCTTGCTTGGTGGATCACATCTCCTCAGGTTCACCAAGGCAGGTACTTTGTACCCCCATCCCGATAGCCACTGTCACCACGGATGCCTCCCTGATCGGGTGGGGGTCATTATCAGGGCAGGATGGTTCATGGGACGTGGCAGCCGCTCGAGTACCATCTGCACATAAATGTCCTGGAGATGAGAGCAGTGCTTTTAACGTTGCAAGCCCTCAACGACTTTCTTCCCGTAGGGACAATTGCAGTCCACACAGACAACATGTCTGTAGTTTGGTATATCAACAAACAGGGCGGAACCAAGTCCTACCCCTTGTGTCGAGAAGCGCTCAGACTATGGCAATGGGCGATCTCCTCTCATCGGTTTCTGGTAGCAACGCATATCCCTGGGAAAACCAACATTGTAGCGGACAGATTGAGCAGAGCTATTCTCATGCCTCACGAGTGGTCTCTCAAGCAATCTATAGCGGAAGAGATTTTTCTGGAATGGGGTCGTCCATGTTGCGATCTTTTTGCTACTCCCCAAAACAGCAAATGTCCAGACTTCTTCTGTCTCTTCCCTCTACCAGGCCATCCCCAGAGGCGCTCTGACCCAGGATTGGCCCCAGGGACTTCTTTATGCCTTCCCTCCATTTCCTCTGATCCCTCAAGTTATCCAGAAAGCTACCGTTTTGAGAGTCATATTGATTCTCATTGCCCCTTACTGGCCTCGACAAGTTTGGTTCCCGTTCCTCCATCATCACCTTTTGGTGCAGCCGTGGCATCTGGACCCAGTGCCAGATCTTCTGATTCACCAATCGGGTCAGCTGCACCGGTCTATCCCTTCTCTCAACCTCACAGCATGGTTGCTCCACTTCCTTCCTTAGCCAGGCTTCCTTTGATCTCTAACCCAGTTAGAGACATCATAGTAACCGTTAAAATCCTCTACCAGGAGGATTTATACAAGCAAATGGAAACGTTTCTCTTATTGGGCTAAGGCCAAGAATATTGATCCTTTCACTGCCCCTGTTCAGGCAGTCCTGGACTTCTTAGCAGAGATTTTTCATGCAGGCTCCTCTTCTTCCACAGTCAGAGTTCAATTGGCTGCTATCTCCAACTTTCATGTCGGAATAGCAGATCATAATATTATGTCCCATAGGCTCTGCAGGGCCTTCTTGAAAGGAATTTTCCTACTAAAGCCTCCAATCAGGAATCCTCCTCCTCAGTGGGATCTAAATTTAGTGCTGACATCCTTGATTCTTCCCCCCTTCGAGCCAGCTGTTTCTTGTTCCCTGAAATTTCTTTCTTGGAAAACTTTATTCCTAGTGGCTATTACATCGGCCAGGAGGGTGTCTGAACTTCATGCTCTATCGGTTCGACCCCCCTATTTGGTTTTTCACAAAGACAGAGTATCTTTGAGAACTAATCCAACCTTTCTGCCTAAGGTCGCTTCAAAGACCAATTTGAATCAATCCATTGATCTCCCTGTATTTTTCCCAAACTATTCAGACAGAGCTGAACAAAAGCTACATTATCTTGATGTCCACCGTCAACTTAGATATTTGGACAGAACAAAAAAATTTAGAAAATCTGATCAACTTTTTGTTTCCTATGCGGATAATAAAAAAGGCCTTCCTGTTTCTAAAGTGACCTTGTCCAGATGGCTTTCTTCGGTCATCTCTGAAATTTATCTGCTCAGGGGAAAACAGCTGTGCTCAAAACCTAAAGCACATTCAACTAGGAGCTTAGCTACTTCTACAGCCTTTCAAGCTAGACTTCCTTTAGACACTATTTGTGCTGCGGCCACTTGGGCCACTCCTCACACTTTTGTTTCCCATTACAAATTGGACTTGGCCTCCAGGGACAGAGCCAGCTTTGGCTCTACAGTCCTCAAGAGTCTGTTCCATTGAGCCACCCAGGATAGAGGTGCTAGGACGCTGTCCCATCAAGCAAGAATGAAGGCGAGATTGACAACTTAACATTAAGAAGTTATGTACCTACCATAACGCTCCATGTTAGTTGTCTTCTCGCCTTCTTTCTGCACCCTCCCTCCTTCCCCCTGGCCTGGACAGACCTTGTTATAAGAAATTGTTATGCTGAAGACCTTTCAGACCTGGTCCTTCTTCCATCCTGTAAGTTTTCTTTCTTCCTTTGGGAAGTGTTTTTTGCTTGGTGCTATTGCCCTTTGTCATCAAACGAGATCTGGGTACTTACCGCCTTGCATCATGGGATATGGGGCTGCCTCGAGCTGGTAAAAGTGACTCTCGAGCTTAGCAAGTGCCGAGTCGGAGCCGAGGGATCGGCTCCGAACCCATCAAGCAAGAAAGAAGGCGAGAGAAGACAACTAACATGGAACGTTATGGTAGGTACATAACTTCTTATTATTGGATGCTCCTGTTCAGCATAATGTTTTGTTTGGATCAAAAGCTGAAGAGATGATTAAAAAGATGGAGGATAAGGCGAAATCCATGCAAACAATTAAAGATTTCTTACAAGTACAGCCACCTAGATTTAGCAGGAATTGGCCTTCAAAAAATTGGTCCTTTCCCTCTTCAGACAGGCCTCAGAGGGCTAGATATAGACGCTCCAGAGGAAGGCCTCAAACTCAAGCCTCTTATAGACCAAGACAGTGGACTGCTTCCACCCCTAGGGGAGGAGAGGACAGGTCACAAACTCAAAGGAAACAAACTCAATGACTCCCTCTGTTGGGCTACAGGAACTTCTTGCCTGGAAGCCCCTCTGAGGAAAACTCTTTTTTTTATCAAAATTGGACTCAAATAACCCAAGACAAGTGGGTTTTGGATGTGATTTTAAGAGGTTACAAATTCCATTTTCATACCTTGCCAAGGCCAAGCGGATGGCCAGACCTTCCAAAGCATCAATGGACGGAGGCCTTAAACCAGGTGGAAGCTCTTTTGGCTATGAATGCCATAGAACTGGTTCCACTTTCAGAGATGGGAAAAGGTTTTTACTCGAGGCTCTTTCTAGTCCCATGGAAGCAAAACTCATGGAGACCCATACTGGATCTGTCGGTCTTGAACACCTTTCTAGAGATTCCAAAATTCAAGATGCTTACTCTACAGCAGCTACTTCCAATGCTGTCCAAGGATTCATGGATGGTAACTTTGGATTTGAAGGAGGCATATCTACACATTCCCATCAGGCAGGATCGCAGAAAATACCTCAGGTTCAAAGCCGGATTGAGGCACTTTCAATTCTCTGCGCTGCCCTTTGGATTGTGTACTGCTCCCAGGGTCTTCACCAAATGCCTGCCTCCAGTAGTAGCTTACTGCAGACTCAAGGGAATTCAAATTTACCCTCATCTGGACAATTGTCTAATTCAGGCAGACAGCAAGGATGTCTTACTCCAGCATCTGGAATTTGTACAAAACCTCCTCAAGTTCCTGGGATTCTCCGTAAACACAGTCAAATTTGACACCATCACAACACATAACTTTTCTGGGTGCTCTTCTAAACACTACAACCCAGATGGCATTTCTGACGTCCGAAAAACAATTACAGCTGGCTTCAACTTTCAAAACCTTGGCAACTTTAACTCCGCTATCTGCAAAGAAATTCCTGCAGGCTTTGGGTTACATGGCCTCCTGCATCCTTCTCGTACCATATGCAAGACTACACATGAGGAAAATACAGTGGTACCTAAAAAGTGTTTGGTCTCAGCATTGCCACAGTTTAGACATACTGATCTCCGCCCTTCCTTGCCTTCAAAAGGAATTTCTTTGGTGGTCCAGGGCATGTGCCCTAAACAAAGGGAAACCCTTCTGTCTGGCTCCTGCCACTCAGATTCTAACCGCGGACGCCTCTGATTATGCTTGGGGAGCCCATTTTCAGGGCAACTGTCTGCAGGGCCTTTAGACAAAGGATCAGAAGCACCTGCATATCAATTTAAAGGAAATGTTAGCCGTTCAGAAAGCTCTATTGGCCTTCAGGAATCTTTTACAACCAGGACAACTACTAATACGGACAGACAATACCACAGTTATGTGGTACATAAACAAGCAAGGGGGATCTCATTCCTACCCCCTTTGCAGACTAGCCATGGATCTATGGAACACAGCTTTAGCTTACAATCTGGATCTTCAAGCTCAGTTCCTACCAGGGAAACAAAACTTCCTGGCAGTCTGAGCAGAAACCTTTCGGATCCACACGAATGGATGCTGGACACCAAAATATTCAGGATAACAGCAGTCTGGGGATGTCCTCACATAGACCTCTTTGCATCCCATCTCAATCATCAACTACAGAATTTTTGCACCAGAACTTTCCACAGAAAAGCTTGGAATGTGGATGCCCTGTCATTCAGTTGGAGGAACCTCTCGGGATATGCCTTTCCACCTCTTCCTCTTCTTCCACGGGTCTTAATGAAGATAAAACAGGACAAGCCCAAGATGATGATCTTGCTGGCTCCAAATTGGCCTCTGCAGTTTTGGTATCCAACGCTGAAAAACCTATGCCTAGAGCCCCCTTGGATTTTACCTCAGTCTCCGAACCTTCTGTCCCAACATCAGGGTCAGGTTCTTCACTCTCATGTCAGAACTCTCTGCCTGGCAGCCTGGCTAATCCAGGACCTTTGATTTCTTCTTTACTACCCAAGCAGGTTATGGACGTCATTTTAGAAGCCAGACGTCCTAGCACTAGAAAATCTTATGCAGGAAAATGGAAGAGAGTTTGTTCCTGGATGCAGGCTCAGGATTCTGATCCTCTTCTTCCTAACATTACTTTAATCTTACTTTACTTGACAGACCTCTTACATAAGGGTCTCTCTCTCTTCTATTAAGATACATGCCTCTGCTATTTCTGCTCATAATTCCGACCCTCCCATCTTTTCCCACCAGCTCATGAGGCAGTTTCTCAGGGGAGCTAAGAACTTAAGGCCTCCTAGATCTCCTCCCATTCCTGCTTGGGATCTCAACTATGTTTTGGAAAAACTAACCTTGCCTCCTTTTGAGCCTGCTGCTGCTTCTGACATCAAGTTTTTATCTTGGAAGACAGCTATTCTGTTAGCCCTAACCTCTGCCAGGAGGGTTTCAGTTACAAGCTCTTATGGCTGTGGAACCATATATTATTTTTCATCAAGACAGGGTATATTTGAGGACTAATCCTACTTTCATGCCTAAGGTGGTTTCCAAAGTGGCTTTAAATCAAACTATCCACTTGCCAACCTTTTTCCCCACTCCTCAAAATAAAGGGGAAAGGATCTTACATTCCTTGGATGTACACAGCTACGTTTTTACCTGGACAGAACCAAAGACATCAGAAAATCAGAACAATTGTTTTTCTTATGCTTCAAGTTCCCAAGGTAAAGCCATTTCAAAACAGACCATTTCTAAATGGATTGCTCATGGAATCAGATTTTGTTGTTCACACCATGGAAAGCAAATCCCAGGGAGTATACGAACTCATTCCACCAGGACTGCTGCCACTTCTGCGGCCTTCCTCAGAGGAGTTCCTACCAAAGACATTTTGGAAGCTGCAACTTGGAGTTCAGTGCATACTTTTTCTAAGCACTACAATCTACCTCTATAGGGCAGGCTTTGCCTCTGCAGTCTTGCAGGGCCTTTTAGCCGCCCCTTCTTCATTATGGTCACCTCCCTTTCTTTCAGCTTTGGTATTCTACCCTACAGTCATGACTGCAACAGTGAAACGCTATGAACATAGTACAGTTGTGTACACCTACCATAAATGTAGATGTTCGAGTGTCTTCACTGTTGCAGTCGGGGTTTTCCTCCCTCCTGTCCCCTCTTGTTTTTACGTTTGTGTAGTTCCTTTCTTCACCATTCTTCTGAGGTGTATTTGCATAGGTTATGGGACCTTTTTCATTTTGGGACTCCTGACATCTGGGGCAAGAAAAACTGGAGAAGGTGTCGGCTGTCAGCTTTATACTCCTGGCGCTCTGACGTCAGGGAGCATGGTTGAACAGCCGACGCCGGACCCAGACTTTGGGATTCTGGCCGACCGAGGGCTGCCTGCCGGCAGGGGAGAACCCTACAGTCGTGACTGCAACAGTGAAGACACTCTAACATCTACATTTATGGTAGGTGTACACAACTGTATTTTCTCTAGCTACCTCTCCAATAGATCTCAAGCTGTAAAATGGGGGACAGGCACCTCAACCTTTCTTCCCACCCCCACTGGGGTTCCCCAGGGATCCATACTTGGTCCAATGCTGTTTAACATCTTTATTAATTTCCGCAAAGCCATACCCAATACCAAAATTGTATAATATGCAGACGATTCCACATTAATCTGCAGTGCCACCAACCTACCAGAGCTTCAGACACTGACCCAAGCTACCTTCTCCACCACTGAAAATTAGATGCTTCAGAATCACCTCTCACTAAATGCCAATAAATCCAAAATACTATTCTCTCCCTCAAAAGCTTCCCCTCTTGATAAAAACTCATTCCAAATCATTAGCCAAAACAACTCCACTGTAGAGGTTGTTTCCTTTGCCAAACTACTTGGGGTCACTGTTGATGAACACCTGAAATTCGACACTCACATCTAGCAAAACATTAAGAAAACCCATATAAAACTTGGTATGCTATACAGGAACATCCAGTTTCTCTCTCTCTCCTTCCACCAGACAAAAGCTTGCCACTACCTGTCTACTCCCCTCACTAATGTATGGCGCTCCTCTGTTAACTAACTTATCTGCCACACTCGCTTCAGAATTGGAAGTCTGTTATAAGATTTCTAAATTTGTCACCAAAGCCAAATACTCCTCCCATCACTGTATTGCCCTTAATTTGTTACACTGACTTGAACTCTCCAACCGTCTAGACTATCTTCAGATTACCACAACCCACAAACTACTCTTTCAACCGTCTTAAGTGCCCTGCTCTATGCAACATCCTTCTCCCTTACACCCCTCAGAGAACTCTCAGATCTACTCACCAAAATCTAATCTGGGTCTGAAAACCCAATCGCCCTGCTGATCAACTCCTGCTATCCTTTTCCTTAGCAAAAAATAATGGAATTCTCTTCCTTCCTCTCTAAGGACCTGTGCAAACTTTGAAAACTTTAAATCTCTGTTACATTCCTATCTTCATCTACATTCTCCCCACCTACTCCTATAATTATCTCTCCACCTCTAAACTCTTCTCCAGCTATGATTACTAGCCTCTCTAGCTATGCTCTATAGGCTACCACACACATGTACATATTGTAAATATCAAATTTGTACCATGTACCTGAGAATTTACACCTGCTCTCTAACATGAAATGTAACTGTAAATTGTTCATTAATAATATAGTGTCTGTATCTAAAGGTGTAACGTACCTAAGAAAATTACACCTGCTCTGTAGCATGAAACATAATTGTAAATTGTTCTTTTCTATATTGTATCTGTATCTAAACTTTGTAACATGGAGCTTTTCTCCCCTGGCCTCCACTGAAAATGGGCTCCCTGAGCCCAGTGGACATCCCCAGTCATCAAACTGCAAATAAATAAAATAAATGAGGATTCTGATGCAGAGGATTCCATTCCCTCTGCTTCTCCTCCAGAATATTTTTCTTTTGGTGAAACCCTGCACACCCTTAGGGAGCATTTCCGCTGGGAAAGCCAGGACTACTCTGTCCAAAAAGAGACTTGGGGAATTTTTAAACCTGCCTCAGCACAGGCCTCTAGCTATCCCTCCTGTTCTGGAGATTGTAGATCGTGGATGTTCATCGTGTTACCCTGCTGCAGTCATCACACTTGGGTTATCCTGCCGTCAGGCGGTCCCGCAGTCGGCCTGAATTCCAAAGTCTTGGTCCGGCGTCGGTTGCCGTCTCTTCTTCCCTGACGTCAGTGCGCCAGGGGTATACGAGGCATCCAACGCCATTTTCTTCAGTCTTTCTTGCCGCGCGGTGCCCGAAGCAGAAGCAGTTCGCAAGTGTCGGTCGGCCGACACCTGAGATTTTCGATTTGAATTTCAATCCGAAGTCTTCAATAAAGCTAAGTACCCCATTGGGGAACCTTTTTTTGCCTCAGTCCGATGTCAGAAAAAGTGAACAACTGCATTTCTTGTGGGAAGCACATGCCTCATAAGGACTTCCATTCCTATTGTATTCCTTGCTTAGGCCCAGACCACGACGTCACAGGTTGTCGGTTTTGTGCTAGGTTTAATAAACGAACTATCAAATGCCGTTTTGACTTTGCACGACATTACTTTGGTAGGAAATTGAATTATATCATGCCGTCGGAGCAGCCGACAACCAGCATACATAAAAAACGCAAGGATAAGGACAAGCAGCCTAGGAACAAGCCAGACTCAGAGGCCTCTGCTGGGCCTGTCGCCGGTTCTCCGGTTTTCAGTGAGGCACCTATGCAGCCCCTGACGACCGCAGAACTGGAACCCCAGACAGCTGTGGATTCTCAAGCAGTCTCTACTAGGCTGACGCAGCCATCTTCCGATACTGGAGCAGAAGTAGACCCTGGTGCAGTGGAAACGCCTTCGGTTGCAGAAGGTGTCTTCAGACAGACTACACTCAACATTAAATCTTATGCTAAGCTTAAAACTCCTTTAAAACCTAAGAAGACTGTACATCAGTCTACAGTTCAAGGCCCCATGCCTAAGAAACAGATGTTTAAGATGGCTGAAGATTTGATTACCCTAATCAGGGGTTCCCATCCCCCTCCCGATAAAAGACCAAGACAGGAGGATTATGCTTCCTCTGACCAGATTTCAATGTCATAGGTTCATAGGTTCATACTAGGCTATCTGCCCAAGGGCATTTATAAGCCTAGCCCATAGTTATGTGGCTTTCGCCACCCCTTTAGTTTGAATAAAAACTATGCCTATTTTGCTGTGCCTCTGTCAAGCAGTGACACTGAAGTAATCCCTGGGGTATATCTGCGATCTCCCATCCATTGGTCAAGATTCCTCTTGAACAAGGCCAGCGAGGTGCTCTGCCTCACATGTTACTGGGATTTTGTTCCACAGCATAGGGAGTCTCTGGGTGATGAATCTGTCCCTCCAGCACGTTCTATTTATAACCGTGTCAAGGTTTAAGTCTCCCGCCCTTGTGGTTCTGAGGGATCTAGATTTTTTGAGGTGAAGCATATTCATCAAATCTGGGTTTGACATGGCCTTATATGTCAGGCACAGGTTACCTCTGAGCAAGCGGTATGAGACTGAATAGAGCTGGAGTTCTTTCAGTCGGGCAGCATAAGACATATTTTTGAGACCCTTTATCCTTTTGGTGAGGAACTTTTGGGGCCTTTCAAGCTGCAGCAGGTGTCTTGTCAGATACATTCCGAACGGGGAATTGTACTCAATCATAGGTCTAATGAGTGATGAGTACAGGGGGATGATTACCTCCCTTGATCTAGATGTGAATCCCTTCATGATCAGGTGGGCAATATAGAAGGTTTTCCTAACTACTTTAGCAACATGAGCGTCAAACGAAAGGCTACTGTCAACCTGGGTCCCCAGATCCCTGATGACGACTTCTGTGCTCAGTGGATTGCCACCTATATGGTAGCTAGGGGTAACCTTGTTTTTCCCGAAGGGTATGACTATGCATTTCTTGGCATTTAACTTTAGGCCATGGCTCTGGCACCAGTTATCCATCTCTGTGAGGCCCTTCTGGAGGATATCTGTGTCAGATGTGTTTTCGACTATGGCGCCCAGTTTGCAGTCATCTGCAAACTTTGTCAGCCATAACCCTCCTGTGTTTGCTTGTACTTCAGAAAAGTAGATGCCGAACAAGAGTGGACCCAGGACTGAGCCCTGTGGGACACCACTTGTGACAGGCTTTGAGTCTGACATGGCTCCAGCAACTCTGACCCTGTGGGTTCTGTCACTTAGCCAGTTTGCAACCCATCTTGTGATGTATGGGTTTACATTCAAGCTGATGAGTTTTTCGATGATACCTGAGTGGGGTATTGTGTCGAAGGCCTTTGCCAGGTCGAGGTAGGCTGTATGGACTGCCTTTCCCTCATCAATGGCCTTGGTGACTGTCTCGAAAAAGTCAACCAAGTTTGAGGCAGGATCTGCCTTTGACAAAGCCAAACTGGGTTGGATCCAAAGTCTGCAAGTTCCCTATGTCTTTATTTATGAGTTCCATTATGATCCTCTCCATGGCTTTGCAGATAAGGCTTGTCAAGCTAATGGGGCGGTAATTTCCAGGGTACCTACTCAGCACAGATCCTCGTGGTGGCCAGCAGAGTAATCCAGGCTTCAGAGAGCTAAAAAAGCGACTTTACCTGATTTAAGTATATTTTTTGTGGCTTTCCACTTCTAATTACCTAGCGACTGTATTTCTCCTGCTTTGCTGATACATTGTAACTGTTTTTCTGCATTTATCTTGTTATTGCACTTGAAATCTCATTTTGTTACTTTTAAATCTGTAATTGTTGCAAATTGTTTCTGTAGGCTGTGATAGCCGATTTATAGCATTTATAAGTGTCTACTGTATCTGTTTCTCCTTGTTTCTGAAAAAAAAAAAAAAAAAAATATCTCTTGTTTTTCCCGCCTTACTGAGCTAGAGTAGTCCAGTTTCAGAGTTGCTGATCCCTGGACTTTGTTTGTAGTTCCTGTTACTGATTCTTTGCCTAATTTGGAAGAGAGGAAGTTCCCTTGCTTACCAGTGGGAGTGGGAAGCATTGAGCTGCCTGTTGGTCCAGTTTTGTGAGGTTTCAGCCAGTAACTTGTAGTCTATTGATCGTTCCTCAGATTCTTCTGAGGAACAGGATTACACTTTTCCACCTTATGAAGACTCTGATGCTGAAGACTCTATTCGCTCAGCATCTCCCCCTGAAGACTACTCCTTTGGGGAAACTTTACATACCATGAGGGAACATTTCCACTGGGAAGGCCATGACTACTCTGATTCTAAGAAAAGGCTCAGAGAGTTCCTTTTACTACCCCAGCACAGACCTCTTGCTATCCCTCCAGTTTTAGATATTGTGGATGATGATTTCTTGGAGTCTAGTTTAAATCCAGACTCTCTACGTCCTGCTCCAGCCAAACCAGACAGATACTACAGAGTACCTGACTCACACAAATTCCTTTATAAAAGCCCTGTGGCTGACCCAGAAACAATTTCCCAGGGTCCTAAGGAAGCTAAAGCTTCTATGGCTAAAAATCTGGTGCCCTCTGAAAGGGATTCCAGAGCCCTAGATAGATGGGGAAAGAAAATGTACACCTCAGCAACTCTGGCTATGAGAGCATTAAATTGTCAGTTTCACATGCTGAAATATCAGCAATTCCTAATGTCTCAATTAAAACAAAAAATGAGCACACATACTGAACAGTCTGAATTCAAGGAAATGCAGGATCTGTTGCATGCAGCTGAACAGGTGGTAAACATGCTTTACAATGCGGATTTGATTCGTTGGAAGCTTCCTGTAGAGCAGCTGTTACTGGCTCTGTCATACGTAGACATGCTTGGTTAAAAGAACAAACACTTCCTGATCATGTTAAAGCAAAATTATTGGATGCACCTTTACACCAGGATGTATTTGATGTCAAAGCAGAAGAGGTTTTAAAGAAAATGGAGGATAAGGCAAAGTCTATGCAGATGGTCAAGGATTTTTTGTAGGTACAACCCCCTTGTTTCAGCAGAAATTGGCCATCAAAAAAATGGTCCTTTCCAGCTTCTGACAGATCACAGAGGGGCAAATACAGACACCCAAGGGGCAGATATCAGTCACACGGCCCTTACAAACCTCGCCAATGGGGTACTGCTACCCAGAAAGGAGGAGAAGACAGGCCCCAAGCTAGCAGAAGACAAACACAATGACTCAATCCTCAAACTACCAAGCAAATCTCTCCTGGCAACTTCCTTGGGAGGAAAATTAGCATTTTTTGCAGACAACTGGCACATCATCACAAAAAACAAATGGGTCCTAAAGATTGTCTCTCAAGGATACAGATTCCACTTTCATACTTTACCAAGGATAAAAGGAATGCCAAACCTGCCACCAAATCAATGGGCAGAGGTACAAAAACAAATTACAGCTCTCATGGACGAGAGCCATTCAACAGGTACCTACACAGGAGCAAGGACAAGGATTTTACTCAAGACTCTTTCTAGTCCCAAGAAAGGACAAAGCATGGAGACCCATTCTGGATCTTTCAGTTCTGAACACCTATCTGCAAGTACCAAAATTCAAGATGCTAACACTACAGCAACTTCTTCCCATGCTGGGCAAGAATGCTTGGCTAGTAACATTGGACCTCAAGGAGGCATACCTGCATGTCCCTATCAGACAAAATTGCAGAAGATACCTCTGCTTCATTGCAGGTTTAACGTATTATCAATTCTCTGCACTGCCTTTGGCTTATCTACTGCACCCAGGGTCTTCACAAAATGCCTGGCACCAGTAATTGCATACTACAGACAAAGAAGAATTCAAATATACCCATACCTGGACGACAGCCTTATTCAAGCAGAAAGCAAGGACATTCTTTTAAAGCATCTGGCATTTGTCAAACACCTAAGTTGCCTAGGGTACACAGTAAACGAAAAGAAATCAAAACTAGTGCCCTCACAAAACATAATATTCCTGGGTGCCAGCTTGAACACAACGGTCCAGATGGCTTATCTCACGCCAGACAAGTAACAGCTGACTCAATAATTCAAAATAGTGGCAACAAAGACTGAACTCCCTGCAAGAAAAATTCTGCAGGCCTTCGGATTCGTGGCATCTTGCATACTACTAATGCCACTTGCAAAACTGCATATGAGGAAATTACAATGGTACCTGAAAAGCGTATAGACTCAGCACAGCCACAGCTTGGAAACAATGATACCACTCATTCCATGCCTTCAACAGGAGTTTCTGTGGTGGGAACAGGCATGTCACCTCAACAAGGGTCAACCTTACCCACAGCCAGCCAAACTATGACAACAGATGCATCGGAATATGCTTGGGGAGCACACATGGCAGGACAGTGCATTCAGGGCAAATGGACTACAGATCAGAGGCATCTGCATATCAATCAAAAAGAAATGCTAGCAGTACAGAATGCCCTAACAGCTTTCAAGGACCTCTTACACCCAGGACAACTAATAATAAAGACTGACAATACCACAGTAATGTGGTACATAAACAAGCAAGGGGGCACACATTCCTACCCTCTATGCAGGCAAGCAATGACCTTGTGGAACACTGCACTGTCTTACCAGGTTCAGTTACAAGCACAATTCCTGCCAGGAAAGAAAAACACATTGGCAGACGACCTAAGCAGAAACATTCTACACAGCCAGCTCAAGACTTTAAACCTGGCTGCATGGCAAATTACCTTAACAACCAGCCAACACCTCTATCCAAAGCTGTTATGGATGTCATTCTGGAGGCCAGGAGACCCAGCACCAGGAAAACCTATTCAGACAAATGGAAAAGATTTTGCGCCTAATCCCCTTGATCCAAACATTCCTCAGATTCTACAATATTTAACTGAGATGTTGCACAAAGGACTTTCATCTATTAAGATCCACGCCTCAGCAAGTTCAGCCCATTACAACACAGGATCCTCCTTTATTCTCACATCCACTCAAGACAGTACCTCACAGGGGCTAAGAACATAAGACCGCCAAAGAGAGCACCAACACCTACTTGGGATCTCAACTTTGTTCTGGAAAAGCTTACACTGCCGGCCTTTGAACCAGCTTTTTCAGCTGATTTAAAATTCCTTTCATGGAAAACTGCCCTGCTACTAGCAATAACCTCAGCTAGAAGAGTCTCAGAGCTACAGGCACTAATGGCAGTGGAGCCTTTCCTCATTTTTCAAGACAGAGTCTCTCTATGAACTAACCGTTCCTTTATGCCAAAGGTGGTATTCAGTGTGGCCCTAAACCAAACCATTCATTTGCCCACCTTTTTCCCAAATCCCCAGAACAAAGGAGAAAGACTGCTGCACTCTTTGGACATTCACAGGCAATTACGTTACTACTTGGATAAAACTAAGGCTTTCAGAAAAACTGACCAGCTCTTCGTAGCCTATGCTACAGGATCACAAGGAAAAGCCATCTCAAAACAGACTATTTCTAAATGGATAGGGCATGGCATATGTTTCTGCTACACGCATCATGGGAAACCGGTACCTGCTAACATTAGGTCCCACTCCACCAGGGCTACAGCTACATCAGCAGCCTTTCTCAGGGGAGTGCCAACCAAGGATATTCTGGAAGCTGCAACTTGGAGTTCAGTGCACACCTTCACCAAACACTATCACTTACCTCTTTATTCTAAGACTAGAGCTGGTTTTGCCACTGCAGTTTTGCAGGGCCTACTAGCTTCTTCTAACCCTGTTTAACTCCACCTCCCATCCTTAGCTTTGGGATTCAACCCAAGTGTGATGACTGCAGCAGGGTAACACGATGAACATAGTTAAGATGTTCTTCATTCCACATTGCTGCAGTCCTAACTATTGGGTAGTCCGCTGTCCAGTCGGCCCGAATACCAAAGTATATGGCTGACGTCGGTCACGGCGCATTAGACTGATGTCAGTACGTCAGGGTACTAATGCGCATGACCGACGTCATATCCTCAGTCTTTTTTGCCGCATGGTCCGATGCAGAAGCAATTTTGCGAGTGCAGGTTGGCGTTCTGAAAGTTTCTGAAGTCAGAGTTTCAGACCGAATCAAAGTTGGCTAAGTACCCGCTAGAATATTTTGTTTTTTTCTTGCCTCAGTATTTAACCGGATGTCAGAAAAAGTGAATAACTGTATTTCTTGTGGGAAACAGATACCTCATAGGGATTACCATACTTTGTGTATACCTTGTTTAGGGCCTGAGCACGACGTTGTTGGATGCCGCTCTTGTGCTAGATTTAACAAACGCACTATTAAGAGAAGGTTAGACTGTGCCAGGTTAGTGTTTGGGAAGCGTTGTAATTATAAAATGCCGCCTCATGTTCCGCCGCCGGCTTCCGCTAAAAAACGCAAGGACAAAGCAGCAAAGCCTAGAGTGGAAGAACCGACAGTCCCAGACGTCGGTTCTTTAGAGGGCTCAGTGGAGCCGGAGGTTTTGCCAGGTGTTTCTTTGGAGTCTCAGGGAGAGACTTTACTGTTACAGGATGTATCCTCTCAGGAAGTAGGCCAGGCTGAGGGGGCTTCTCAGGTGGCTGTTCTTCCTTCTCTTCCTAAGGTGGTTAGAGCCTCCCCTTCTGTTTCCAAGGCTTCTTTGAGGGGCAGGCCAAGTTTTGCTTCAGTGGGGGTTTCTCCCAGTGCCTCAGGGTCTTTGCCTAAGAAACATATGCTTAAAATGGCAGAGGATTTGATTACTATGATAAGGGGTTCTATGCCCCCTCCTGATAAGAGGCCTAGGGTGGAACCTGAGTTTGAGAGTTTTGAGCAATGCTCGAGGCTTCTGAGTCTTCGGCTGAAGACTTGCAGGAGTACCCTCCTTATTCTGATTCTGATGTGGATGATTCTACTCCTTCAGCTTCTCCTCCTGAGGATTTTTCATTTTCAGGGACTCTGCATTCCATGAGGGAGCATTTTAAATGGGAAGGGCAAGATTTCTCTGATTCCAGGAAAAGGCTTAGGGAATTCTTGTTTTACCCCAGCATAGGCCTTTAGCTATACCTCCTGTTTTGAATGTGGTGGAAGATGTTTTTGCAGAGGCTTCCCTGAATCCTGATTCTTTGCCTCCTGCCCCAGTTAAACCGGATAGGTATTATAGGGTGCCTGACGCTCATAAGTATCTTTTAAGAGTCCTAGGGCAGACCCGAAACTGTCTCTCAGGGGCCTAAAGGTGTGAAGGCCTCAGTTGTTAAAAATCCTGTCCCTCCTGATAAAGAGGCAAGGGCTTTGGATAGATGGGGAAAGAAAGTGTATACTTCTTCCACTTTAGCCATGAGGCGTTGAATTGTCAGTTTCACATGTTAAAATATCAGAATTATCTTCTTTCACAGTTGAAATCTAAGGTGGATGCTCTGGCGGAAGGTATTGAGTGTAAAGAGTTGCAGGATTTAGTTCATGTGTCTGAACAAGTGGGTAAACATTCCTTGCAATGTGGTTTTGATGCTGTGCAGGCCTCCTCCAGGGTGGCTGCCACTGGTTCTGTTCTTCGAGGCACGCCTGGTTGAGAGATCAGAACTTAGCTGAGCATGTTAAGACAAGGATTTTGGATGCTCCTTTACAGTCTGATGTGTTTGGTTCGCCTGTGGAAGCAGTTTTAAAGAAAATGGAGGACAAGGCTAAGTCTATGCAAACTGTTAAGGATTTTTTGCAGGTGCAGCCTCCAAGTTTAGTAGAAATTGGCCTACTAAGGGGTGGACTTATCCTGCTTATGATTCCCAGTCTAGGGGTAGGTCTAGACGTGGTAGGGGCAGTGCTCAAGGTTCTTTTAGGCCTAGGACAGGGAGTTCACCTGCTCAGACTTCTGGTGAGGGCAGGGGTCAGTCCTTTCGTAAGCAGACCCAATGACCTGCCTTTTCAGCTGCCAGTACCTTCTCACCTGGCGGCACCTCTAGGAGGAAGACTGTCTCTTTTCAAAGAAAATTGGGATTTAATTACCCAAGACAAATGGGTTCTGGATATCATTCACCACGGTTACAGGTTTTATTTCCATACCTTGCCTCCTTTCACAGGCATGCCAGACATTCCTCCTCTACAAAGAACAGAGGCTCGCAGACAAATTTCTCTGTTACTCCAAATAGGAGCCATTCAGTCAGTTCCTGTGCCAGAAAGGGGCCTAGGATTTTATTCTCGCCTGTTCCTAGTACCAAAGAAGGGGAACACGTGGAGACCAATTTTGGATTTATCTATCCTCAACACTTATCTGGACATTCCAAAGTTCAAAATGTTGACGTTACAACAGCTTTTACCTCTACTGGGCAAAGATCACTGGATGGTAACTTTAGATCTCAAGGAAGCTTACCTTCATGTGCCTATAAGACTAAGTTGCAGAAAGTATCTGCGTTTCGCGCTGGAAATTCTCATTATCAGTTCTCTGCATTGCCATTTGGCTTATCTACTGCCCAGAGTATTCACAAAGGTTCTGGCTCCAGTGATAGCTTACTTCAGGCTAAAAGGAATTCAAATCTATCCTTACTTGGACGACTGCCTGATTCTGGCTCAAGAAAAGGAAGACCTTCTACAGCATTTGGAATATGTCATAGCAGTGCTAAGATGCCTAGGGTATTCTGTGAACGAAATAAAGTCCAGTCTAGTACCCTCTCAAGACATGTGCTTTCTGGGTGTGAGGCTGAATACAGCAGCCCAGATGGCCTTTCTAACCCCGGACAAACAAAAGAATCTTTCCAGTTACTTCCATCAATTATCTCTTCAGTCCGGGCTGACTGCAAGGACAGTCCTTCAAGCCTTAGGGTTCATGGCATCTTGTATTCTGGTGCTTCCCAATGCCAAACTGCATATGAGGAAGCTACAATTGTATCTCAAAAATCTATGGACGCAGCACTGCCAGGATTTGGACACTGTCATTCAAATAATACCTTGCATTCAAAAGGAATTTTTGTGGTGGGCTCAGGAATGTCACCTAAACAAGGGACTCTCTGTGACCCGGCCAGAGGCAAGTCAGATTCTAACGACAGATGCCTCAGACATTGCTTGGGGAGCTCATCTAGATGGAAAGTGGATACAAGACAAGTGGCCTGCCAGACTACAGCATCTACATATCAACATGAAAGAGATGTTAGCAGTCCAGTTTGCATTAATGGCTTTCAAGGAGTTACTTCTTCCAGGGCAGGTGTTGATTCTAACAGACAACACAACTGTCATGTGGTACATCAACAAACAAGGGGAACACATTCTTACCCATTGTGCAGGCAAGCAATGATTTTATGGGAGACTGCGCTCAGCTTGCAACTAACTCTTCAGGCAAGGTTTCTGCCGGGAGCACAGAACTCCTTAGCAGATGTGTTAAGCAGACAAATCATGGATCCCCACGAGTGGAAACTGGATCTTCATGTATTTCAAAAATTGACAGTGTCATGGGGAACTCCAGACATAGATCTGTTCGCTTCTCCACTAAACCACCAGCTGCCAAAGTTTTGCACGAAGGGATTTCATCACACAGCTTGGAAAGTGGATGCTCTTTCTTTCAGTTGGAAAAATCTTCATGTGTATGCTTTTCCACCTCTGCCTCTTCTCCCAAAGGTGCTTCTAAAGGTCAGACAAGACAAGCCAAGGATGATTTTAATAGCTCCAGATTGGCCTCGGCAGCACTGGTACCCATTACTGAGGAGTCTGGTAAGGAAGCCTCCATGGCCTTTACCTTTGATTCCACACCTATTGTCTCAGAGGGACGGTCATCTGCTCAATGTCAAGCTTCAAACTCTTCATCTAACAGCCTGGCATATTCTGTTTTGAAAGACAGCAGGTCTCAACTTCCTCAACAGGTTTTAAATGTGATTATGGAAGCCAGAAGACCTAGTACAAGGAAAGTGTATGCAGAAAAATGGAAGAGATTTTTATTTTGGACTGCAGCACAGAATTTGGAGATTTGAGCCTAATTTGAGTGTGGCTCTTCAATATCTTACTGAGTTATTGGACAAAGGTTTGTCTTTCTCTTCCATTAAGATTCATGCTGCAGCAATTTCAGCTCACTATGATTGTGACCCACCATTGTTTTCACATCCTTTATTCAAGCAATTTCTTCGGGGCAAAGAATATAAGACCCCAATGAGAGCTCCTACTCCTGCTTGGGATCTCAATTTTGTGTTGGAGAAACTTACTCTACAACCTTTTGAGCCTGCAGCTACTGCTGACCTGAAATACTTGTCATGGAAGACTGCTTTTTTGTTGGCCATTACTTCTGCAAGAAGGGTTTCTGAGTTACAGGCCCTTATGGCGGTTGAGCCTTATTTGATTTTTCATAAGGATAGGGTATCATTACGCACTAATCCTTCCTTTATGCCTAAGGTGGTTTCTAGTGTGGCTTTAAACCAAACTATTCATTTGCCTACTTTCTATGCAGATCCCCAAAATAAAGGGGAAAAGATTTTGCACACTTTAGATGTACACAGGCAATTGCGTTATTATTTAAGCAGGACTAAGGATTTTAGACAGTCTCAGCAGTTGTTTGTTTCTTTTGCTTTGAGTTCGCAGGGCAAGCCTGTGTCAAAACAAACTATTTCTAGGTGGATTGGGTTTTGCATTGCATTTTGTTATTCCCATCATGGCAAAGAGATTCCAGCTGGGATTAGGCCTCATTCCACTAGGGCTACTGCCACTTCAACAGCATTTCTAAGGGGCGTGGCAACTAAGGATATTTTGGAGGCAGCTACTTGGAGTTCAGTGCATACTTTCTCTAAGCATTACCACCTTCCTCTCTACTCTAAGTCTGGGGCTGGTTTTGCCACAGCTATTTTGCAAGGCATGTTATCAGCTCCTGCTTCCTTATGATTTGCCAGCCTCCCTTACCTCTGCTTTGGGATTCTACCCAATAGTTAGGACTGCAGCAATGTGGAATGAAGAACATAGTACAGTTTTGTACCTACCATAAATGTAGATGTTCGAGGATCCACATTGCTGCAGTCCAATTTACCCTCCCTCCTTCCCCTCTGTGTTTAGGGGTGGTTGTGTAGGTGAGATTATATTCTGGTACCTTTGTATATATTGTATATGTTTTGGTGCAGGTATGTTTGGTGTGTTTTGGTTTTGGCCTTGTCTTTTTAGGGTCTTCTGACATCTGGGGCAAGAAAAGACTGAGGATATGACGTCGGTCATGCGCATTAGTACCCTGACGTACTGACGTCAGTCTAATGCGCCGTGACCGACGTCAGCCATATACTTTGGTATTCGGGCCGACTGGACAGCGGACTACCCAATAGTTAGGACTGCAGCAATGTGGATCCTCGAACATCTACATTTATGGTAGGTACAAAACTGTACTTTTTGTACCTACCATAAATGTAGATATTAGTGTTCACCCTGCTGCAGTCCAGGTTACCCTCCCTCCATCCCCTCTGAACTAGCTGAACTCATCTATACCACTCTATCCTATACAACCTCTGTGGTGTATTTGCTTGTGCCTAAAGGTATTGTTTTTATTTTTATCTAGCTCTCTCTCAATATATATATATATATATATATATATATATATATATATATATATATATATATATATATATATATATATATATATATTGCCTACCTATTGGGGGCACCTGACATCTGGGGCAAGAAAAACTGAAGAAAATGGCGTCGGATGCCTCTTCTATACCCCTGGCGCGCACTGTCAGGGAAGAAGCGACGGCAACAGACGCCGGACCAAGACTTTGGAATTCAGGCCAACTGTGGGACCACCTGATGGCAGGATAACCCAAGTGTGATGACTGCAGCAGGGTGAACACACTAACATCTGTATTTATGGTAGGTACAAAACTGTACTTTTCTTGGAATCCAGCCTTACCCCGGATACTTTGCCTCCAGCTCCCAGGAAACCTGACCGATACTATAGAGTACCTGACTCTCAAATTTCTTTTCAAAAATCCTACTGTGGATCCAGAGACCATTTCCCAAGGACCAAAAGGCATCAAGGCTACTACTGCCAAAAATCCTACTCCTTCTGACAGGGATTCTGGGGCTTTAGACAGATGGGGTAAGAAGGTATACACCTCTGCTACTCTGGCTATTAGGGCTTTAAATTGCCAGTTTCATATGTTAAACGTATCAGCAGCATATTATGGGGCTAATTAAACAGAAAATTATGTTGATTCCTGACTGTGCAGAACACAAAGATTTACAAGAGTTAATGCATTCTGCTGACCAAGCTGGTAAACATACTTTGCAGTGTGGTTTTGATGCTTTAGAAGCATCTTGTATGGCTTCTGTCACTGGGTCTGTTGCCAGATCATGTCGAAGCAAAATTACTGGATGCACCCTTAAACCAAGATCGCATATTTAGCAATAAATCAGAAGTTCTCAAAAGGATGGAGGAGAAAGCTAAATCTATGCAAACTGTTAAATTTTTTACAAGTACAGCCACCTAGATTCAGTAGGCATTGGCCTTCAAAGAACTGGACCCTTCCAGGCCTTCTCAGTCCAAACCCAGGAGCAGCAGACCCCCAAGATTTCAGTCTCAGGTTATGCACAGAGCTAAGCAGTGGGGTGCTCCCACATCCAAAACGGGGAGTAGTAAGCCACCCCCCCATGGTAAACATGCACAGTGATTTATCCTGAACTCCCCCAAGCCTTGCTCAAGTACTTGCACCTTTAGGAGGAAAACTCGCCCTGCATGCAAAAAACTGGGAACATATTACCCAAGACAAATGGGTTTTAACATTGTTTCCCTAGGATACAGATTCCACTTCCACTCACTCCCAACCCTAAGTGGATGGCCAGACCTCCCCCCATACCAGTGGGCGGAGGCCCAAAAGCAAGTACTTTCTCTCCTCAGCATCAAGGCTATTCAACCTGTCCCAGCAGAACAAAGGGGACAAGGCTTTTATTCAAGATTGTTACTGGTTCCCAGTAAAGAAAACTCCTGGCTTCCTATCCTGGATTTATCTGTTCTCAACACCTTTCTGGTGGTTCCAAAATTCAAAATGCTAACTCTCCAACAGCTGCTTCATATGCTAGGCAAAGATTGGCTGGCAACCCTAGACTTAAAAGAAGCTTACTTGCACATCCCCATAAGGGAATTTTGCAGGAAATACCTTCACTTCAGGGCAGGCTCTATGCACTATCAGTTCTTTGCACTTCCCTTTGGCTTATCTACTGTGCCCAGAGTATTCACAAAGTGCCTAGCTCCAGCCATTGCTTTTTGCAGGCAGAGAAGTATTCAGATTTACCTATACTTGGACGTTTGCCTGATTCCGGCGGAAAGTCAGGACTTGCTACTACAGCACCTGGCATTTGTAAAGAGACCTCTATCTTCACTGGAGTGCACCATCAACGAAAGGAACACCTAGTACCCTGCCAACAGATTGTATTCCTTGGAGCAAGCTTGAACACAACTTCCCAGATGGCATACTTTATTCCAGAGAAACAAAAGATGTTAAGTTGTCAATCTCGCCTTCATTCTTGCTGGATGGGTTCGGAGCCGATCCTCGGCTCCAACTCGGCACTTGCTAAGCTCGAGAGTCACTTTTACCAGCTCGAGGCAGCCCCATATCCCATGATGCAAGGTGGTAATTACCCAGATCTCGTTTGCCGCTTCGCTAATGAGGTCATCCTTTTTACCAGCTCCCGGTAAGTGATATTTTTCTAGCTTTTGGTCAGGTTTTAAGAGTTTAAAACCCTAATTTTTGGTCCTTTTAGTCTTCTTTCTACCCTCAGTGTATTTCACTTAGCTCCATACCCTCTTTTCACCTAGTTCCTTTATTTTAGTTTTTCGGGCCAGGCCTTTCCCACCCTCACAGTTCTTGTCAGGATTTCCCTCAGGTGTGTGTGTGTGTGTGTTGTGTCTCTCTAATAACTAATTGTTAGTTGTTATTAATATTTTTTTACTGTAGTGTCTTGGTTGGACTGATTGGTGTGTGTGAGTGTTTAAACACATAGATATGTCCAAAGATACTAGAGTCTCAGGTTTCAAGAAGCGTGACTCGTGCTGTCAGAAGATGTCTCTGACAGATGGTCACACTTCTTGTATTTATTGCCTGGGACCCCTACACCTGCAGGACTCCTGTGCTATATGTCATTCTTTCAGCCAGAGAGTTCTGCAGGAACGTAGAAATAAGTTGATCCTTAGGGGTCTACTTAAACCAGAGAGCTCCCCGGCTAAAGTCGGCTCCGGGAAGCCCTCTAAACCTCCCAAGACCCAGGCTTCGGTGTCCAAGTCTGTGGTCTTGGTTCCGACTCCGCCGGAGTCGACATCGGCTCCGTCCGGAGCCGATCCTTCCTTGTTGGAAGCCCCTGTGTCGGCGCCAACCATCTTCGGCACCGATACCTTGGCTTTGGCACCGGTGTCTGCTCCGTCTGGAGCCGACACCTCAGCGTCGAAGCATGTCTCGGCTCCGGATGGAGCCGAGATATCTTTGTCTCCTCTTGGAGCCGACAAGTTGTCGGCTCCGCCTGGAGCCGAACGTTCCTCGGCTCCGATGGCGCCGTCCAAAAAGAGGTCTAGATCTCCCTCTTTGGAATCTATTCACTCGGCTCCAGCATCCCCCTTGCTTTCGGAGCCGATCATCGAGGTCTTCCAGGCTTTCAGACCACGATTTAGAGAGAGTGGTAAGTAGGCTATTAAAGTCACAGGCACTAGCCCAGATGCTCCATAGCCCATCTCATCAGACGTCCGCTATTATACATCCCCCTGAAATTCCGCCTTCGACTCTCCTACAGAGCTCTGAGCCGGAGATTATTGGTACCGTGACTGTTGCTGCGTCGGAGCCGATACCACACCTTTCGGCTCAGTCGTCCTCGACTCCTATCTCCTCCTTGAGACCTTCCTTGGAGGGATCCGGGCGTCGGGCTTCCCTGGTTGGTTCCGAGGGGGCGAGTGGCATCGGACCCTTGTCCGACCCCGTTCTCCCTCTCGGGGCTTCGGCCTTGGTGAGCTCGGCCCCGACATCTGCTTCAGAGCCTTCCCTTTCGGTGGGACCGGGGATCCCTGTTTCTTCGGAGCGGGATCTCTCTGCCCTCCCTGGGAGGGGAGCCTTCGAGGTGATGAGGAGTGTGCTAGGCCCAGAGCTTAGCCAGCAGTCGATTCCTTTAGCTCCTCCCTCTACGGTGCCTGTAGATGCCTCTTCCCGTTCTCTTGCTCCCGGACCCAGAGCTCCATCGCCCCAGGTCTCCCCATTGGGAAGAACTTCCTCTTCCGAGGTTTCCCCTGATCCTTCAGGTGAACCCCCGCATAAGAGGACTTGTAAGAGGAAGCATTTAGACTCCCCTGAGTCTACAACCTCGGATACCGATTTAGATGAGTCGGAGGGGTCCCCAAGATCCCCCTCTGAGGATGTCTCCTTTTCAGACATCCTTGAGCTCCTGAAACAGAGGGGGAACTGGCCCTCCATTAACCCCTCCGAGGATGAATCTGTATACCTGGAGGCTTTTGGATCTCGACCCTTTACCTCCTGGGTGTCTCATCCTTTCGACCCTCTCATGGAGGTCATAGCTCGAAAGGCGTGGGCATCTCCTGATTCGGTGGAACCAGTCCCTAGGAGACCACCTAAATTTATTACGGCCCCCGCAGAAAAGCAGTTTCTTACTAAAGGTGTCCCGGTTGATGCCATGGTGGTGGCGGCTGCCATTAAGAAGGAACTTGCAGATCCTTCCGTACCAGTCCATCCTAACAGAGTCCAGGACTATGGACAGGTATGGTAAGCGGATGTTTTCCTCAGCGACCTTTGCTATGCATTCGCTGAATTATCTGTCACTTCACCAGACTTCAAAGGGATATCCTTAAAGAATTGGGTGAAGTAGTACAGGATCCTTCAGCAGCTGGAGCTCAGGAAAAGATTGCTTCTCAGCTATGAATCCTTAACTCCATAACCAACTCCTCTATGCGGCTCATTTCTTATGCGGCCGATGGGGCGAGTAGAGCTGCAGGCACAGGAGTGGCTCTCGGACGTCAGTCCTGGATGCGGCTCTGTAATTTTGCAGACCCCTTTAAGGCGTCTTTCACAAACTCTCCCTTTGATGGGTCAACTTTGTTTTTCCCTCAGATGAAGGACACGTTGACCAGGTGTGAGCAAGACGGCAAGACTCTTTCTGCCGTAGGAGTCCGTTTCTCCACCCCTTCTAGACCTTATCCCAAAGGCCAGAAAGGGGGGAAGATGTGGTTCCGGAAATCTCAGGGAGTCGCGCCGGACGCACGTGGTCAGTTTAACCCCAGAGGCAGAGGGGGTAATAACAATAGACGCCGCCCTAGGGGCAGAGGGGGTCCGCAAAACCAGGGCAGTAGAGAGCCTCTCTGACAAGCCCTTCCAGCATCCCTGAGGTGTTGCCCGACTGTCCACCCTTGGAGGCAGTCGGGGGGAGATTGTCGCTGTACCCAGAAGCCTGGTTTTCCCTCTCTCAAGACAGATGGGTACAGTCGATCATATCCGAGGGTTACAAGATTCCCTTCGAAGAAAGCCCCTTCCCTCAGAAAAGTTCTCTTCCAGACGTTCCACCCGGTCTAAGGGAAATTGCAAAACTAGAGGTTTCAAAGCTTCTAAAACAAAGGGCCATCCAGCCAGTTCCAACAGACCATTTAGAGTCCGGAATCTACTCAAGGTTCTTTTTGGTCCCCAAAAAGACGGGAGACTGGAGACCAATATTAGACCTCAGCAGGCTCAACAAGTCTGTCAAAAAGACGAGATTTCGGATGGTCACACTTCAATCGATTTTGCCCTTTCTGGGAAAAGACAACTGGATGTGCTCCATAGACCTTCAGGATGCGTACTATCACATATAAATCCACAGACGCTCCCGAAGGTTTCTCCGCTTTCGGCTGGGGACCAGTCATTTTCAATTCAGAGCCCTGCCCTTTGGTCTCACTACAGCCCCCAGAGTGTTCACCAAATGCATGGCAGTGGTCACGGCTCACCTGAGATGTCAAGGATTCCAGGTGTTTCCGTATCTCGACGACTGGCTCCTCTCAGCCACCACCAGGCATCAACTCATCAAAGCCAGAGACTACACCCTACGTCTCTGCAGTCAGTTGGGAATTTCGGTAAACTTCGAAAAGTCCTCCTTATCACCCTGCCAATCTATTATCTTTATAGGCGCAAATCTAGACACTACTCGGATGTCAGCAAACCTGACAGATCAGAGAATCCTAGATATCCAAAACCACGTACGGATCATCCTTGCCAGCAACAAAGTACATCCAGGTTGGTCCTGAAAGTGTTGGGCCTCATGGCGGCTGCCATCACACTTCTTCCTCTGGCCTGTTTTTACATGCGTCTCCTACAGTGGATGTTCACACAATGATCCTTCCAGCAGCTTCCCATGCGTCACAAGATCCTAGTGACACAGGCCTGCAAGAACCATCTATCCTGGTGGATTTCCTCTCCTCTAGTCCATCAGGGCAGACCGTTTGTCCCCCCGGCCCCGGTAGCCACGGTCACTTCGGATGCCTCCCTGATCGGGTGGGGGGGGGGCATTATCAGGGCAGGATGGTTCATGGCACGTGGCAACCGTTCGAATACCACCTGCACATAAATGTCGTAGAGATGAGAGTAGTGCTTTTAACATTGCAAGCCCTCAACGACTTTCTTCCCTTAGGAACTATTGCAGTTCATACGGACAACATGTCCGTAGTGTGGTTCATCAACAAGCAGGGCGGAACCAAGTCCTATCCCTTGTGTCGAGAGGCTCTCAGACTTTGGCAATGGGTGATCTCCTCTCATCGGTTTCTGGTAGCAACGCATATCCCTGGGAAAACCAACATAGTAGCGGACAGATTGAGCAGAGCTATACTCATGCCTCACGAGTGGTCTCTCAAGCAATCTATAGTGGAGGAGATTTTTCAGAAGTGGGGCCGCCCATGCTGCGATCTTTTTGCTACTCCCCAAAACAGCAAATGCCCAGACTCCTCTCTCTTCCCACTTCCAGGCCATCCCCCCAGAGACGCTCTTACCCAAGATTGGCCCCAGGGACTCCTTTATGCTTTTCCTCCCTTCCCATTGATACCACAGGTACTCCAGAAAGTGGCTGTTTTGAGAGCCAAAATGATTCTCATTGCCCCTTACTGGCCTCAACAAATTTGGTTTCCGTTCCTGCATCGCCATCTCTTGGTGCAGCCGTGGCATCTGGACCCAGTGCCAGATCTTCTGACCCACCAGTCGGGTCAACTGACAGCTTGGTTGCTCCACTTTCTTCCTTATCCAGGCTTCCTATGATCTCTAACCCTGTTAGAGAGACATTATAGTAGCTTCTCTTAAATCCTCTACCAGGAGGATTTACTCTAGCAAGTGGAAACGCTTCTTCCTTTGGGCGAAAGCTAAGAACATAGATCCCTTTACTGCCCCTGTTCAGTCGGTCTTGGATTTTCTAGCGGAAATTTTTCACTCAGGTTCTTCGTCTTCCACAGTCAAAAGTTCAGTTGGCAGCAATCTCGAATTTTCATGTCGGGTTTGCTGACCACAACATTGTCCCACAAGCTTTGTAAAGCTTTTCTTAAAGGAATTTTCCTTCTAAAGCCCCCTGTTAGGGATCCTCCACCACAGTGGGACCTAAATTTAGTGCTGGCATCCTTAATTCTTCCCCCTTTCGAAGCGGCTGCTTCATGTTCATTAAAGTTTCTTTCTTGGAAGACACTCTTTCTGGTCGCTATTACCTCAGCTAGAAGAGTGTCAGAACTTCATGCCCTCTCTGTTCGTCCCCCTTATTTGGTCTTCCACAAGGACAGGGTATCCTTGAGAACCAATCCATCCTTTTTGCCCAAGGTTGCTTCTAAGACCAATTTAAACCAATCCATTGATCTTCCTGTATTTTTTCCAAATTATTCTAACAGGTCGGAACAAAAATTGCATTACCTTGATGTTCACCGCCAACTTAGATATTACTTGGACAGAACGAAGCAATTTAGGAAATCTGATCAACTCTTCCTGTCTTATGCTGAAAAAAAAGGTCTCCCTGTTTCTAAAGTGACCTTATCCAGATGGCTATCTTCCACCATTTCTGACATTTATCAACTTAGGGGAAAACAACTCAGCTCAAAACCTAAAGCACATTCTACAAGAGGCCTAGCCATTTCTACAGCCTTTCAGGCTAGGCTGCCCTTAGATACTATTTGTGCAGCAGCCACTTGGGCCACTCCTCATACCTTTGTTTCTCATTACAAATTGGATTTGGCCTCCAGGGATAGGGCAAGCTTTGGTTCCACAGTTTTCAAGAGTCTGTTCCATTGAGCCATCCAGGGTAGAGGTGCTAGGGACGCGGTCCCATCCAGCAAGAATGAAGGCGAGATTGACAACTTAACATTTAGAAGTTATGTACCTACCATAACGTTCCATGTTAGTTGCCTTCTCTCGCCTTCTTTCTTGCGTCCCTCCCTCCTGTCCCCCTTGCCTGGACAGACCTTGATCTTTTCTTTCTCTGGAAGATTCTTCTTCCTTGGACACCAGTTAGTTGGCCTTGATTACCTGGTTTCCCTTTATAGCCTTTTAGGCTAGTTGTTCTTCTTTCCTTAGTGGAAAGTTTTTTGGTAGGTAGTTTCCTCTAGATACCAAACGAGATCTGGGTAATTACCACCTTGCATCATGGGATATGGGGCTGCCTCGAGCTGGTAAAAGTGACTCTCGAGCTTAGCAAGTGCCGAGTCGGAGCCGAGGATCGGCTCCGAACCCATCCAGCAAGAAAGAAGGCGAGAGAAGACAACTAACATGGAACGTTATGGTAGGTACATAACTTCTAATTATTTGACCACTTACTTCAACCTACTGGCCACCAAAACCCAGCTATCTACAAGGAAAATACTGCAAGCTATGGTGTTCATGGCCTCTTGGATTCTGTTAATTCCATATGCAAGACTGCATATGAGGAAACTTCAGTGGTATCTAAAAAGTCTATGGTGTCAACATTCTCAGGACCTGGAAACAATTCCTATCATTCCGTGTCTAAGGGCTGAGTTCCTTTGGTGGGCAGAGGCCTGCAACCACAGGGGACTCTCTTTTACTCTACCCTCTGCCACCCAAACCTTAACAACAGACGCATCATACTATGCATGGGGGGGCTCACATGGCAGGGCAATGCATTCAGGGAAAATGGAGCCCAAAGCAGATGCACCTGCATGTCAGTCAAAAAGAAATGTTAGCTGTACAGAATGCTCTGACAGCCTTCAAAGGCCTTATTCTTCCAGGACAATTGCTCTGTGGAACACAGCCTTAAGCAACCAAGTGCACCTACAAGCTCAGTTCCTGCCAGGCAAACTAAATTCACTGGCAGACGACTTAAGCAGAAATCTCATGGACCCACACGAATGGAAACTGGAACTCAAAATATTCAAACTTTTGGGGAACAGATGGGGGACACCAGAGGTGGACCTGTTTGCTTCCCCTCAGACCTATCAATTGAATAAATACTGCACCAGAACTCCCCACAGCCAAGCTTGGAGGGTGGATGCCCTGTCCTTTTCTTGGGAAAGCCTCTTAGTCTATGCCTTTCACCCTCTGCCTCTCCTCTCGACGGTTCTACTAAAGATCAAACAAGACAAGCCAAGGACAATCTTGATTACACCAGACTGGCCACGCCAGCACTTGTATCCTTTTTTGCCCAGTCTGACAGTGCTACAACCATGGCACCTGCCTCAGACCCCTTCCCTCATGTCCCAGCAGAGGGACCAAATTCTGCACCCTCAGCTTCAGACCCTGAACCTTGCATACTGGCTAATCCCCTGAACTCACCTCTAGCAAACCTCAGTAAGCAGGTGCCGGATGTCATTCTTGAGGCAAGGAGGCCTAGTACTAGAAAATCCTATTCAGAAAAGTGGAAAAGATACTGTTCCTGGAGCCAGTCTCAAGGGATGGCCACAACTGTGTCCAGCTTACCTCATATACTAGATTACTCAACAGAAATGCTCCACAAGGGCCTATCCTTCTCTTCAATTAAGATTCATGCCTCTGCCATATCAGCTCATTATAATATTGAGCCACTCCTCTTCTCTCATCCTTTGGTAAAACAGTTCCATAGAGGGGCCCCCCGGAGAGCTCCAACTCCAGCCTGGGACCTTAGCTTTGTATTGGAAAAACTTACACTACAGCAGAGTTGAAATTCCTCTCATGGAAAACAGCTTTACTTCTAGCCATTACTTCAGCAAGAAGAGTGTCTGAACTGCAGGCCCTTATGGCAGTGGGAACCCTTCATTATCTTCCATGCGGACAGGGTTTCCCTCAGGACTTAACCCATCTTTTTTGCCCAAGGTGATGTCTAGTGTGGCTTTAAACCAGTCCATTCATTTGCCTACTTTTTTCCCTAATCCTCAAAATAAAGGGGAAAGGATACTGCATTCTCTAGATATGCACAGACAGCTTAGATTCTATTTGGACAGGACTAAGCCTCTCAGAAAATCTGACCAGCTGCTAGTCAGCTTTGCTGCAGGGGCAGAGGAGAAGGCCATTTCAAAGCTAACTATATCTAAATGGATAGCACACTGCATCCATTTCTGCTACAAGCACCATGGAAAACCTACCCCACAGGGGATAAGAACACATTCCACTAGGGCTACATCTACCTCTGCTGCATTTCTCAGAGAAGTCAATATCAGGGACATCCTGGAAACTACAATCCAGAGCTCAGTACACATTTCACCAAACATTACCACTTGCTTTTCTTGTTTAAATCCAGAGCTGGATTTTTCACAGCAGTCTTACAGGGCCTGATTGCCAGGCCTAATGCTTAATATACCTCCACCCTTCCTTAGCTTTGGGAATCAACCCAAATGTGATGACTGCAACAGTGAAAAACGAAGAACATGGTACAGTTGTGTACACTTACCATAAATGTAGATGTTTGAGTGTATTCACTGTTGCAGTCCTGGTTACCCTACCTCCAGCCCCGATTGTCTTTGCTTGCAACTATCCTTTTTGGTTTGGCATATCCTATACTGTGTATTTGTTTTTTGCTGGGGGTGTTCTACACCCTATAATTGCCTCATATTTTGGGGGCATCTGACAACTGGGGCAAGAAAAACTGATGTAATGGCATCAGCTGCATGTTTTATACCCCTGACAACCTGACTTCATGAAAGAAGCGACAGCATCCGGCACATAAATCCCAAGACTCTGGTATTCAGGCCAGCTGAGGGCTACCTGCAGGCAGATAACCCTAATGTGATGACTGCAACAGTGAATACACTCTATAACATCTACATTTATGGAAAGTGTACACAACTGTACGGGTTTTCAGCACTACATATCATGGAACAGTGAGTCATCAGTGTGTACAGCAAAAAATCAACAGTTAAGGGAAGTAAACTTTTTTTTTCCTTTCATAAGTTTCACAGGACTGGCAGATTAAGCCTATATTAGGCCGTCAGATCTACCTAGTTACTGATTAAGTTTAATGTCTTTTATTCTGCATGATGCATTACTGAAAATCACTCAGTAGCCCAAATGTCAGCTGTATGCAGTTGTGAATGTTAACACCCACTTGTGTTTAGTGCTAACAGCAGAAATGTGCAATTTATGCATTTATTTATTTGTGCATGCTTGCATTTCTGAATTACTATCATTTCTGTCATGTTATGAAATGCAGAACAGGATGGTTTTACATCACAGCACTTTTAAATGATGAGAATGGTCTTTATCGACTACAGATTGGAAGGGGGTAATGTATTGAAATTGTGTGAGAAAGTGTACAGGTCTCTGCTCACTTGAGACTGCTTTTTATGTTCCTGTTCCACAGGTTAACATGTCCAGGCTGAGTTAATTTTCTAAAATAGCACAAGCTTAACTTGCTTGCTGAGTAAGCCTGCTGAAGAACACAGCCCCTTTCCAGGGGTAACCCCAGAGAAATGTGTAGTCAAGTGACTTGGTCAGAGTTGCACTGTAAGCAAAGCTGATAGAATCGAATTCAAGACTGCTGAGGGGTCTAGATCTAGCACCATGGTAGCACATACTCCTGTTCTGTCTGTGGAGAGAGACTGTATATAAATGAAATATGTTGCATAGAATGACCATTTGCAGGGAAATGTGAACTTGTTTTAAGAATCTGTTTTCAGTGAGTGTCTTGATATAATTTAATAGCCTTGGACAGCAATGATGGTGCCTTATCTGGTTAAATATGGTTACACTGTATGTTAAATACATTGTGTGGCGTCACAACAGAAGTGTTTAAGCCAGTAACATGTATGTGAAATTAAATCTTAGAGCAATAGTCGTTAACAGTAGTTGAGTGCTCTTGTCTTAATGACTTCATAAGGTCTAAATCAGACAGCAAACTTTTTACAGTAAACATTTAGTGGATACCTAGAAATGCTAAGTTGTTGAGGCATGGTTGTAGTGTGCAGACATGAACAGGAATTTGATGCCCGAGTGACAGTATTTCTAACTGCTTTAGGTTGTTTGTGACCAGCAAAGAAAATATAATGGAAGTAAACCGCCATGACTGAAGATTCCAAGAATGAAAAGTACCTTTTTATTAATAAGAGGCAAGTGCTTTCGTGCAGTAAGCACTTATTCAGACCTAATCATTAAAACTGAACACCATCCTTTGACACCATAATTAAGCAGTTAAGATCAATTAATTCACATAGCAAACAGTAATTAATTAAATTGATGCTTCAATTTATGTAATTTCAAAAAGGGCTTATAGGGAGCACTTTCATTCAAGCCAAAATGCTTATCTGCTTGCAAAATAATTATCCATTGTGTTTCAGCAGCTTCAGTTCTCTCTAAGGACAAGTGTGACCAGGATTCTCTTTGTTTAGAGAGTGCATTGGAATCAACATTCCTCATAATTTCTTCCAAATGTTCTAAAATTCTTTCAAACTACAATTTTTTTCCCCAGCCAGGTATACCAAATCTGGACTCTAAAAAGAATTGTTAGCTGTACAGAATGCTCTGACAGCCTTCAAGGACCACATTCTTCCTGGACAATTAATGGTAAAGACGGACAGCACCACTGTTATGTCGTACATAAACAAGCAGGGGGGGGGTACACATTCTTAACCCTTCTGCAGACTAGCCATGGCATTGTGGAACACAGCCTTGAGCTAACAAGTGCACCTACAAGCTCAATTCCTGCCAGGAAAATTAAATACACTGGCAGACGGGACTAAGCAGAAACCTCATGGACCCACACGAGTGGAAACGAACCAAGGATTTTCAACATGTTGACAAGCAAATGGGGGAGCCCAGATATAGACCTGTTTGCCTCTCCCCAGAACTACCAATTGGACAAATTTTGCACAAGGACTCCCCACAAGCCTGGAAAGTGGATGCTCTGTCCTTCAGCTGGAAAAACCTGTCAGTCTATGGTTTCCCCCCCTCTGCTCTCCAAAGTACTACTAAAAATCAAACGGGACAAACCAAGGATGATTTTGATTGTACCAGACTGGCCACGCCAACACTGGTACCCCCTCCTGCGCAGCGTCACTGTTAGCCCCATGGCACCTGCCTCTGACTCCTTCCTTGTTGTCTCAGCTGGAGAACCAGATTCTACACCCTCGGCTTCTAACATTGAATCTAGCAGCCTGGTTAATTACCTAATCTGTCCTTTACCATCCCTCAGTAAACCAGTGATGGATATCATTTTAGAGGCAAGGAAGCCTAGTACTATAAAATCTGATGCTGAAAAATGGAAAAGATTCTGTGCCTGGTATCAGTCACAAGGGATGAGAACAGTAGCGCCCAGTTTACCTCGGATTTTACAATACTTTAACTGAGATGCTTCATAAGGGCCTGTCTTTCCTCCAACAAAATTCATGCCTCAGCCATTTCAGCTCATTATAACACAGAGCCTCCCCTCTTCTCTCATCCACTGCTCAAGCAGTTCCTCAGAGGGGCCAAAAATTTAAGACTACCCAGGAGAGCTCCAACTCCAGCCTGGGACCTTAAGTTTGTTTTGGAGAAACTCACTCTTCCTCCTTTCAAGCTAGCTGCTACTGCAGACTTAAAATTTCTTTCTTGGAAAACAGCTTTCCTTATAGCAATCACTTCAGCAAGAAGGGTACCTGAATTACAGGCCCTTATGGCAGTGGAGCCTTTCATCATCTTTCATGCGGACAGGGTGTCTCTCAGAACCAATCCATCCTTCATGCCCAAGGTGTAGTATCCAGTGTGTGGCTCTTAATCAGTCCATTCATTTGCCAACCTTCTTTCCTAATCCACAAAACAAAGGGGAACTGATACGGCACTCCTTAGATGTGCACAGACAACTTAGATTCTACTTGGACAGGACTAAACCTCAAAGGAAATCTGAACTGCTGGTGGCATTTGCTGCAGGGGCAGAGGGGAAGGCTATTTCAAAGCCAACCATTTCTAAATGGAAAGGCCATTGCATTAATTTCTGCTATAAGCACCATTTAAAACCTGTCCCCCAGGGGATCAGACCTCACTCCACCAGGGCTGCGTCTACCTCTACAGCCTTTCTCAGAGGCATCCCTACCTGGGACATCCTAGAAGCTGCTACCTGGAGTTCTGTACATACTTTCACCAAGCATTCATTTGCCAGTTTTCTCTAAATCCAGAGCTGGCTTTGCCACTGCAGTCTTGCAGGGCATTGTAGCTGGTCCTAATGCTATCTACATTCGTCCTCCTTAACCATAGCTTTGGGAATCTAGCCAAATGTAATGACTGCAACAGTGAAACATGAACATAGTACAGTTGTGTACACTTACCATAAATGTAGATGTTCGAGTGTATTCACTGTTGCAGTCCTGGTTACCCCCTCTCCAGCCCCCTAACTTCTTTTGGCTATACCTCTACTTTCCTTTACTATGCTTAAAAGCTTTAGTGTATTTGCTTTTTGTTGGTGGTATATCATTGCATTTTTATATTTAATTGCTCCCCATTAGGGGGATACCTGACATCTGGGGCAAGAAAAACTGATGTAATGGCGTCGGCTGCATGTTTTATGCCCCTGACGTCACGGAAAAGGAGACTGCAACCGACGCAGGACCCAAGACTTTGTTAATCAGGCCGATTGAGTGCTACTGCAAGCAGATAACCCAAAATGTAATGACTGCAACAGTGAATACACTCTAACATCTACATCTATGGTAAGTGTACACAACTGTACTTTATGGTGTCTAAAAGGATGGTGTTCAGTTTTAATGGTTAAGTCTGAAGAAGTGCTTATTGCATGAAAGTGTTTAACTCTTGTTAATAAAAAGGTATGTTTATTCTTGGAATCTTCAGTTATAGTAGTTTACTTCCATTATATGTTGTTTGCTGTTTGTATTTGTGGGTTGACTGCAAGCTCCATACTGATTTCACTAATTTACTTGTGAACAGCCTTAGCTTGTTTGAGTGATTGAATAAGCATGGTCTTAGGGACAGAGGTACTAAAATAAATTCCTAGCCTTGGTTTATTCTGTGCAGGATTGGATATTCAGTATAAGATCTGGATTGACCCATGTGACCCTGCTTCAAGCAAGGTGAATGGTCCTTAGGTGTCAACCGTCATTGTTCCTCTTGCTGCTTTGGGCTCAAATCCTGTTGTTTTGTGATAGATGGCTGCAAATCGGACTGGGTAATAACTTTTTCATTTACATGATACAGCTGCCCTTCCCTGTCTACTAGGGGAAGTGTGGGATGGCTGTAAGCCACTGCAGATGCCCCAAGTCCATCCTTGACCCTCTTTCTAGTATGTCGATAAATGACCTGAATGCAGCAGGTCAGCACGCCTCCATAATCTAGTATGCAGATGATTTGATCTTGAACCGTTTTACCTAAACAATGGAAACATTTGCAAGAAATAGTCCAAGACTCCTTTTCCTCCATAGAAACATGGCTAACAAACTCCTAATTACTTCTAACCCCTAAAAGTCATAAATAATTACTCCAAACCAATTTACTGCACAAAAAGTACTTTTCTGCATATCAGACAATTCTGATTTTCCCAACTTGGGCAACCTGTTAATCCAAGCTATTTCACCACAAATTCTCTAACATCTCCAGTTCACCCTCCCCTCCTGTCTCAGTTGGGAGTTCACAATCAGCTGCAAAAAGTCCTCCCTGCAGCCATCCGTGGACCTAGTTTTTCTGGAGTGCAGTTTGGACACACAAAAAAAATGTAATCCGACTTAGTTCAATAGAAGTTGCAAAGCCGTGCAAACTACTTCCACATCCTTGCTTCCCTCAGCCAGTGCTCAGCAAGGGAGAGCCTAAGGGCTCTGGAGTTCATGGCAGTTACTCTCCCAGTGCTCCCCCTAGCCAGACTGCGAGGAAATTCCAGTAGTACCCAAAAACAGTTTGGTCTCTGCACTCACCCTCTCGACACAGTGAATCCTCTTACCCTGTCTCATTCTGAACTCTTATGGTGGATGGAGCAGGTTTGTCAAACCAGGGCTTTCCTTCACTCCTCTAGTGCCAGTTCAGTATATGTGCACAGATGCCTCGGGCAAGGCATGGGGGGGGCCTGGACAGTCGTCCAAAAAGTGCAGGGTAGAGGGCAGCCAATGCTATTAAAACACATCGTCATGAAAGAAATGAGGGACCCTTATCCAAGCTCTTCAAGTCTTTTCACATTTCCGAAAATGAAATATCCAACAAGTGTTCACAGACAACACAACAGTAATAATGTGGTACATAAGCAAGCAAGGAGGGACCAGATCTGACTAGTTATATAGATTGGCACAGAAAGCATGGGACCTTTCCACCCAGAAAAATGCGTCTCGCAGGTATATACATCACATCATAGGACAATGTGCTGACAGACTCTCAAAACAGGTGGACCCTGAATAGACAGGTTTTCCGGGGCATCCTTCACTTTTGGGGAACCTCTCAGGTAGACCTATTTGCTTCAAAGACCAGCAAACAGCTTCCAATATTTTGCGCTGGATACCACTGGCACTCAGCTTGGAAGATGGATGCTTTCACTTTAAAGTGAACAGGAAAATTCCTGTACATATCCCATCTTCTACTCCTTATTCCAGGACCTCTGAGACAAATGTTAATTTAAAAAAAAAAACTCTTGATTCCCTTTTGGCCAAGACCACATTAGATGTTCTCCGTGTTTCACTGTTGCAGTCCTCACATACGGGTTTATCCGGCTCCCGGTAGCCCTCAGTCGGCCTGAATACCAGAGTCCTTGGTATGTTACGTCTGCTGCCGCCGGTTGTACAATTGATGTCAGTACGTCTGGTATAAAGGGAGGCAGCCGACACCATTTTGTCAGTCTTTCTTGCTGTGGAGCCCGAAGCAGATGCAATTCGCACTAGTGCCAGTCGGCTGTTTACCTTCGTTTTCCGACTACCAAGTTAAAGGTGCCTTCAGATAAGTACCCCATTGGGGATCCTCTTTTCTTGCTTTAACGAATGTCAGATAAAGTTAACTGTCTTGCCTGTGGAAAACAGATTCCGCACCGTGATTTCCTTTCCTATTGTATAACTTGTTTGGGCCTTGAGCACGATGTCCCTAACTGCGATCTCTGTGCTTCCTTTAACCCACGTACCATACGCCGTAGAACTAAGATTTTGTATAAGCATTTCTGAGTTTGGCCTAAGTTCGTCAGTATGGCGTCTTCTGGTCTCCCGACTTTGCATATACATAGGAAATGCAAAGACAAGGACCGCGACAGGTCTAGGGTTAAATCTACTGACTAAGCACCAGTGAAATTGGTAGTCAGCACAGCGGTAGTCAGTGAGGCGCTTCCGCAGCCCCTGCAGTCTGCAGATTTTCAGCCGCAAGCCTCTGCCGAGACCTTTGAGTCCTCCATGCCACAGGCTGCTATTTCGTCTTCAGACCCCTCCGCCTGTCGCCAACTCTGGGTCCGGAGCCACTTTGCAGGCACCGGCTTCTGATGCCTCTTCTTTTCGACAGACCAGAACCAGACCAACTACCTTAATTCAGACTTCTGCAGTTGCTATGCCTCCCGAGTCTCTCCTGATTGCTAGTAAATCTTCCAGCCGCAAACCTACTCACAAGCAGGAGTCTGCCTCCCCTCCTGTACCTTAGTCCTAGTTGGTAAAGATGGCTGGTGATCTTCTTTCCCAGATTAGGGGCTGTCATTCAGCCCCCTTCAAAGAGGGCTAGAGAATTATCGCCTGATGTTTTGTCCGTCTCCGATTCTGAGATTTCCAGTACGTCTGCTGGTGAAACAGGAAATTTTCAACTTTTTTCTGGCTTGAGGATTCTGATGCTGAGGACACTATCCCTTCTGCCTTCCCTCCAGAAGATTTTTCCTTTGGGGATACTTTGAATACCTTAGGGAGCCTTTTAAATGGGAATGTCAGGATTTTCCACAGTCTAAGAAAAGAATCCGGGAATTTCTATATTTGCCACAGCATAAGCCTCTGGCTACACATCCAGTTTTGGAAGTTGTGGATGATGTTTTCATGGAAAATTCTTTAACTCCTTATTCTATTCCTCCTGCCCCCAGAAAAACAGATGGGTATTACAGGGTTCCTGAATCTCATCAGTTCCTTTTTAAAAACCCTACTGCTGATCCAGAAATTATTTCTCAAGGCCCCAAGGGTGTTAAGGCTACTATTGCTAAAAACCCTGTCCCTTCTGATAAGGAATCTAGGGCCTTGGACAGGTGGGGTAAAAAAGTCTATACCTCCAACTCTTGGCATTAGATCCGTGAATTGTCTTTTTCACATGCATAAGTATCAGCAGCATACTTTGGAGGCTATTAAGGCTAAACTTGGAGATATTCCTTCCATGATGGAGAACAAAGATTTAAAAGACTAAATTCTGCCAATTTAGTTAATGAGCATTCACTTCATTGTGGTTTTGACTCTTTGGAGGCTTCCTGCAGAGCAGCAGCCACTGGTTCTGTAATTAGAAGGCATGCTTGGCTCAGGGAGCAGCCTCTTTCTGAACCAGTTAAATCAAAATTGCTGGATGTCCCTTTGCACAAGGGTAATCTTTTTGGTAATAAGGCTGAGTAGGTACTTAAGAAGTTATACCACTGTAACAGCACTATGAGGAAATAAAGCTGCAGTTGAAGGTTCGAATATTTAATAATGCAACAAGTAAAACGTAACTATTTACCATTTGTTGGTACTTAAGAAGTTAGAGGAGAAGTCAAAATCTATGCAAGCTGTAAAAGATTTCCTTCAGGTTCAGCCTCCTCTGTTTAGTAGGCATTATCCTTCCAAGAATTGGTCTTGCCCTGATCCTGGCAAGCAGGGTTGCTCTAGGTCTAGGAATTTCAGATCTTCCAGAGGGCAGGCTCCTGACCCTCAAAGGGGTAAACAACGGCATTCTTCTAAATCGGGGAGTTCTAAGCCAACTTCCCAAAGCAAACATTCTCAATGACTCCGGCCTTCTTGTGACTACCTCTGCGGACCCTGGGTTTCCTTTGGCAGAAGGTTAGCCTGGTTTGCAGAGGAATGGTCTACCATCACAGATGACAAATGGGTGCTCAATATAGTAAACCAATGTTTCAAGTTTTGCTTTCACACCTTCCCTGTTTTACAAGGATACCCAGAACTCTCAGGGCAGAGGTACAAACTCAAATTTCTTCTCTACTGACTATGGCGGCTATAGAGCCAGTTCCTGCAAATCAGGTAGGCCTAGGTTTTTATGCAAGGCTTTTTCTGGTACCCAAGAAAGGGGGCACCTGGCACCCTGTCCTGGATCTGTCCATTCTAAACACTTTTCTGGTGATTCCCAAATTCAAGATGCTCACTCTTCAACAATTACTACCAATGCTGGGCAAGGATTCATGGCTGGTAACTTTGGACCTCAAGGAGGCTTATCTGCACATCCCCATAAGGGAAAGTTGCAAGGCAGATGTCCTTCAAGGATGCATCTGCAGTCATAACATATGGGTTGTCCTGCCTCAGGCAGACCTTCGGCCGGATTCCAAAGTCTGGGTCTGGCCTCGGCTGATGTCGCACTTTCCCCGACGTCAGAGCGTCTGGGGTATAAGCATCAGCCGACGCCATATTCCCCAGTCTTTCTTGTCGCGTGGTGCCCGAAGCAGAAGCAGTTCGCAAGTGCCGGTCGGCCAGCTCCTGTGATTCAGCTACCGAAGACTTCGAAAAAGCTAAGTACCCCGTTGGGGACTCTTTCTTGCCTCAGCCGATGTCAGATAAAGTAAATAATTGTTTAACTTGTGAGAAACAAATACCTCGTAAGGATTTCCACTCTTACTGCCTCCCTTGCTTAGGCCCAGACCACGAGATCTCGGCCTGCTCAGCCTGTGCTTCCTTCAACCGCGGTCGGAGTTTGCAGAGGAATTCTTTGGGGCTAATTTTGCGTACAAGATGCCGTCAGAGACTCCAACTTCGCATGTGGTGAAAAAACGGAAGGACAAGGACCGACACATGCGGCCTGCGGTTTCGGCTGAAACCACGGTTAGGCCTACCGCGAGTGTCTCTGTTTCGGCCGAAACAGAGTCCTCAGTGCTTCCTTTAACCAAATCCACTCAACCGACTACCTCAGCCCTGGAGGCCCCGGCCGAGTCGGTTATTGAATTACCTACTGAAACCGGTGTCCAGGAAATGTCCAACACCATTCCTTTAGACAAGTCTACTCCTGCACGTGGTGCAGCCAGACCCCCTGCATCCATGTCCATTAAGGCCTTTTCTAGGGCTAAAGCTGCTAAACTTGCTAAAGCTTTGCCTCCCAAGATTACCTCTGAGACCTTCTACTGGCTCTCAGATTCTCAGCCTAGCAGAGGATCTTATCTCTTTAATTAGAGGTTCTCAACCTCACCCGGACAGGGGCTCTCAACCACCACCAGACAAAAGGCCCAGGGCTGAGCCCTCTGACCCCCACTCTTCAGATGAGTCTACGGATGGATCTGTGTTGTCAGATCACCAGGAGGAGGCTTATTCGGCCTACGAGGATTCTGATGCTGAAGAATCTATTCCTTCGGCCTCCCCTCCTGAAGAGTTTTCATTTGGTGAGACACTGCACTCCTGAGAGAACATTTTCAATGGCAGGGCCAGGAATTTTCTGATTCTAGAAAGAGATTAAGGACCTTTTTACATTTACCTCGGCATAGGCCTTTAGCTATACCTCCTGTTTTGAATGTTATTGATGATGTGTACTCTGATGCTAGTACAGCCCCTGATTCTCTCCCTCCGGCTCCTGCCAAACCTGATAGGTACTACAGGGTCCCGGATTCTCATCTACATCTGTACAAGGCCCACTCTGCAGACCCAGAAACTATTTCCCAGGGCCCAAAAGGGGTTGCAGCTGCTACTGCTAAAAATCCTCTACCTTCTGAAAGGGAGTCTAGAGCTTTAGAGAGATGGGGAAAGAAAGTATATACTTCTGCAACTCTTTCCATGAGGGCATTAAATTGTCAATTTCATATGATTCAGTACCAAGAGTATTTGTTAGATGAATTGCATAAGAAGCTTTCCTCTTCTGAACCCCTTGACCGTAAATCACTTCAGGATCTGGTACATAACTCACAGCAGGTTAGCAACCATTTTTTGCAGTGTGGTTATGATGCACTGGAAGCTTCATGTAGGTCAGCTATGACAGGGGCAGTTATACGTAGGCATGCCTGGTTGAAGGAACAATCTTTACCAGACCATGTTAAAGCTAAGCTCCTGGATGCTCCAATGGAAAAACAAAAATTATTTGGTTCCACGGCTCAGGAGGTCTTAAAGAAATTTGAAGAAAAGGCAAAATCTGTGCAAACAGTTAAGGACTTTCTGCAAGTACAACCACCGAGATTCAGCAGAAATTGGCTTACTAAGAATTGGTCCTTTCTGGACTCGGACAGATCCCAGAGAGGCAGGAACAGGCGTGCCAGAGGTAGAGGGCAAGCTAGAGGCTCCTACAGAGGCCATCAGTGGCAGCCTCCCAACCAGAGAGGTAGTGCAGGAACAACAACTGCTACACCAGGACAGACTCAATGACTTTATTTTGACTCCGCCGACCAGGGCTCAATTAGAAGCACCATTGGGCGGAAAGCTTTCTTTATTCTCAAAAAATTGGCATTACATCGCAAGGGACACATGGGCACTGCAAATAACAGACAAAGGATACAGGTTCCATTTCCACACATTGCCAAAAAGAAAAGGAATGCCAGACCTGCCACCAAATCAGAGGGCAGAGGCTTCGAAGCAAATCAACAAATTAATACAAATGAAAGCCATAGAAAAGGTACCTCTTTCAGAACAAGGCCAAGGATTTTATTCCAGATTATTCCTTGTTCCAAGAAAAGAAAATCAGTGGAGGCCTATTCTCGACCTGTCCGCACTGAATACTTACCTCATTGTGCCAAAATTCAAGATGCTGACCCTACAGCAACTTCTTCCCATGCTGGGCAAGGAGTCTTGGCTGGTGACTCTAGATCTCAAGGAGGCATACCTGTATGTCCCTATTCGACAAAGTTGCAGAAGACACCTCAGATTTCTTGCAGGATCAGAGCATTATCAATTCTCAGCATTGCCCTTTGGCTTATCTACTGCGCCCAGAGTATTCACGAAATACCTGGCATCAGTAATTGCACACTGCAGACTTCAGGGGATTCAAATCTACCCATATCTGGATGACTGCCTTATACAAGCGGACAACAAGGAAAATTTGCTAAAGGACTTGGACTATGCCATCCACCTATTACAAGCCTTGGGATACACAGTCAACATCCAAAAATCAAGACTTGTTCCATCCCAAAAAATAACCTTTTTGGGTGCAGATCTAGACACAACCACCCAAATGGCCTTTTCTCACAGAAGAAAAACAAAAACAACTTCCGGATTACTTCAAGAATATGACAAGACAAACTCAGCTGACTGCAAGGAAAATCCTGCAGGCCCTGGGTTACATGGCATCCTGCATAATTCTGATTCCACAAGCCAGGCTGCATATGAGAAAATTGCAATGGTACCTAAGGAGTGTATGGACTCAGCACAGTCACAGTTTAGAAACTTTGATCCCACTCATTCCTTGCCTTCAAAAGGAATTCCTGTGGTGGGCTCAAGCCTGCCAGTCCAACAGAGGGTTGCCTTTCAACAAACCAAAAGCAAACCAAACCATCTCCACGTACGCTTCAGACCGAGGCTGGGGAGCACACATGGAGGACAAATGTATCCAAGGGCTATGGTCTCAAGGACAGCTGCGCATGCACATAAACCTAAAGGAAATGCTGGCAGTGATGCACGCAATCGAGGCCTTCAAACCTTTCCTTCATCAAGGCCACCTGCTAATAAGGACAGACAACACCACAGTTATCTGGTACATAAACAAGCAAGGAGGCACGCATTCCTACCCTCTATGCAGACTGGCCATGAATCTATGGGAACTTTGCTTGAAACTCAATATACAACTACAGTCCCAGTTCGTGCCAGGGAAAGACAATACACTGGCAGACAGCTTAAGCAGAACTACCATGGATGCACACGAATGGATGCTGCACCCAGACATCTTCTTACTCATAACACAATCATGGGGAAGGCCGGAGATCTGTTCGCCTCACCCCACAATCATCAACTGAAGACATTCTGCTCAAGGACATACCACCCACAAGCATGGAAGGTGGACACTCTCTCTTTCAGCTGGAAAGCTCTAAAAGTCTATGCTTTCCCACCACTCCCATTAACGTCCAAAGTTTTACTGAAGATCAGGGCAGAACAGCCAAGAGTGATTCTGATAGCTCCAGACTGGCCAAGGCAGCACTGGTACCCACTGTTGAAGAGCATGTCACAGACGAAACCATGGCCTCTCCCCCTATGGCCACTTGTTCTGACACAGAACAATTTCAAGATCCTGCATCCCAACTTGAAAACCTTGCAGCTAACTGCCTGGAGAATACCATGACCCCTCCTCAGAATAGCTTATCACAAAGAGTAAAGGACATTATTATGGAAGCTCGCCGGCCTTCCACAAGGAAGGCATACTCAGCAAAATGGAAAAGATTTCTCATTTGGAACACAACAAAAGGCCTAGATGTGACAGTGATGAGCATGGGACATATACTGGAATACTTAGCAGAATTGTTCCACAATGGCCTGTCTTATTCTTCCATTAAGATACATGCCTCAGCAATTTCAGCAGAATACAATGTTGATCCACCTATCTTCTCGCATCCTCTCAAGACAATTTCTGAGAGGAATCAAAAACATCGATCCTCCAAGGAAACCACCCTTACCTACTTGGGACCTTAACTTTGTGCTGGAGAAACTAACACTTCCTCCCTTTGAACCAGCAGCATCGGCGGATCTACAGTTTCTGTCTTGGAAAACTGCATTCCTTCTGGCCATAACTTCAGCAAGAAGAGTATCTAAGTTACAAGCTTTAATGGCAGTGCAGCCATTTCTTATTTTCCATCAAGACAGAGTTTCATTGAGAACCAATCCTACTTTTATGCCAAAGGTGGTATCTAGGGTATCCTTGAACCAAGCAATTCACTTACCTACATTCTTCCCAAATCCACAAAATAAAGGGGAGAAACTTCTACACACTCTGGATATACACAGACAATTACGCTACTATTTGGACAGAACTAAAAGTTACAGAAAGACTGACCAACTGTGTTTGTAGCATATGCTGCTGGGGCACAAGGAAAAGCAATTTCCAAACAGACAATTTCAAAATGGATAGGAAATTGCATTCATTTTTGTTACTCCTTTCATGGAAAGACTGTTCCTGCAAACATTAGGCCTCATTCCACGAGAGCCACAGCCACCACTACAGCCTTCCTAAGAGGGGTGGCTACCAAGGGCATTTTAGAAGCTGCTACATGGAGCTCCGTGCATACATTTGCCAAGCATTACAATTTACCTTTATACTCCAGATCCAGAGCAGGTTTTGCTACAGCAGTCCTGCAGGGTATCTTAACTACACCATCCTTTTCTTAGTGCCTCCACCCCCAGATTGGCTACGGTATTTTACCCATATGTTATGACTGCAGATGCATCCTTGAAGGACATAGTACAGTTTTGTACCTACCATAAATGTAGATGTCCGATAAGTATGCATCTGCAGTCAGGTTTACCCTCCCTCCTTCCCCTCTGTGGTATTCCTAGGGTGCTTACCCCTCTATTAGCTAGCTGGGGGATCTATTATGGTGTATTTGTTTGTATATATATATATATATGTATATATTTTTGAAAATGTTTGGAATTTATTGCATTTCTCCAAATTTAGCCTTCCTAGAGGGCACCTGGCATATGGGGCAAGAAACACTGAGGAAGATGGCGTCGGCTGATGCTTTTATACCCCAGACGCTCTGACGTCGGGGAAAGTGCGACATCAGCCGAGGCCAGACCCAGACTTTGGAATCCGGCCGACCGAAGGGCTGCCTGAGGCAGGAAAACCCATATGTTATGACTGCAGATGCATACCTATCGGACATCTACATTTATGGTAGGTACAAAACTGTACTTTCCTTAGTTTCAGACTGGGGAGCAACACTTTCAATTCTCTGCATTCCCTTTGGCTTATCTACTGCTCCCAGAGTTTTTACGAAGTGCCTGGCTCCAGCCATTGCCTTTTGCAGGCAGAGAAACATTCAAAATTATCCTTACCTGGACGACTGTCTCATTCAAGCAAACTCGAAACTAGAAAAGGATTTGGATTTCGTGAAGAACATTCTCACCTCTTTTGGTTACACTCTCAACGAAAAGAAGTCAAAGTTGCTTCCTTCAAGGGAGATTGTTTGTTTTCCTGAGAGCGAGTCTGAATACAGCCACCCAGATGGTATTCCTCCCTCAACAGAAGCAAGATCTTTCTGCTTACTTCATGAACTTGGCAAGCATGACCCTGCTCTCTGCAAGGCAATTCCTGCAAGCGCTGGGGTTCATGGCTTCATGTATTTTGATGATCCCGTTTGCAAGGCAGCATATGAGAAAACTTCAATGGTACCTCAAGAATCTTTGGTGTCAACACACACAGGACTTAGACTTGATTCTTCCAGATTCCCTGGCTACAAATGGAGTTCCTCTGGTGGGCTACAGCCTGTTCTCAGAACAAGGGTCTGCCTTTCCACCCACCATCCGCCAGCCAGACACTCACCACAGATGCCTCAGGTGTTGCATGGGGGGGGTCTCCTGGAGGGCAGGGGCATACAGGGGACTTGGAGCACTCAGCTGATTCATCTGCACATAAACTTAAAAGAATTGATGGCAGTGCAGCAGGCCTTGCTGGCTTTCAAGGACCTACTCTACCCTGGGACTCTGCTGATCAGGACAGACAATACCACAGTCATGTGGTACATCAACAACAAGCAAGGGAGGACTCACTCTTACCCCTTGTGCAGACAAAGCATGAGACTATGGTATATAGAAGCATCCATGGGCTTGCATCTAATAGCCCAGTATCTTCCAGGGAGGCTGAACTCCTTGGCGGATCATCTGAGCAGACATGTTCTGGACCCTCACATGTGGCAACTGAACAGGGACATTTTCCATCGCATCACTCATCATTGGGGCACCCCACAAGTGGATCTTTTCTCCTCTCACACCAATCCTCTCCTTCCAACTTTCTGCACCAGGGAGTTTCACAACAAAGCTTGGAGGGTGGATGCGTTGTTCTTCCCAGGGACAACTCTCAGTTTATGCATTCCCTCCTCTGCCTTCTCTTCCCAGAATGCTGCTAAAGATAAGGGACGAAAAACCAAAGGCTGTTCTGATAGCTCCAGATTAGCCCAGGCAGCATTGGTATCCCCTCCTTCACAGCCTTTCCCAGGCTCAGCCTTGGCATCTTCCCCTGGTACCAGATCTGTTGGTTCAGGGAGGGTAAAAGTTCCTTCATCCTCATCTTCAAACTCTGCATTAACTGCCTGGCTAATACTTGAAATTTTTCCCAACAGGTGGTTGAAGTCCTTCATGAGGCCAGGAGGCCTAGCACAAGAAAATCCTATGCAGATAAATGGAAGAGATTTTGCTCTTGGATGCTAACTAAAGGAGAAGACTCTTCTCACCCTTCTCTTTCACTCATTCTTGACTACCTAGCAGGCTTGCTTAATGGTGGACTTTCCTTTTCTTCAATCAAAATTCACACTTCAGCAATTTCGGCTCATTGTTCTTTTGAGCAACCCATTTTTTCTCACCCCTTGATGAAGCAGTTCCTGAAGGGAGCTAGCAATCTTAGACCTCCCAGAAGAACTCTTACTCCTGCTTGGGATCTTAATTTTGTCCTGGAAAAACTTATTCTGCCTCCCTTTGAACCAGCTGCCTCTGCAGATTTGAAATTTCTATCCTGGAAGATGCTTTCCTTTTAGCTATAACTTCAGTTAAAAGGGTATCTGAGCTGCAAGCCTTAGTGGCAGTAGAACCTTTCATTATTTTTCGCTCAGATCGGGTTTCTCTGAGAACCAATCCCCAAGGTGGTTTCCAGTTTAACCTTTAACCAGTCTATTCACCTGCCTACATTTTTCAACATTCCCCAAAATAAATGGGAAAGGATTCTGCACTCTCTTGATGTGCATAGACAGCTGAGATTTTACTTAGGACTAAATCCTTTCAAAAATCTGAACAGTTATTGGTTAGTTTTGCACCTGGGGCTCAGGGTAAAGCTATTTCAAAACAAACCATCTCCAAATGGATTGCTTATTGTACTCACTTTTGTTATCTGTAGCATGGGAAGATTCCCCTCAAGGTATTAGGACCCATTCTACTAGAGCAGCCTCTACCTCTGCAGCCTTTCTGAGAGGTGTGCCTACTAAGGACATTCTAGAAGTAGCTACTTGGTCTTCTGTTCTTACTTTCACAAAGCATTACAATCTACCTTTGTTTTCTAAATCCAGGCTGGTTTTGGCTCTGCAGTTTTGCAGGGCCTCCTTACCCAACCCTTAATCTGTGATCCCCCCCCCCTTTTGTCTTCTTACTGGGCTTTGGGAATCAACCCATATGTGAGGACTGCAACAGTGAAACACGAAGAACATAGTACAGTTGTGTACACTTAACATAAATGCAGATGTTAGAGTGTATTCACTGTTGCAGTCCCACGCTCCATTCCCCCTTTTTTCCTAAGGCACAGACTATAGATTTTTATTTTTTGTATGACGTATCCAGGGTGCTACCATTCCTGGGTTAGCTTCTTTTGGGGGCTCCTGACAGTTAAGGCAAGAAAAACTGAGGAAATGGCGTCGGCTGCCTCTCTTCATACCTGACGTACTGACATCAGTTTTACAGCCGACAGCAGCTGACGTCATATACCAAGGACTCTGTTATTCGGGCTGACTGAGGGCTACTGGGAGCCAGATAAACCATATGCGAGGACTGCAACAGTGAATACACTCTAACATCTACATTTATGTTAAGTGTACACAACTGTACTTTCCCTTTTTCTTTTTTTTTTGTAGCTGGAGCAAATGCTGCAACCTGCCACACCAAGCAGATCTCATCACTCAACAGAAAGTGTTACTGCTGTACCTAATTTCATCCCTAAACCTAACTGTGGATGACAGGTTTCTGATCCCTTCCATGCACACTTTTCTGAAGGTGTTAATTTTCTGCAAGAAGCCAGGGGTCCCACCACTTGAAAATGTTCCATATCCAAACAGAACCCCAATCAATTAGAGGTACATTCTGTCCTTCAGTGCAGTGGTCTGACCTAGTCTTCTATCAAAGACCACCTGTCTGCCATCTCCACTTGCTTACCTCTCACTCCCCTACTTGTGCCTAGGTCTGTGGTCAGGTTATTCCTCAAAGGGGTACTGCATTTTGCACCACCTAGAAAGCCTGTTATCCCTACTTGGGACCTAAACTTTGTGCCGGCGAAGCTTACCTTGCCCTTTTTTGAACTGGAACATCAACAAACCTTAAATTCTGTACTTGGGAAAACTGTCCTCTTTGCCCCTAACTTCATTTAGAGTGTCAGCTTCTGGCACTCATAGCTATTCCTCCCTTTATTTTTCATGAAGACAGGGTGACCCTCCAGACTAATATGTAATTTATGACTAAAGTACTGAATGAACTCTTTCAGGCCATAAACGTACCTACCTTCTTTTGCAACCCACAGAATCAATGTTTGTTTCTTTCAAGGATTCTAAACTGAGGCAACAAGTATCCAGGCAAGCCATTGCAAGCTGGATCTCTAAGGACCCCCTCATTTTGTTACAGAAGTCCTTTTCCTCTTGCCCTCAAGCTCACTTCACCAGAGCAGTAGCAGCCTCTGGTGTTTTCTACAAAGTAGTGCATGGCAGGTCCATTCTGGAGGCTTACCACCTGGTCATCTATACTCATTGTCATTAAACTCTTCAGGTTAGAGCAATTTTCAGGGTATATAGCTGCCTTCACCAGGTTAAGTGCTATCTGGCCTCTTGCACAATTCTACTGCCTTTTAACCAACATCTTGTACCTTCCCCTTTAACTCTCTGGGAATCACCCATGTGTTAGGAATACTGCAACAGTGATTTTTAGTCAGAACATTGTACATTTGTGTAAGAACTTGCCATACATTGTACACTTACCACAACAGTAGTGTCCTACTGATCATTTTTGCAGTACTCCTTTCCGCCCTCCTTCCCTTCTATATTTTTATCTTTTCTTTACTCAGTTTTCCTTCAGCTCATATCCTGAGAAGCACATTAGAGCCAAGGCGGCTTTACCACTTCATGCTGTGCCTCTCCTAGCTGACCAGTGTTCTGTCTTAGTTCAGGCCACTGGCTTGGAGATGGTCTGAATTATGCTTGTACGTCCATCTGTATACCCCTATGCTTGTCACACAGTACATGTACAGTCCTAGGCAGATAAAGCTTTGGTACCATGGCCAGATGTGACAGCAGTTGTAACCCATGTTTTAGGAATACTGCAGCAGTGATCAGTAGTATATCTACTCTTACGGTAAATTCTTACACAACTTAATTTTCCACCTTGGGATTTTAAACTTTGTGATGAGGGTTTGACAATGCCACCATTCAAACCAAGTTCATCAGCACCATTAAAGTTCCTGTCCTGAAAAACACTGGTTTTGGTAGGCATCACTTCTACTAGGAGAGTCTTCGAATTTCAGATACCTTTAGTTAGCACCCTATTTGGTCTTCCACAAGGACTGGACTTAGATCTACACTAGTATATCATTTCTCCCTAAAGTAGCTTCTGATATGAATATGATACAGCCTTTACACCTGCTAGTATTTTTTTCTAACAAAGGAGAGTACATGCTCCAAATCCTAGATGCAAGTAGACCACTCTGTTTCTGCCTTCGCATGTCTGCTGGTCTTTGGAGAGACTTGTAGCTTTGTCTTCTTTGCACCGAACAAGTTAAGTAAAAACAAGTTTCCAAGGTATTACTGTCCAGATGGCTTTCAGATTGCATTTCTTTCATCTATGCCATGCACAACCAGCTTTTGCTAGGCAAACCTTATTTTTATTTTGCCAAGACAGTGGCAACTTTTACCACCTTTTTCATGTGTTCTTGAATACATGAAATATTCGCTGCTACCACTTGGTCCTCCATGTACACCTTCGTCTAGCACTACAAGTTGGATTCCATTTCTAGGGCTAGAGCAAGGGTCACCTGTTATGCCACCCCATAGTTCAGGTAACTTGAGATGGTGGTCAACAGGTCAGATTAGATAGACTGAATGAATTACATATAAAAGTTATGTACTTAACCATAATGTTCAATCCTTTCTTACATGCCACTCCAATACAACTGTCCCTCCATCTTTTTTAGGACCTGAAGGGTTTTAATCATTTCTTGGTAAATGCTTATGAACATGTGTGTATGTTCTTATATGAATGCATGTGTTGACAGGGTAAGTAGACACTGATGCATTATGGAATGGAAAAACTTTAAGACACTAAAGGCTGGAGCACTATTGCTGCAGAACTAATGCTGCAGAGTCATGTCCTGCAGTTGTCTTAAGGACCCGCAGATCGTATTGGAGGGACATGAATGAAAGGAGCTGGTGTTAAGTACATTATTTTTGTTTTTAATGTTTAACTTCTGAAGTCTTGAAGGTGAAAACACTCGTCTACTGTATCTCCTTTTACCCTAACAAAACAAAAGTAATATCTGCAACAATAAAATGTCTCATTTTCAGTTAATTACTGATTTTAATATTTCAGCAAGAATTATTTAATAAAGCAATCCGTTTACACTTCATATGTCTGCTGTGTAGTGTGCCTCTTGGCCATCATTTACCCGATAAGGCCTCAGTTTCATCCAGTCCTATAGATTTAATTTGACCAGCCACCAAGGTTTCCCCAAAGCATGGCAGTGGTTAGCAGTTAGTTCCATACAGTGTTGGGTGTGACTTTGTGTTTAATAGCATTGGAGGCATTTGAAGAGATGTAACTGGAGACCATTATAGTTGAAGCCAAAGTGAGATTACTTCACTGGGTTAAGAATTGGCTTTTTTATTTGACTACAGTTGGGCTTTAAAGATCACAATGAGTCACAGTAATTCTATGGATTAGAGTTGATCAATCCACAGCCCTTTTTTTCCCGTTAATGACCATTATGAAAACTGAAAACACTTAAAAATTCACAGTGGTGATTATATCCACCATAGGGAGTTTCATCATTACTTCTAAGAAACGCTAAGTACATCTTTGTGAAGTAGTGTATTAACTGAAAATCAAGAAAGGTTTGTCAAGACCTAAATATAAAAAGTGAAGTGGGTAAGACAGTATATGAAGAAAGATTTTGTAACCCATTAAGTACTTGCAGATCAAGGCAGAGTGGCAACCTGACTGTCTCAACCTGATGCAGAGACTAGTAAAGGAGAGTGTGTGGGAATTCAAATGATCCATGGTTATGAAGCGATGAACAGCAAGTTTATCGAAAAAGCAACACATTCAGCAGCTGCTAAACCAAAAGCCAATTGCTGAGATTTTGCTTCAGTACTAGGAATGTTCAACATTGAGCAGGTGGTGGTTTGGTGTGGACCACTTAATCATTCCTGGAACATTAACGATGCTTATTTTGTAGAGCTTTTAATAACAAAAGGGTAGTCATGCTAACAAGAAAGATAATTCCAACTAAAATGAGACGCACGAGCCAGATGTGACGCATGTCTTCTCCCATTGTTTCCGTATGTCATACTGATGCTTGGAATTGGAAAATCAGAATTTTTCTGAAGAGCATTGGTGCTGCACAATGTCATAATGACATAGAAAGCTCTGTTTACGATAGTCCTAGCACAGTAGTCAGAATGTCACAGGAGGTGATGAAACGTAAAGTTCCGACCTTGGTGTTTAGTTGGTAAGATGTATTTTAAGTAAGTGCAGGGTAACGAGTATGGGATTTGGTATTATAAAACAGTGCATCATTTTGTGAATTTTTGTATTCTGCAGCTTGTAACATACTGGAAGGAAGAGCAGTTAACAGTGGTACAGATGGTTTTGTGTTAGTCGAAGTAAAGATGTTTACATAGTGGTGTCAGTGTTCTTCAAGTAATACTTAGATCATTTCACACTTCAACTTGTATGTTGTTACATGTGCTACTTGGATGCCTTTTTAGAGTCTCTGGTGTATTTACCTTTTGTTGACTGGGTTAAGCGCACAGTTCCTATGGTATGTTTTCAGGTGAGACCAGAGCTGGAATTTATACTTCTAGGATGGATTTGGTTGTTGGTACACACTGCACAACTTAGTCTTATTAGTCTGCAGACTGCCTGGTTTGTAATCTGTAATACCTGTTTTTATCTATGTGGAAAGTGTGGTTTTATGTCGATTCATTGTGGAGGTGTGAAGAATAAATTCCCACAAAGCTGAAAAGACCAACTTAGGAAAGCTTCTGGATTGTAATGCAGACAGAAGAAATGACTATAAAGGAATACATTAAAAGTTATGTCTTCTAATTTTCAATTTGTATATAGTAGGGAAAAAACTCTTTGCAGCATTCCATTTGAGCAGAGACTGTACCAGGTGTGCTGTGTAATCTGTACTTTTGTTTTTAAGAATTGCTGACATAATTCATTTATTTTTCTTGCTTGTTCTTGCAGTTCCTTTTAACTCTACTGAAAACATCATTCTTGTACATTAAACATTACCACAAACGTTTTTTCCTAGAATGAACTACATTATTTTATTTTTGTAAAATATATATGCATGCAAATAGTAGAAGAAAATGTGGTTACAGAGAATCCAGCAAGTCTTCATGGTGAACAAATGTGTTTGATGGAGAAAGGTAAGTGAGAGTTTGGAGTTGAAGATCTGCAGTAAGTTGTACACACACACACACACACACTGGGATAATTTTAGCAATGCATAAAACTTTGAGATATACTAAATTTGCTAGTACAAGCAGTGCAGCCAACTGCTGTTTTTTTTTTCTGTAGAACTGCAGGCAGATATTTCATGTAATAATTAATTTGTCCTCAGAAAGTAGAGCATCTCCTGTAATATGCAGCACCCATAAGAAGCTTGCAAAATATTTGGAATACCTATGACTAGAAATCTACTCTCTGTTGTGGTACATAGGATAGCACAGTCCATACCACATTATTTTGTCCAGAAGCACATGTGATTACTTTGTAAAATACATAATGTGAAGTTCTATCTCGCTGGTCATTCTTACAGATGGGTTCGGAGCCAATCCTCAGCTGCAAGTCGGCCTACTACAAAGCTCGAGGTCTACAGACAGCTCGTGCTATCCTATGTACCACAACAGAGAGTAGATTTCTAGTCCCTATCCCATGATGCACCTAGTTACCCCAGATCTAGTTTACCACTGCAGTAGATCGGAGGTTCCTCAGCCATACCTCGGGCCAGTAAAACTTGTATCAAAAATTTTAGTATTATAACTTAATCTTCTTAGCTTAGCTTTAGTTTATTTAGTATTATATCTCTTTAGAATATATTCCTTGGTGTGCCTTTTTCAAAGTTAAATATAGCTTTTGGCCTTCATTTTTTTTTCTAAAGGCCTTTCTAATTAAAGTAGTTGGTGTAGTTATATAGTTACTGCATCTTTGATTACTTTTGATATTTAGAAGTGCTTACATATAGTTAGTGTGTGTGTGTTTAAAGTGACACTTTGTCACAGGGTGTGTCTTTAGCTTATTATTGTAGTTTCACTGATGCTGTTCATTATGGCTGACCACGATAGGGATAAACATCCTAAGTCAGGTTTCAAAAAATATCCAAAATGTGAACAGAAAATGGCCTGTAATTGATGGCCATGTTAACTGTGTTTACTGTTTGGGAGCTTTACACCTTCAAGAAAATTGCTCCATTTGTCATTACTTCACTTATAGGGTCCTTCAGGAGCGAAAGAGGAAGTTAATTGACAGAGGGTTAGTCAAACAGTCTTTTCAAGAAGCCTTGAGTGACCAGGACAGGTCTAGCAAATCCTCAGTCTTCTAAGGCTTCTACTTCAGAAGTAAAAAAAAAAAACCCAAAGAAATCTTCAACATCGGCTCCACAGCCCTCAGAGCCGAGCATTTTGTCTTTTCATAGCCAGTCCCCGGTCCTGGAGCCTGTATCAGAG
>NC_056746.1:828017831-828065331 GCF_019279795.1 Protopterus annectens
ATATTTCTGTATTTTCCATAAATCTAGTTTACTGTTTTTTAAATGAATTATGTAGTAATATTGGTAATTTCTCTCTTCCTTCCCTTCATGCTTTCAAGTAGCAGTTATTCAATTCGTCATTCAATAAGTATGCCAGTCATGAGGTAAAGTACTGAACTGATTACCATATGAAACGTGTTTCATGGTTATGTAGTGTGAAAAATACCCACATAGTGTGCATGATTAGTGATATTTTTGTCTTTCATCAACAATGTTCCCTACAGCATATGGTAACATGTAGGTCTTTGATACATTTCATCTGACATATTTGCAGTAGTATTTAATAGAGAACAGTCCCTGTTGGGCTTGGAAACCAATATATTGCCATATCTAAATAGTACCATTGTCTATCCCCTCAAGTTTATATCACCCAGTTCTGCACTTGAAAGTTCACACTTATATCTAACCCTTTCTCATGTTTCATAGTAACTAGATATCAAAATTCATAGTGCAGAAGGCAGATGGTTACTAGATCCCCATTAGTATTTTTGAGCAGTGGAGCAAGCTGAAATGTTGGTGATTAGCCACTACACATTGTTGCCAGAAGATGCTTAATAACAGTGAGTCAGAAAAGAGGCTAGACGGGATTAAGGGGTTGAGTTCACTGAACATTTCATGCTTCCTAATACAATCAAAGAATTCTTTATCACCAGCATCATAAAAGCACAGTTGAAACAGCTAACCAAATTGTGTCCTTAAATCCTGGCTGTGTCATTAAGCTTTAGTGTGTGTGTGTGTGTATAGATAGAGGTACAGATGGAGAGAGGTACAGATGGAGAGAGGGAGGTACAGATGGAGAGAGGGAGGTACAGATGGAGAGAGGGAGGTACAGATGGAGAGAGGGAGGTACAGATGGAGAGAGGGAGGTACCGATGGAGAGAGGGAGGTACCGATGGAGAGAGGGAGGTACCGATGGGGAGAGGGAGGTACAGATGGGGAGAGGGAGGTACAGATATACATAGATAGATATACATAGATAGATATACATATATATAGTTCTCCTGTAGTTTTAATGCTGCCACTGTGGGTTGAATATTTTCTTGACCCAGGCAGAGCCTGACCATACCTTCTGTATGGCTAGCAGTAGATAGCATATAGGCATGGGTTCCAACTCTAAACTGTTTTTCCACCTTTTGAATTCTGAACCATGTTTAGACATGCAGTGTTTTTGTTCTGCTCAGGAGCAATGCAGAATGATTTCTTCACTCCATTTTCTTCCTGTCCGTCCCACTCCTGACATCAGAAGATGCTTTCATCCCACCTGAGATGGCTCCCTTCGCTGCCCATTTTAGTAGTTGAACCTCGGTTGTTGGATTAGTAGTCTGGGCCAAAGTTTCTAATCTGTATAGCTGGTTTAGAGTGATGGCTTTTTCTTTTTTCCTGTCTTCTGTTTTGGGTTCATTGTTTCTTTCCACCCTAATCATCCTTTTTTTTCAGGATTCCAGTCAAATTGCATTAACTCATTCTCTCCAGTAGATCTCTTGAGTGTGATCCTTTAAAAAAAATGACTTTACAGTTCTAACAAATACTCATTTACAGATGTCAAATATCATTGCAGTTTTGTTTACTATCACGTATGCTAAAAGATAAAATATTCTGATAGTTGTATACAGAATGGGTTTGGAATTATTGCAAATATGAGCAAGCAATATTTGATGTAACTGCAGAAATGTGTGGAGGTGCACTCTACTGTAATAAGTTGAAGGTAAGCCAGCAGTTGTCATTTGCTGCAGTCTCATCTGTGGTAGGCTGTCAGTCCTTGCAAGAGTAACTGCTGGCATTTGCATTTACAGGACCACCTGTTTTGCTTCCTCCGTCCAAGGTCTGCTTTTCTGCTACCTCCTGTTCCGTCAACCGCCCTGTCAGCCACCCTGTCACAGATGTCTTCTGTGGCATTTAACCATCGTAAGGAGGGCTGGTGTATATACCTTCTCTCCTTAGAACTGGTTAGGGTGTGTAATTGTCATTTGATTAGATGGATCGTAATGAAATTCCATTGTTAACATCTCCTGCACCTCATCTAATTATTTAGTCGGTCTCTTGCCTTCTATGATGGACTGGGATGAAATTAGTAGTCTTCTGACAAATCCTTTCAGAAAGCTTTCTTTTGTAGAGATCATTCTGTATGTGCAAGTCTACCTTTGAAGTGACTGTTAACTGCATCATCCATAAGTAACATTGTATGTGAAGTTGTTCAATCTCGCCGTTTATTCTTACACGTGGGTACGGAGCCAATCCATCGGCTCCGAGTCGGCCGCTTTCCAAGCTAAAGATCTTTCAGTAGCTTGAGGCACAGCACCTATCCCATGATACTCACTAACCCCAGATCTATTTTGCTGTAATGGATCACAAGTCTTCAGTGTGCTCGAGCCAGTGAAGGCTTACAGAGAAATATTTCTACAGCTAAGTTTACCTTTTGTGTGTGTGTGTGTGTGTATATATATATATATATATATATATATATATATATATATATATATATCTGTTTTTCTACCAGTATTATCTGTTATACTTTCCTTTTTTTTTTTTAGGGCTTTGTCCCTGTTTAGAGTGTTTTATTAGAGTGAGTTGCTCTTTGGCCTTACCCTGTCAAGTTGGTTACATCCTTTGCTATAGTTGTGCTGGGATCTTTCTTTTCTCCTATCCCACTTTTGGAAAGATTGTTTTTTGAGTATTATTGGATTGTACTGCTGTACTTATATTATCAGGGATCTGATAATTGTATTTTTTCTCTGTTTCTATTCTTGTGATTGGATAGTGCTATTGTACTTATCAGATATCTGATTGTGCTTTTCCTTGGATATGATGGCTGACCAAAAGCAAAAGTCCGGATTTAAAAGATGCGACTGTGGCGAAAAAATGTCAATAACAGATAACCACATTTCTTGTGTTTGTTTGGGACCTCTCCATTTGCAGGAGGATTGTTCCATCTGCCACTCTTTTAGTGTCAGAGTTCTGTTAGAGAGACGTAGGAAACTTATTGATCGAGGTCTCAACTCCTGAGTTTCAAGAAGCTTTGGACAAGTCCTACCTGACCTCCAGGTCTTCGAAAGGGTTGAAGTCATCTCGAGTGTCCTCAGAGCCCAAGTCTTTGGCTCCGAACACCTCTGTTAAGGTGCAGTCACTGGTTCCTAGGTCTTCGGAACCATGTGCCGAACTGATTCGGAGCCAACCTTTGGTTTTGGAGCTGGTATCGGAGAATTTAAAATCTCCAGTACTTGCGTCTGTAGCTTCTTTGGCCCCTTCGAACCCCCCTATTCAAGGACGTCTGATATTGATGTAGACCGTGTGGTGCAGAGGCTCTTGGAGAACCCGGAATTGGCGAAACTGCTGTTGGCTTCATCCCAACTCGGTTTGAGCCCTGCCCCCCCCCCCTCCATTGCCTGTGACTATTCCTTTTCCGAGCCTACCCAGGCCGTCGGAGGAGGAAGATCTGATGGTTGTGGAACACCTGGAGCAGAGTCCTGTTCTAGTGACTTCGGTTCCACCCACCCTGACCTCTTCGGTGCTGTTCGAAGAGTTTTGGACCCTATACTCTCTCTGTTCTGGGGGGAGAGTCGAACCGATGCGTCTGTTCTGACACAGGTAAGCTTGGCTCCGTCCTCTGGTTCGGAGCCCTCGGCCTCATTATCTGTGCGGCCTCAGTCTTCCTCAGATCCGGTGGCTTCCTTGGGCCGAGGGTCTGGGGCCTTCGATGCCATGAGGAGGGTGTTGTCTGTTCAGACGCACACTACAGGTCTCTCCTTTTCCTCCCTGAAGATACCGAGTTCTGCATCTTCGCCAAAAGCACCTACTAAGCGACAAGACCCAGAGCCTCAGGTATCCCCTTTGGATGAACCCTGCTCTACTGAGACTTCACCAGCCGCCCCCACTGATTAAGTTCCCAGAAAGGGACTCTGCAAGAGTAGGCATTTGGATTCCCCTCAGGAATTCTTGACATCCGACACCGACTTAGAGTAATCGGAAGGGTCCCCATGGTCCCCCTCGGAGGATTTCTCCTTTGCAGACATCTTAGAAATACTTAAGCAGAGGGGCGACTGGCAGTCCATTCGCCCTACAGAGGATGATTTGTTGCTCCTGATGGCCTTTGGGTCTCAGCCCTCCACCTCCTGGGTTATTCCGCCCTTCGATGAACTAATGGAGCTGGTCGCTCGAAGGGCATGGGAGTCCCCTGACACCATGGAACTAGTCCCTCGGAGGCCCATTAAATTAATCACTGCCCCTCAATAGATATCGTTCCTCACCAGAGTCCCTGTTGATGCCATGGTGGTGGCGGCAGCCACCAAGAAAGAGATGTCAGAGACTTCTACTGTCCATCCTCCGAATAAGGAATCTGATATTGTTAATCCTTGTTCTTTCCTTATGCATGGGTATCAGTTCCAAGCTAGGCACCGAGCCGGCCATTTTCCAAGCTCGTGTCAGCTTCAAACTCTTGAGCTAAACTCTTACCCACAATCCCTCTCTCTGTTACCTCAGATTGTTTGCCGTGTTGCCATCCGGTTGTGTCAAGCTACTTCTCTTGAGCCAAGTACATTTAGTTGTTTAATTGCATTTCAAATTACTTTTCTGTCATTAAAGTTGATATTTTATTGTCTCTTGCCCTATCGCATCTAGCGTTCATAATTTCCTCAGGTTTTTTTTTTCTGTCCTTTACTTACCTTTTTTTACCGTGAGGTACTTTTCTCTTTACCATCGTTGGTAATGTTTTTCCCTTTTTCTTTTATACCTTCGGGTACCGTTTTGTACCGTTGTTGGTACTTTTCTATTAGTTAATATGGCAGATAAAAAAGGTAGTCCGGGGTTTAAGCAGTGTTCTGATTGTGGATACAAACTGCTTACTTCTGATGCGCACTCTGTTTTTATTGTTTGGGAGCTTCCCATTTATCTGTTGAACCACCTTGTACTATTTGCGAGAACTTTTATAATAGAAATTTTAAAGCCCATAAGAAATTGGATGTTTCGACTAAGGCTAAATCCTTGCCTTCGTCCCTGACTTGGGGACTCTCACCATCCAAAACCTAATATGGCTAAAGTTTCGGCTCCAGACCTTCGGCACCGAGGCCTTCGACTCTATTAGTGATTTTGGCTCCAACCTCTCCTGCAGCCTTCTACATATCTGCACCGAGGGGCTCCTCGGTTCAGACCATTACCACTGTATCAGCACCGACCATTCAGTCGGCGCAGACCTTGACTGCGTCAGCTCCAAGATCTTCCTTGGAACCGAGGTCTTCATTGTTGACTCCAGTTTTGAAGGTTCCAGCTTCGGCACTGATCACTGTCTGTGCAGACAGGGACATCGGCACTGATGACTTCTTCGGTGCAGACTACAGTAGTTCATTTTTTCTCTGCACCGTTGTCCTCTGTGCGGTCAGATGAGGTGGGCACCGAGTCTGCTTCTTTTGTGGACAGGCCTGTTTCTCCCACAGTCTCTGAGGTCCACTAAAAGCCTTTCCGAACATGTGTTGCGTCTTGTGGACCAGGCATTCTTGGCCAGAGGTATTCCACCCTTCAGGAACTAACCTTCCTTGGGAGGTGATCACCCATCTCCAAAGACACCTTCTTATTCTCCTCCTTCATTGCCTTTGAAGTCCATGGATATAGTACAGTCTTCCCCTTCTGCGGTTCCCTTTATGGACCTCACTAAGGAACTGCAGTTGCCTTCGTGGCAGGAAAGTTTTGCTATGACCCAGGATGTCAGCTGTGATACGCATAGCTTGCTGCTCCACAGCCATCCAGGAACTCCGGGTTGGCAGGCTGAGCCACTTAGGGGAGGAGTGCCCCCTGTCCTAGACATACATTCCTCTCTGGGTGGACCAGCCTTCCAACTGATGAAGGCTTTCGCTGCTGCTGGCGATACCGGACTGTCTATACCTCCACCCTCCTCTGGTACACTGGTTTCACAAGTCACACCTAGCGGACACCGGGTGCAAGGGCCTCAGGACATATTCCCTCAGGAATCCCCCTTTCCGTAGTCTTCCCCAGCTTCTCCCACAGAGGAGGTCTACCAGAAAAGTTTGTGTAAGAGAAAGCACATGGACTCCACAGAGGAGTCCCTCACTGAGGACACAGATTTCGATGAGGGGGAAGGATCGCCTCGGTCACCCTAAGGTATCCTTTGGTGATATCCTCGAAATCCTTGAACAGAGAGGTGACTGACAGTCCTCTAATCCGACCCCTGAGGAATCTGTGTTCCTGCAGGCCTTTCACGCCAGGCCCCCTACCTCCTGGGTTACTCCGCCAGGTCATAGTGCAGCATTCTTGGAAGGCCCCTGATACCATCAAAGCTATTCCCCGGGAGGCCAGATAAGATCTTGTCCCCTCCTGCTTCGGATCCCCATTGGTCCAAAGGTCTTCCTGTAGATGCTTTGGTAGTGGCAGACCCAACAAAAAAGGATCTGGCAGAAGAAGAAAGCCAGACTGTCCATCCGCCTAACAGAGAGTCCCAGGCCCTGGACAGAATAGGGAAGTGCACCTTTGCTTCAGCGACCTTTGCTATCAGGTCCCTGAATTATATGGCACATTTTACTACGTTTCAAAGGGATCTGGTTTCTGAGCTCTCTGAAACCTTGGCTGGTGCAGTCTTAGGTCCAGGACAGTGGCCTCTCAGCTGGCCACCATTGAGTCTATTTCTAACTCCTCTATGCGCTTGATATCTCGCGCATCAGAAGGAGCAGCTAGAGCGGTTCAGCTTCGGTCTTGAGACAACACGCCTGGATGCGCTTGTGCAACTTCGCAGAACCTTTTAAGTTTTCCTTTCTTAATGCCGCCATTGAGCCCTCCTCGTTTGGGCCCAAAGTTAAAATCACACTGGCCAGATGTGAACAGGTCTGTAAGACCCTTTCTGCCATAGGTGTCAGTTATTCTTCCCCTCAACGTGCTTTCTCCCGAAACCAAAAGAGTGGGAAGATATGGTTCAATACATCTCGGGCTCCTTTCTGTCACACACAGGCCGAGTTCTCCCCCAGATGCAGAGGGGGAAACTCACGGAAGACTCTCCTTTCGGGGCAGAGGGGAGCCGCGTAATCAGGGTTCCGGGGATTCTTTCCCTGGTCAATCCTACCAGCGCTCCTGAAGAGCGGCCCAACTCCTTTCCTCTGGAGGTGGTTGGGGGATGTTTCTCCTTTTACCCTACTGCCTGGCTAACTATCACCACCGATTCTTGGGTACAAAGGATCATAACCAGAGGTTATATCCCCTTCGATCTTTGTCTCATCCCTTCAAAAATCTTCCCGACATTCCACTCAAAGGGAGGAAGCAACACTAGAGAGAGAAAAGCGGCTAAGAAATAGTCATCCAAATAGTCCCTCCAGACCAGATAGGATCCAGATTCTACTCAAGACTATTTTTGGTGCCAAAGAAAACTGGGGACTGGAGACCAATTTTGGATCTCAGTGTATTGAACAGTTTTGTGAGTAAAGAAATTCCATATGGTCACTCTACAGTCTATCCTCCCGCTTTTGGAAAAAGACGATTGGATGTGCTCTATAGATCTTCAAGATGCGCGTACTACCACATAAAGGTGGACAGGCAGTCAAGACGATTTCTGCGCTTCCGTGTGGGAGCCAGTCACTACCAGTTCAGAGTACTGCCCTTGGGACTCTCTACAGCCCCAGAGTGTTCACAAAGTGCATGGCAGTTGTCACAGCTCACTTGCGACTTCAAGGATTCCAGGTGATGTTCTTAGTGTTTCACTGTTGCAGTCAATACACTTTGGTTATCCTGCTGGCAGGCTACCCTGAAGTCGGCCTGAATTCCGAAGTCTAGGGCCGGTGTCAGTTGATGTCGCCTCTTCCCTGACGTCAGTGCGCCAGGGTTATAAAAGATGCAGCCGACGCCATTTTCTTCAGTCTTTCTTGCCGCGCGGTGCCCGAAGCATAAGCAGTTCACAAGTGCCAGTTGGCCGACTCCTGAGATTTTCGTGTGAGTTTCAGATCCGAAGTCTTCATTAAAAGCTAAGTACCCCATTGGGGAAACTATTTTCTTGCTCCAGACCGATGTCAGAAAAAGTTAATAATTGTATTTCTTGTGGGAAGCAAATACCTCATAAGAATTTTCATTCTTACTGTATTCCTTGTCTAGGCCCTGACCACGATGTTGCTAGTTGTCGGTTTTGTGCTAGATTTAACCAACGCACATTTAAGCATCGGTACGATTTTGCACTACACTACTTTGGCAGAAGATTTAATTATACCATGTCGGATAGCTTTCCAACTACAGGAATTCACAAGAAATGCAAAGAAAAGGACAGGCATCCAAGGTCCAAAGCCAACGACGAGGCTTCTTCTAAGCCAGTCGCTGTTTCACCGGTTCTCAGTGAGGCGCCTTCGCAGCCCCTGACGCCCGCTACTTTAGACCCACAGGCCGCTACCACCTCCCACGTGGAGTCGACTAGGCTGCTTGGAAGCTGAGTATTGGACCTTCGGAAACTGTTCCCTCAGAGATGGGTCCGGAACCACTGAGCAGGCATCGGCTTCTAAGGGTGGTTTCAGACGTACTCAATTATGCATTAAAAAGACTTCAGCTTCAAAGGCAAAGACTAAAGCACCTTTAAAGACAAAGAAACTAGCACAACAGCCTCATGGACAGGCCTCCATGCCCAAAAAAACAGATGCTCAAAATGGCCGAAGACTTAATTACCTTGATCAGAGGATCCCATCCCCCTACTGATAAAAGGCCTAGGCAAGAGAGATTCTTCAGATAGGTTTCCATTTCATCTGATTCCTCTTCTGATCAGGAATGCTCTCTTCCTCCCTATGAGGATTCTGATGCTGAAGAATCTATTCCTTCAGCCTCTCCTCCTGAGGGATTATTCTTTTGGGGAAACTTTGCATACCATGTGGGACTATTTCCACTGGGAGAGCCAAGATTTTTCAGAATCTAAGAAAAGGCTCAAACTTCCTTTTACTACCACAACACAGGTCCCTAGCTATTTCACCTGTGTTAGACATTGTAGATGTATTTTCAGAGTCCAGTCTGACCCCTGACTCATTACCTCCAGCTCCACAGGTACTACAGGGTTCCTGACTCTCATAAATTCCTGTTCAAAAATTCTGCTGCTGACCCAGAAACTCTCTCTCAGGGTCCCAAAGGGGCAAGGCTTCCACTGCAAAAAAACCTACCCCCTCTGACAGGGATTTTAGGGCATTGGACAGATGGGGAAAAAAGATTTACACTTCTGCTACCTTGGCTATAAGGGCTTTAAATTGTCAGTTCCATATGCGCAAATATCGGCAATATATTATGTCACTGCTTAAACAGAAAATGTTGATAAATTCTGAATGTGCAGAAAACAAAGAAATGCAGGATTTATTGCATGCAGGTGAACTAGTTGGAAAGCATACTTTGCAATGTGGTTTTGATTCTTTGGAGGCCTCCTGCAGGGCCACTGTTATGGGCTCTGTCATTAGGAGGCATGCTTGGTTAAAGGAACAAAATCTGCCTGATCACGTCAAAGTAAAATTATTAGATGCTCCATTACAGCATGATACCTTGTTTGGTGTTAAAGAAAATGGAGGACAAAGCTAAATTTATGCAAACAGTTAAAGATTTCTTACAGGTACAACCTCCAAGATTTAGCAGACACTGGCCTACAAAGAATTTGTCCTTTCCAGTGTCAGACTGCAAAGGGGCAGATACAGACGCCAAGAGGCAGATCCCAGCCCCAAGGTTCCTACAGGTCTAAACAATGGGGTGCTTCTACCTCCAAAAGTGGAGAAGACAAATCACAGCCATACAGGAAACGGTCCCAATGACTTCCCCCTGCCTGCACCAAGCACTTATCTTCTGGCAGAACCTTTAGGGGGAAAACTAGCACTTCTTCCACAAAATTGGCACATAACCCAGGACAAATGGGTACTAGACAGTGTCACAAGGCTACAAGTTTCACTTCCATACCCTGCCAAGGACAAACGGTTGGCCAGACCTGCCAAAACATCAATGGGCAGAGGCACAAAAGCAAGTCTCATCCCTCATGGACATGAGGGCCATTCAACAAGTACCAGAGCAAGATCAGGGATGAGGATTTTATTCAAGACTGTTCTTAGTATCAAGAAAGGACAAGACCTGGAGACCAATTCTGGACCTGTATCTTAAACACATATCTGGATATACCAAAATTCAAAATGTTGAGTCTACAGCAACTTCTGCCCATGCTGGGCAAGAAAGCTTGGCTTGTGACCTTAAACCTAAAAGAGGCGTACCTGCATGTCCCAATCAGACAAACATGCATAAGATACCGCAGATTCAAAGCTGGCTCAATGCACTACCAATTCTCTGCGCTGCCCTTTGGCTTATCTACTGCACCCATGGTCTTCACAAAGTGCCTGGCACCAGTAATTGCTTTCTGCAAACAAAAAGGAATACAAATAAATCCTTACTTGGATGACTGCCTCATTCAAGCAGAGAACAAGGACATTCTACTACAGCATCTGGCGTTTGTAAAGAGATTTCTAATAGGCCTAGGGTACACAGTCAACGAAAAGAAATCAAAACTAGTACCCTCTCAAGAGATAATATTCCTGGGTGCAAGCTTAAATACAACTGCCCTGATGGCTTATCTCACACCAGACAAAGGCAACTGACTACCTATTTCAACCTGTTGGCAACAAAGGCCCAGTTATCTGCAAGAAAAATTCTGCAGGCTTTGGGCTTCATGGCATCCTGCATTCTGCTAATTCCATATCCGAGTGTGCATATGAGGAAACTTCAGTGGTACCTAAAAAGTGTTTGGACTCAACATTGCCACAGCCTGGAAACAACAGTTACCCTCATTCCCTGCCTGCAACAGGAGATGTTCTTCGTTCCACATTGCTGCAGTCCTTACTATTGGGTAGTCCGCTGTCCAGTCGGCCCGAATACCAGAGTATAAGGCTGACGTCGGTCAGGGCGCATTAGACTGACGTCAGTACGTCAGGGTACTAATGCGCATGACCGACGTCATATCCTCAGTCTTTTTTGCCGCATGGTCCGATGCAGAAGCAGTTTTGCGAGTGCAGGTTGGCGTTCTGAAATATTTCCGAAACCGGAGTTTCAGACCGAATCAGAGTTGGCTAAGTACCCGTTGGGAACATTTTGGTTTTTCTTGCCTCAGTATTTAACCGGATGTCAGAAAAAGTGAATAACTGTATTTCTTGTGGGAAACAGATACCTCATAGGGATTACCATACATTGTGTATACCTTGTTTAGGGCCTGAGCACGACGTTGTTGGTTGCCGCTCTTGTGCTAGGTTTAACAAACGCACTATTAAGAGGAGGTTAGACTGTGCCAGGTTAGTGTTTGGGAAGCGTTGCAATTATAAAATGCCGTCGGATGCTCCGGCGCCCGCTTCGTCAAGAAGCGCAAGGACAAACGCGAAGCCTAGGGTTGATGAACCGGCAGTCCCGGACGTCGGTTCTTTAGGAGGCTCAGTGGAGCCAGAGGTTTTGCCAGGAGTTTCTATGGAGTCTCAGGCAGAAACTTTACTGTTACAGGATGTACCCTCTCAGGAGGTAGGCCAGGCTGAGGGGGCTTCTCAGGTAACTGTTCTTCCCTCTCTTCCCAAAGTAATTAGAGCCTCTCCTTCTGTTGCCAAAACTTCTTTGAGAGGTAGGCCAAGTTCAGCTTCAGTGGGGGCTTCTCCTAGCATTTCGGGTTCTGTGCCTAAGAAACATATGCTTAAAATGGCAGAAGATTTGATTACTATGATCAGAGGTTCTATGGGCCCTCCTGATAAGAGGCCTAGGGTGGAACCGGTGTTTGACAGTTTTGAACAGTGTTCGGAGGCTTCTGAGTCTTCTGCGGAAGATTTACAGGAGTATCCTCATTATTCTGATTCTGATGTGGATGATGCCACTCCTACAGCTTCTCCTCCTGAGGATTTTTCATTTTCAGAGACTCTGCATTCCATGAGGGAGCACTTTAAATGGGAAGGCCAGGATTACTCTGATTCCAGGAAAAGGCTTAGGGAATTCTTGTTTTTACCCCAGCATAGGCCCTTAGCTATACCTCCTGTGTTGAATGTGGTGGAAGATGTTTTTGCAGAGGCTTCCCTGAACCCTGACTCTTTGCCTCCTGCTCCTGTTAAACCTGATAGGTACTATAGGGTGCCCGAAGCTCATAAGTATTTGTTTAAGAGTCCTAGGGCGGACCCAGAAACTGTTTCTCAGGGGCCTAAAGGTGTTAAGGCCTCTGTGGTTAAAAATCCTGTTCCCACTGATAGAGGCAAGGGCTTTGGATAGGTGGGGAAAGAAAGTGTATACTTCTTCCACTCTAGCCATGAGAGCGTTGAATTGTCAGTTTCACATGCTAAAATATCAAAATTATCTCCTTTCACAATTGAAATCTAAGGTGGATGCTTTGGCGGAAGGTATTGAGTGTAAAGAGTTGCTGGATTTGGTTTATGTGTCTGAACAAGTGGGTAAGCATTCTTTGCAATGTGGTTTTGATGCTGTACAGGCCTCCTCGAGGGTGGCTGCCACTAGTTCTGTTCTTCGCAGGCATGCCTGGTTGAGGGATCAGAATTTAGCTGAGCATGTTAAGACAAGGATTTTGGATGCTCCTTTACAGTCTGATGTGTTGTTTGGTTCGCCTGTGGAAGCAGTTTTAAAGAAAATGGAGGACAAAGCTAAGTCTATGCAAACTGTTAAAGATTTTTGCAGGTGCAGCCACCAAGTTTAGTAGAAATTGGCCTGCTAAGGGGTGGACATATCCTGCTTATGATTCCCAGTCTAGGGGTAGGTCTAGACGTGGTAGGGGCAGAGCTCAAGGTTCTTTTAGGCCTAGAACAGGGAGTTCACCTGCTCAGACTTCTGGTGAGGGCAGGGGTCAGTCCTTTCGTAAACAGACCCAATGACCTGCCTTTTCAGCTGCCAGTAGATTCTCGTCTGGCAGCTCCCTTGGGAGGAAGACTGTCTCTTTTCAAAGAAAATTGGGATTTACTTACTCAAGACAGATGGGTGTTGGACATCGTTCACCACGGTTACAGATTTTATTTCCATACAATGCCCCCTTTCAAAGGCATGCCAGACGTTCCTCCTCCACAAAGAAAAGAGGCTCAAAAGCAAGTTTCTCAGTTACTCCAGATGGGGGCCATTCAGCCGGTCCCTGTATCAGAAAGGGGCCTAGGATTTTATTCTCGCCTGTTCCTAGTACCAAAAAAGGGGAACACGTGGAGACCAATTTTGGATTTATCTCTCCTCAACACTTATCTGGACATTCCCAAGTTCAAGATGTTGACGTTACAACAGCTTTTACCTCTGCTGGGCAAAGATCACTGGATGGTAACTTTAGATCTCAAGGAAGCTTACCTTCATGTGCCCATAAGGCTAAGTTGCAGGAAGTATCTGCGGTTTCGAGCTGGAAATTCTCATTATCAGTTCTCTGCATTGCCCTTTGGCTTATCTACTGCGGCCAGAGTATTCACAAAGGTTCTGGCTCCAGTGATAGCTTACTTCAGGCTACAAGGAATTCAAATCTATCCTTACTTGGACGACTGCCTGATTCTGGCTCAAGACAAGGAAGACCTTCTACAGCATCTGGAATATGTTATAGCAGTGCTAAGATGCCTAGGGTATTCTGTGAGCGAAATAAAGTCCAGTCTAGTACCCTCTCAAGACATGTGCTTTCTGGGTGTGAGACTGAATACAGCAGCCCAGATGGCCTTTTAACCCCGGACAAACAAAAGAGTCTATCACTTTACTTCCATCAACTATCTCATCAGTCCGTGCTGACTGCAAGGACAGTCCTTCAAGCATTAGGGTTCATGGCATCTTGTATTCTGGTGCTTCCCAATGCCAAACTGCATATGAGGAAGCTACAATGGTATCTCAAAATGTATGGACACAGCACTGCCAGGATTTGGACACTGTCATTCAAATAATACCTTGCCTTCAAAAAGAATTTTTGTGGTGGGCTCAGGAATGTCACCTAAACAAGGGACTCTCTGTGACCCGGCCAGAGGCGAGTCAGATTTTAACGACAGATGCCTCGGACATTGCTTGGGGAGCTCATCTAAATGGAAAGTGGATACAAGACAAGTGGCCTGCCAGACTACAGCATCTACATATCAACATGAAGGAGATGTTAGCAGTCCAGTTTGCATTAATGGCTTTCAAGGAGTTTCTTTTTCCAGGGCAGGTGTTGATTCTAACAGACAACACAACTGTCATGTGGTACATCAACAAGCAAGGGGAACACATTCTTATCCTCTATGCAGGCAAGCAATGATTTTATGGGAGACTGCGCTAAGCTTGCAACTAACTCTTCAGGCAAGGTTTCTGCCAGGAGCACAGAACTCCTTAGCAGATGTGTTAAGCAGACAAATCATGGATCCCCACGAGTGGAAACTGGATCTTCATGTATTTCAGAAATTGACAGTGTCATGGGGAACTCCAGACATAGATCTGTTCGCTTCTCCTCTAAACCACCAGCTGCCAAAGTTTTGCACAAAGGGGTTTCATCGCACAGCTTGGAAAGTGGATGCTCTGTCTTTCAGTTGGAAAAACCTTCATGTGTATGCCTTTCCACCTCTGCCTCTTCTTCCACAGGTGCTATTAAAAGTCAGACAAGACAAGCCAAGGATGATTTTGATAGCTCCAGATTGGCCTCGGCAACACTGGTACCCACTACTAAGGAGTCTGGTAAGGAAGCCTCCATGGCCTTTACCTTTGATTCCTCATCTGTTATCTCAGAAGGACGGTCATCTGCTCAATGCCAAGCTTCACTCTCTTCATCTAACAGCCTGGCATATTCTGTGTTGAAACACAGCAGGTCTCAACTTCCTCAAGTTTTAAATGTGATTATGGAAGCTAGAAGACCTAGTACAAGGAAAGTGTACGCAGAAAAATGGAAGAGATTTTTATTTTGGAGTACAGCAAAGAATTTGGAGGTTTCTGAGCCTAATTTGAGTGTGGCTCTTCAATATCTTACTGAGTTATTGGACAAAGGTTTGTCCTTCTCTTCCATTAAGATTCATGCTGCAGCAATTTCAGCTCACTATGATTGTGACCCACCATTGTTTTCGCATCCTTTGTTCAAGCAGTTTCTTAGAGGGGCAAAGAATATAAGACCCCCGTAGAGCTCCTACTCCTGCTTGGGATCTCAATTTTGTGTTGGAAAAACTTACTCTACAACCTTTTGAGCCTGCGGCTACTGCTGAATTGAAATACTTGTCATGGAAGACTGCTTTTCTGTTGGCTATTACTTCTGCAAGACGGGTGTCTGAGTTGCAGGCCCTTATGGCAGTAGAGCCCTTTTGATTTTCCATAAGGATAGGGTATCATTACGTACTAATCCTTCCTTTATGCCTAAGGTGGTTTCTAGTGTGGCTTTAAACCAAACTATTCATTTGCCTACTTTTTATGCAGACCCCCAAAATAAAGGGGAAAAGATTTTGCACACTTTAGATGTACACAGGCAATTGCGTTATTATTTAAGCAGGACTAAGGATTTTAGGCAGTCTCAGCAGTTGTTTGTTTCTTTTGCTTTGAGTTCGCAGGGCAAGCCTGTGTCAAAACAAACTATTTCTAGGTGGATTGGGTTTTGCATTGCATTTTGTTATTCCCATCATGGCAAGGAGATTCCAGCTGGGATTAGGCCTCATTCCACTAGGGCTACTGCCACTTCAACAGCATTTCTAAGGGGGGTGGCAACTAAGGATATTTTGGAGGCAGCTACTTGGAGTTCAGTGCATACTTTCTCTAAGCATTATCACCTTCCTATTTACTCTAAGTCTAGGGCTGGTTTTGCCACTGCTGTTTTGCAAGGCATGTTGTCAGCTCCTACTTCTTTATGATTTGCCAGCCTCCCTTACCTCTGCTTTGGGATTCTACCCAATAGTAAGGACTGCAGCAATGTGGAACGAAGAACATAGTACAGTTTTGTACCTACCATAAATGTAGATGTTCGAGGATCCACATTGCTGCAGTCCAATTTACCCTCCCTCCTTCCCCTCTGTGTTTAGGGGCGGTTGTGTGGGTGAAGTTATATGTTCCTATTTTTATATATCTTGTACATAATTTTGGTGCAGGTATTTTGGGCCTTGTCTTTTTAGGGTCTTCTGACATCTGGGGCAAGAAAAGACTGAGGATATGACGTCGGTCATGCGCATTAGTACCCTGACGTACTGACGTCAGTCTAATGCGCCCTGACCGACGTCAGCCTTATACTCTGGTATTCGGGCCGACTGGACAGCGGACTACCCAATAGTAAGGACTGCAGCAATGTGGATCCTCGAACATCTACATTTATGGTAGGTACAAAACTGTACTTTTCGATGGTGGGTGAAGGCTTGTCACCAGAACAAGGGACAGCCATTCACCTTAACCCAGCCAGGCAGACATTAACAATGGATGCATCAGATTATGCCTGGGGGGCTCACATGGCAGGAAGATGTATTCAAGGCACATGGTCTGCAAACCAAATGCATCTACATATCAGTCAAAAAGAGATGCTAGCTGTTCAGAATGCCCTGACAGCCTTCAAGGACCTACTTCATCCGGGACAACTACTGATAGACCGACAACACCACGGTGATGTGGTATATAAACAAGCAGGGAGGCACTCATTCTTTTACCCGCTTTGCAGACTAGCCATGACTTTGTGGGGCACAGCATTGACTTACCAAGTACATCTGCAGGCACAATTCCTGCCAGAAAAGATAAATACTCTGGCAGACGACCTAAGCAGAAACCTCATGGATCCCCATGAGTGGAAATTGGATTCACAAGTCTTCAGCATGATAACAAGGAAATGGGGATGCCCAGATATAGATCTGTTTGTCTTCCCTCACAACTACCAAATAAAAAGATTTTGCACAAGGACTTATCACATACAAGCATGGAAAGTGGACGCATTATCTTTCAGCTGGAAAAGCTTAGCAGTATATGCCTTTCCTCCTCTGCCTCTCTTCCCCAAAGTACTCCTAAAGGTCAGACAAGAGAAGACAAAGATGATACTGATTGCCCCAGACTGGCCCCGCCAGTACTGGTATCCAATCCTAAGGAACTTGTCTCAATGCCTGACCTGGACCTTGCCTCAAATACCTCATCTACTATCCCAACAAAACAATCCGATCCTGCACAGACAACTAAAGACCTTAAATCTGGCAGCATGGCGGATAATGTAGTCATACAAAATGCGCCTCTCACTAAAACTGTGATGGATGTTATTTTGGAGGCTAGAAGGCCTAGTACCATAAAATCTTATGCTGCAAAATGGAAGAGATTCTGTGCTTGGAGCCAGGCACAAGGAATTGACGCAGCTGTACCAAATATTCCTCAGATTTTACAATACTTAACTGAGATGCTGGACAAAGGTCTATCCTTTTCATCAATTAAAATTCATGCCTCTGCCATTTTGGCTCATTACAATACAGAGCTACCAATCTTTTCTCATCCTTTATTAAGGCAGTACCTCAGAGGGGCCAAAAACTTAAGGCCTCCAAGGAGATCACCAGTACCAGCATGGGACCTCAATTATGTCTTAGAAAAACTCACCCTGCCTCCTTTTGAGCCAGATGCTACAGCTGATACAAAATTTTTATCTTGGAAAACAGCTCTGCTCCTAGCAATAACCTCTGCAAGACGAGTCTCAGAGCTTCAGGCACTCATGGCTGTGGAACCCTTTATCATTTTTTATCCAGACAGGGTTTCTCTGAGGACAAACCCAACATTTATGCCTAATGTAGTGTCCAGTGTGGCCCTTAACCAAACTATTCATTTGCCTACTTTTTATCCAAACCCACAGAATAAGGGGGAGAGAATTCTGCATTCTTTGGACATACACAGACAGCTACGCTTCTACTTGGAACAGAACCAAAGCTTTCAGGAAGACTGAGCAACTACTTGTGGGATATGCTGCAGGACCACAAGGAAAGGCCATCTCAAAGCAGACTATTTCAAAGTGGATAGGCCACTGCATTTGTTTCTGCTATTCACAACATGGCAAACCAGTGCCTAAGGGCATTAGGCCACATTCAACCAGAGCAGCAGCCACTTCAGCAGCCTTCCTCAGGGAAGTACCAACCAAAGACATTTTAGAGGCTGCTACCTGGAGGTCAGTGCACACCTTTACAAAGCACTATCATTTACCACTCTAAATCCAGGGCAGGCTTTGCCACTGCAGCTCTGCAGGGCCTCATAGCCGCTCCTAATGCTACTTAGCTCCAGCCACCCAACCATAGCTTTGGGATTCAACCCGAGTGTAATGACTGCAACAGTGAAACACGAACCTAGTACAGTTGTGTACACTTACCATAAATGTTGATGTTGGAGTGTATTCACTGTTGCAGTCCAGGTTACCCTCCCACCATCCCCCTTCTCTTTGCCGGAACTTATCTGCACTTTTCTAAATCTATACAACCTATGTGGTGTATTTGCTTGTAGATGATGGTATAATATTTATTTTGGTGCATGCATTTTTTATTGGCATATTTTTGGCCTACCCATTTAGGGGCACCTGACATCTGGGGCAAGAAAAACTGAAGAAAATGGCGTTGGCTGCATCTTTCCCTTTTTTCTTTTTGGTGCACTGACGTCAGGGAAGAGGTGACAGCAACCGACGCCGGACCTAGACTTTGGAATTCGGGCCGACTGAGGGTAGCCTGCCAGCAGGATAATTCAAGTGTAATGACTGCAACAGTGAATACAGTCGAACATCTACATTTATGGTAAGTGTACACAACTGTACTTTTCCATACCTAGACCGGCTCATTTCTGCCCCCACCCATCTACTAAGTGCCCTGGCATACTCTCTCCTCACTGCTCAAAGGCTAGGCATAACAATAAACTGGCAGAAATCCAATCTCACCCCATCTCAGCTGACAGAATTCATAGGAGTTATCTTGGACACAAAAAAACTGCAGAGCTGCTATTCCAGAGCATAGAATTTTAAGGATAAAGCAACAACTAATTCCAATCCTTTCAAAGGAAGAATCCATGGCTCCCTCGGTTCTACAGTGGTTGGGTTCCATGGCAGCCTCCATCACCATTGTTCCCCTGGCCAGGTTTCACATGAGGCTTTTACAATGGCTACTGCTCACCCATTGGTATCCTTTTCAGCATCCTGTTTCAGCCATGATTCGAGTAACCCACAGGTGCAAACAGGATTTAAATTGGATGACACAATCTCTCACAATGGTCTCACCCCTTCTTCCCCCAGCACCCCAAGGCCACAGTGACCACGGACACCTCCTTGATGGGGTGGGGGGGCGCTATGTCAGGGACAGGCAGTCCAAGGCATTTGGTCCCAACTGGAGGCCCATCTGCATATAAATGTTCTTGATCTGAGGGCGGTGCTTCTGGCTTTGCAAGCATTCCATCCTCTGCTGCCATCTGGGACAATTGCGATTCAATCAGACAACATGGCGGTGGTCTGGTACATCAACAAGCAAGGTTTAACCATATCTTTACCCCCTTTGTCGAGAGGCCATGAGGATATGGCAATGGGCGATGGCTACCAACCGTTTTCTAGCAACGCACATTCCCGGGAGTTCCAACGTGATAGCAGACAGACTCAGCAGGTGCATTCCTCAACCTCACGAGTGGTCCTTGAATCCCTTGATAGCGGCGGAGATCTTCCACCGCTGGGGCCATCCTTGCTGCGACCTCTCTGCATCCCCGACCAACTACAAATGCAGCAACTACTTTGCCCTGATTCCCCCTCTGGGACAGTCACCCAGGGACACTCTAGTCCACGATTGGCCCTCGGGTCTTCTCTACGCATTTCCACCCTTTCCTCTCATTCCCCAGTTTCTGAAGAAAGCCCGGCGGTTGAAGAGCAAGTTGTAATCCTCATAGCTATGTATTGGCCCCGACAGATTTGGTTCCCGTTCCTTTGGCGTCACCTACTAGATCGACTGTGGATTCTCCATCCAATCCCGGAGTTGATCTCGCACCCACAGAACCTGATTCATCCCAACCTGAACAGCCTGAAGCTAACTGCTTGGCTACTCCAATTCCCTTGATTGCCAGGCAAAATGATCTTCTTTACCAGTACATGATATTCTCATTGCTTCTCATAAGTCTTCCACTAGAATTACTTATCTGAGCAAGTGGAAAAGATTTACCTGTTTGCTGAAAGATAAGCAGGTAGACCCCTTTTCAGCACCAGTGTCGATAATACTAGACTATCTGGCCGACCTGTTTCAGTCAGGTCTGTCGGCCTCTACCATTAGAGTTCATTTGGCTGCAATTTCTAATTTTCATGAGGGTGTCCAAGATTCCTCTCATGTCCCATAAATTGTGCAAGGCCTTTATAAAAGGTGTGAATCATCTGAAGCCACCTTTTCGGAACCTGTTCAGCCATTGGATTTATCATTAGTTCTACAAGCTCTGACAATGGCACCTTTCGAGCCAGCCTCTTCTTGCGACCAAGTATTTGTCATGGAAAACCTTGTTTTTGGTCGCTACTACTTCTGCCAGACGTATTTCTGAACTTCAAGTGTTATGTATCAAGAGTCCATACTTGATTTTTCATAGAGATAGAGCGGTCTCCTCTGAGAACTAATCCATCATTTCTGCCTAAAGTGATCTCTGAAATGTCCATTAATCAAGCCATTGAATTGCCATTTTTCTTTCCCAACCATTCAAACAGAGGAGAGTATTGCCTACATACCCTAGATATATGCAGGCAAATCCGTTTTTACTTAAACAGGACTAAAGACACTCATCTGACCAGTTATTTTTGGCCTTTTCTGGGTCTAGATTAGGATTTGCTGTTGCTAAGGTCACATTAGCTAGATGGTTGAAGGACTGTGTGACCTTTATTTACACACAGCATAATATCTCGCCTACTACCATGAAAGCTCATTTAAGGTCGGTGGCAACTTCTGCTGCCTTCCATGCCAAAGCTTCATTACATGACATCTGTGCAGCTGCAACTTGGGCTATGCTTCATACCTTCATCAATCATTACAAATTGGATTTGGCATCCAGGGGAAGAGCATCTTTCGGTTCTATGGTGCTCAGGAATGTCCTTCCATGTGAGCATCCCAGGAATAGAGGTAGCTGGGGACTCTGTCCCATGCGTAAGGAATGAATGAGAATTAATATCAGATAAAAAAGTTACGTCTTAACATAACGTTCCATCTGTATTGTTGATCCTCGTTCAGTCATTACGACCCTCCCTCCTTCCCCCTCCATTGGTTTCTAGTGGATCTCACCATCCAGTTCTCAAGTTATTTGACCAGAGGTAGCCTCTACCTTCTTTAACTTGCAAACTCAATCTGAGGTAACAGGGAGAGGGGGATTGTGGTTAAGAGTTTAGCTCGAGAGTTTAAACTTGACACGAGCTGGGAAAATGGCCGGCTCTGTTCCAAGCTCGGAACCGATACCCATGCATGACTGAACAAGGATCAACAATACAGATGGAACGTTATGGTAAAACATAACTTCTTTTTCCAGGGCGATGGACAGATATGGGAAACTCATTTTTAGTTCTGCAACATTTCCATGAGATCGCTTAACTACTTGATGCATTTTACTCGCCTTCAACAAGATCTCCTTCAAGAACTCGGAGATACATCAACTCATCCATGCGGCTCATTTCCTATGCAGCCGAGGGATCAAGGCGAGCAGCAAGCTCAGCGATTGCTCTGCGGAGATGGTCCTGGATGCACTTGTGCTCCTTTGCAGAAGCCTTCAAGTCTTCCTTTGTCAATACCTCATTTGATGGCTCTTCATTGTTTGAGCCTAACGTCAAGGAGACCCTCACTAGGTGTGAGCAGGAAGGAAAGACACTGCCATAGGAGTCTGTTTTTCCACCCCTACTAGACCATACCCCAAAGGGCAAAGAGGTGGACAAATGTAGTTCCGGAAGTCCCAAGGAGCTTTCCAGAACACACTTGGTGAACCCCCCTTCAGAGGCAGAGGAGGGGGCAATAATGGAAGACGCTGCTTTGGCGGCAGAGGGGGTCCACAGGGAGCAGTTTCTTGGCAAGCCCTATCAGCGCTCCTGAGAGGAGGCCCAACTGCCCTACTCTGGAGGCAGTCGGGGTCACTTGGCTTTGTACCCAGATGCCTGGATAGGAATTGCATCAGATTCTTGGGTACAAAACACAGTTACCAGAGGCTACCTCATTCCCTTTGTGGAACCCCCGTTAACCACAAAAAGAATCCCAGATGTTCCACCCAGTCTGAGGAATCAAGCAGTCACAGAAATCTAAAACCTGCTAGAAAAAGTCGTCCAACCAGTTCCGGCGGACCAGATAGGATCTGGAACTTACTCCAGATTCTATTTAGTTCCAAAGAAAACAGGGGACTGGAGGCCCATTTTGGACCTCCGCAAACTCAATACATTCATAAAGAAGATGATGTTAATGTTTCACTGCTGCAGTCATTACACTTGGGTTATCCTGCCGTCACGCGGTCCCGCAGTCAGCCAGAGTTCCAAAGTCTTGGTCCGGCGTCGGTTGCTGTCGCTTCTTCCCTGACGTCAGTGCGCCAGGGGTATATAAGATGCAGCCGACGCCATTTTCTTCAGTATTTCTTGCTGCGCGGTGCCCGAAGCAAAAACAGTTCGCAAGTGCCGGTCAGCCGACTCCTGAGATTTTCAAATTCGAATTTCAGATCCGAAGTCTTCAATAAAGCTAAGTACCCCGTTGGGGAAACTTTTTCAGCCTCAGACCGATGTCAGTAAAAGTTAATAATTGTATTTCTTGTGAAAAGCAAATACCTCATAAGGATTTCCATTCTTACTGTATTCCATGCCTAGGCCCAGACCACGTCGTCACTAGTCAGTTTTGTGCTAGATTTAACAAACGCACTATTAAACATCGGTTTGATTTTGCATGCCATTATTTTGGCCGAAGGTTCAGTTATACCATGCCGTCGGGACAACTGGAATACACAAAAAACGCAAAGACAAGGATAAGGACAGGCAACCAAGGTCCAGAACAGACTAAGCCTCTTCAGTCCAGTCACCAGTTCGCCAGTGCTCAGTGAGGCACTTTCGCAGCCCCTGACTCCCGCTGCCTCAGAGCCACAGGCCACCTCAGACTCCCACGTGGAGACATGTAGGCCTCTGGAAACTCAAGGTTTTGGGCCTACGGAAACTATTCCCTCAGGTGGGTCCGGAGCCGCTTAGCAGGCATCGGCTTCTGAGGATGTCTTCAGATCTTCACAGCTTACAATCAAAACAGCCAAATCAAAAACTCCATTAAAATCAAAGAAACAAGTACAGCATTCTCCTGGACAGGCTTCCATGCCCAAGAAACAGATGCTCAAAATGGCTGAAGACCTAATTACTCTGATCAGGGGTTCCCATCCCCCTCCTGATAAAAGGCCTAGGCAGGACACAGATTGATTCCTCTGACCAGGTTTCCATTTCCTCTGATTCCTCTTCAGACCAGGGATATTCTTTACCCCCCCCCCCCCCCCATGAGGACTCTGCTGCTGAAGAATCTATACCTTCAGCCTCTCCTCCTGAGGATTACTCTTTTGGGGAAACTGTACTTACCATGAGGGAGCATTTCCAAAGGCTCAGAGATTTTCTGTTATTTCCTCAGCACAGGCCCCTGGCTATTCCACCTGTGTTGGATATTTTGGATGATGTGTTCTCTGAATCTAGTTTAGCCCCTGATTCTTTGCCCCCAGCTCCAGTCAAGCCAGACAGGTACTACAGAGTCCCTGACTCTCACAAATTTCTTTACAAAAACCCTGCTGCAGACCCAGAAACTATTTCCCAGGATCCTAAAGGGGTAAAGGCTTCCACTGCAAAAAAAAAGCAGTTCCCTCTGACAGGGATTGCAGAGCATTGGATAGATGGGGGAAGAAAGTTTACACTTCTGCAACACTAGCAATAAGGGCTTTAAATTGCCAGTTCTACATGCTTAAATACTAACTATATTTAATGCCTTTGCTAAAACAAAAAATGCCTACAAGCTTAGAAGGTCCTGAACATAAGGAAATGCAGGATTTATTGCTTGCAGCTGAATAAGTGGGAAAACATACTCTGCAATGTGGTTTTGATTCATTAGAGGCATCTTGTAGAGCCGCAGATGTTATGTGATCCTATCTCGCCTACATTCAGTACTGATGGGCTCGGACTCTGCACGCTATGCTATAGAGCGAAGCCTCTTATTGGCTGAGCTATTCCTTATCCCTGGATGCACCACCACTAATCCCCCAGATCTCGTTTGCCGCTTACAAGCTAGGACGTGGTCTCAAACTTGGCTGAGCTAAGTACTGTTTTCTTTCAAAGTTTCCTGTCAGGAAATTGCTTATTCTTACCCAAAAAGCTGTTTTAACAGCTATTGTCGTACGAGTGTGTTTTGGTGCATTTTGTTGTGGAAAATTGTGTGTTTGATTAAGGGAAAGGTTTCCCGTTTAAGTTAGAGGGGCCTTCCCCTATTCTTCAGCTAGTGTCTATTATTTTTCAAGGAGGTCAAGTACCTGTTTAAGTTAGAGGGTCTTGGCCCTCCTTCTCCGTATTTTTTTTCTGATATTGTATTGTATTGTGTCGTTTAAAAAAAAAAAAAAGTAGTTGGTTAAAAATTTTTGTATTGTGGTAAAATCTTCATTCTGAGTAGATAGTGCTACTTTAACTAGTTTTAGTGTTTTTTGATAGTCATTATGTCAAAGGAACATAGACCCTCAGGGTTCAAAAAGTGCACGAGGTGTGGTTATAAAATGTCTATAACCGATGACCACTCCTCGTGCGTATATTGTTTAGGCGCCAAGCACCTACAGGAGTCCTGTAGCGTGTGTCATGCCTTTTCATCTAGAGTCCTCCAAGAGAGGAAGAATAAATTAATATTGAAAGGGCTGATTAAACCCTCCTTCGAGGAAGCCTCATCTTCCTCATCCTCTCCTACCAAGAAGAAGAAAGCGTCGGCTCCGACCAGCCCGTCGGAACCGACTGCTAAGAAACCTAGGCAGGCTTCTCCATCGGCTCCACGGACTTCTGAGCCGAGGGCGGAACGGTCTGCCTCGATGCCTCCAGTCTCGACTCCTCTGGTTTCGGAGCCGAGGACTGGGGCGTTGAGAGGCAGGTCACCTTCATCGGCTCCACTGATTTTGGAGCCGATGAGGGTTGCCGGCTCAGACTCTTCCCCTTCGGCGCCGAAGCCCTCCTTGGCACCGAGGGAAATTGTTTTGGGATCTCCCTCGGAACCGATATTGGTAGAGTCCATTCGGAGCTGGTCCCCGAGTCCTTTGGAGCCGATGGAGAAGTCTGTTCGGACCCGATCGGTGTCATCTAGATCCTCCAAGATGTCTGATTCGGACATCGACAGGGTGCTACTAAGACTTTTCCAGTCTCCTGTGTTCCAAAAGTTAGTTTCGGCTCCAGCCCATTCGGCTTTGGAGCCGATGGTCCACCCTGTAGTTATGATTCCTCCTCCAACAGCCTCAGCACCATTGGTGCTGGTGGAGCCAATGGAGGTTTTCGGGTCAGGCCCGACCCTTACTCCAACCCCGGCTCTCGAGTCAGAGTTCGGTACGCGGACCTCCTCTGTCGGCCCCGGGGGGGATGCTTTGGGACTGATGTTTTCAGTTCCAAGCCTTCCTCTCGGTGCGTCGGCTGCGGGGATACCGTCTACTGTTGTGGCCACGGGGGTTGGACCTTCCCAGGATTCTGGTGGTCCGGCCTTCAGGGCCATGAGGAGTGCGTTAGCCAAATCTTCTTTGGCTACCTCCACGGTCTCTCCAGCACCTTCCCTGCATACGGAGACTGGGTCTTTGGCAGTCCCCCTGTCCTTAGACAGCGGAGCCCCGGGGCCTGAGGTCACCCCCACTGGGGGTTCCCCCCCTCCTGGAGGTCCCTCTGAAGCTTCTTCAGAGGAAACCCCAAGAAAAAGATTGTGCAAGAGGAAGCACGTCGACTCCCCCGATGAGTCTCTCACATCAGACACTGATCTTGCTGATGCAGAGGGGTCCCCTAAGTCCTCAGATGATGTCTCCTTTGCAGACATCCTGGAAGCCCTCAAACAACGAGGCGGCTGGCATTCCAAACCCCCCTCTGCTGACGAGTCGGTGTTCCTTAAGGCCTTCGGGGCTCAGCCCTCCGCCTCCTGGGTGTCTCTGCCCTTTGACGAGCTCCTTGATTTGATCTGTCGAAGGGCGTGGGAACACCCAGACTCTGTGGAACCGGTGCCTGCTTGCCCAAATAAGTTCCTGTCAGCACCCCCAGAAAAGGAGTTTTTGACGAAAGGTGTGGCTGTAGATGCCTTGGCGGTGGCATCTGCTACCCAACAAGATGTAGCAGAGGCTTCGACGTCCGTCCATCCTCCTAATAAGGAGTCTAGGAGCATGGATCGGTACAGTAAGCGCACCCTCAGTTCAGCGGCCTTTACCTTAAGATCCCTGAACTATTTAACGCACTTCACCAGGTTTCAGAGGGATCTGATCAAGGAGCTTTCAGATACCCTCTTGGGTAACCTACCTGAGCAGCTGGCCCAGACGGTTGGCTCTCAGTTGGCTATGCTGTCATCCATATCAAACTCGTCCATGAGGCTCATTTCTTATGCAGCCGAGGGGGCGAGTAGAGCGGCAGGTACAGGTATTGCTCTACGGAGGCAAGCCTGGCTCCGCCTGTGTCATTTTGCAGAAGCCTTCAAGTCTTCCTTTGCCGACGCTCCCTTTGATGGGTCCTCTTTGTTTGGACCCAAGGATAAGGACACATTGACCCACTGCGAGTAAGAAGGTAAGACTTTGACTGCCGTAGGGGCACGATTTTCCACTCCCTTTCGGCCTTTCCCCAAGGCTAAAAGAGGAGGGAAAATGTTGTTCCGTAGATCTCAGAAGTCTTATCCCTCACAGCAGGACGATCCCCCTTCTAGAGGCAGAGGAGGGGGAAATTCTTCTGGAAGACGCCGTCCCAGAGGCGGCAGAGGCTCCCGCAACACTGGAGACCGCGAGTCCTTTCGTGGCTCTTCAGCCTTTCACAATCCCTCAGGGATTGCCCGACTGTGCAGCTCCGGAGCCAGTCGGGGGTCGTTTTTCGAGGCACCTAAAAGCCTGGGAAGGTATCACTCAGGACCGATGGGTGCTTCGAATTATCGCCGGAGGTTACGCCATTCCCTTTTCTCTCCCCACTTCCGTCCAAGAAAATCCCGGACCCGCCACCCAGTCAACGGGAAATTGCAGCCTTAGAAGTTTCAAAGCTGCTTCAAAAAGGAGTCATCCAACCGGTACCCGCAGACCAGATCGGATTAGGGACTTGCTCAAGATTCTTTTTGGTGCCAAATAAGACCGGGGACTTGAGGCCCATTTTGGATCTCAGCATTCTAAATCGTTCAGTCAAAAAGTCCAAGTTCAGAATGGTCACCCTACAATCCATTCTCCCACTGCTGGAGAAAGGTGTTTGGATGTGCTCCATAGATCTCAAGGACGCTTATTACCACATCATGGTACATCAAGCGTCCAGGAGACATCTGCGCTTCAGCCTAGGAGACGGTCATTTTCAGTTCCGCGTGCTGCCCTTTGGTCTCACCACAGCCCCCAGGGTGTTCACCAAATGTTTGGCGGTCGTGACTACTCACTTGAGAAGTCTAGGATTCCAGGTGTTTCTGTATCTAGACGACTGGCTCCTAACTGCCACCTCCAAGCATCTACTATTGCAGAGCCTACAAGCCACAATATCACTGGGCACTTCCCTTGGAATCACCTTCAATTGGCCAAAGTCTGTGTTGCTGCCATCTCAACGCATAAGATTCATTGGAGTAGAGATACTCAAACCGAATGCAGGTCTATCTTCCTACAGAGAGGATACAAACCATACAGGCTCAAGTTCGAGCCTTACTTCCCAGATCCAAAGCCCCAGCCAGAATGGTCCTGCAGCTATTGGGATCTATGTCCGCCACGGTTCTTCTAGTTCCCCTTGCAAGGTTGCACATGAGAATTCTCCAGTGGCTTCTCTCAACACAGTGGTCCTTTCAGGATCTTCACCTCATATGGATCACGGAAACCTGCAAACGGGACCTTCGCTGGTGGCTGATACCCTCCAATCTGGATCAGGGACGACCCTTTGTTCCGCCTCCTCCTGTGGCCACTTTGACTACGGACGCCTCCCAGATGGGGTGGGGGGGGGGCATTCCCTGGGCAGGTCAGTCCAAGGCAAATGGCATTCGGAAGAGAGCCTCCTTCATATCAACATTTTAGAAATGAGGGCGGTGTTTCTGTCCCTACAAGCCCTTCACGATTACCTCCCTCAGGGCGTAATTGCCGTTCACTCCGACAACATGTCAGTAGTCTGGTACCTGAACAAGCAGGGAGGGACCAGATCCTACCCCCTTTGCAGAGAGGCCATGAGAGTTTGGGAATGGGTGGTGTCGACCAAACGATTTCTAGTGGCGACTCATATCCCAGGCAAGTCCAATGTGATAGCCGACAGACTGAGCAGAACCATCCTCTCTCCACACAAGTGGTCTCTGAACAATACGGTCGCAACTCAGACTTTCAGCAAATGGGGAATTCCTTGTTGCGACCTCTTCGCAACCCCGCTGAATGCGAAGTGCAAAAAGTTGTTCTCCCTCGCTCCGGGGGAGAGCCCTATGGACGCACTAGCCCATCCTTGGCCCACCGGCTTGCTATACGCTTTTCCCCCAGTTCCCCTCCTTCCCAGAGTGATCCAAAAGGCGTCTCACTTGGGGAGCAAAATGATCTTAGTTGCTCCTTACTGGCCTCGTCAGGTATGGTTTCCCTATCTTCGGAAATATGCACTGGACGGTCCATGGTTCCTGGACCAGATCCCAGACCTATTAATTCATCAGTCGGGACTACTCCACCAGTCCCTTCACACTTTGAAATTAACAGCTTGGCTCCTCCTCTTCCGACTATAGTCAGGAATCATACCTTAGACCCGGAAATTGTATACCAGCAAATGGAAGAGATTTGCTATTTGGGCTCAACTCCGGGGTCTGGATCCCATCACTATTCCTGTATCGGAAGTCCTAAAATTTGTAACTTCCCTATTCAATCAAGGTTCTTCAGTCTCTACCATCAAGGTCCAATTGGCAGCTATTTCCAATTTTCACGAATCTATAAACCCACCTTTAATGAGCAACAGATTGTGTAAGACCTTCATGAAAGGTGCTGCGCTTTTACGACCTCCGATTTCTCATCCTGCTCCTCCATGGGATCTCGATGTGGTGTTACGTGCCTTAACCTCCTTCCCCTTCGAGCCGGCAGGAACATGTGATTTGAAATTTCTATCTTGGAAAACTGCTTTTCTGGTTGCGATTACTTCTGCCAGAAGAGTTTCAGAGCTTCAAGCTCTATCTGTGAAACCACCGTACCTGGTTTTTCACACAGATAGGGTATCTCTCAGACCTAATCCATCCTTTGTCCCTAAAGTTTGTTCCAGTTTTTGTCTAAAACAGTCATTAGAACTTCCAGTTTTCTTTCCAAAGTACTCTAACAAAGCGGAATACATATTCCACACATTGGATGTCCACAGGCAATTGCGTTTTTATTTAGACAGGACCAAACAAACAAGGAAAACAGATGAATTGTTTGTATCCTTTTCGGATAATAAATTGGGCAAAGCCGTCACAAAGGTCACTATTGCCAAATGGATCAGGGACTGTATTAGTCAAGCTTATTCCTCTTCTAATAAAGAGCTTACGACCTCTGTCAAAGCTCACTCTACAAGGGCTATGGCTACTTCAATAGCATTCCATTCTAAGCTTGCCATTAGTGACATTTGTGCTGCGGCTACATGGTCTTCCCCGCACACTTTCATTTCCCACTACAAATTGGATGTGGCATCTCGGGGGCGAGCTTCATTTGGTTCCACAGTGCTCAGGAGTGTTTTCCAGTGAGCCACCCAGGATTTAGGTGCTAGGGACGCTGTCCCATCAGTACTGAATGTAGGCGAGATAGGATCACATAACATCTTTTAGTTATGTACTCACCATAACTTTAGATGTTTGGGATCCATCTCGCCTACATTCCCAATAACCCACCCTCCATCCCCCTGCCTTGGAGATCAGAAGAGATCGGACTGTCTGAATTCTATTGTTTCATCTTGAAACATCTGGCAATGTTATATAAACAAGTTATGTGTATGTGCATGAATGCGGACAAACAAGATCTGGGGGATTAGTGGTGGTGCATCCTGGGATAAGGAATAGCTCAGCCAATAAGAGGCTTCGCTCTATAGCATAGCATGCCGAGTCGGAGCCGAGGATCGGCTCCGAGCCCATCAGTACTGAATGTAGGCGAGATGGATCCCAAACATCTAAAGTTATGGTGAGTACATAACTAAAAGTTATAGGATCTGTGATAAGAAGGCATGCATGGTTAAAAGAACAAAGTTTACCTGATCATGTTAAGGCAAAATTATTGTATGCTCCTTTATAGCATGATATCTTGTTTGGTGTTAAGGCTGAAGAGGTATGCTCCTTTATAGCATGATATCTTGTTTGGTGTTAAGGCTGAAGAGGTACATATCTTGTTTGGTGTTAAGGCTGAAGAGGTACTAAAGAAAATGGAGGATAAAGCAAAATCTATGCAGACAGTAAAGGATTTCTTACAGGTACAGCCTCCTAGATTTAGCAGAAATTGTCCTTCTAAAAATTGGTCTTTTCCAGTGTCAGACCACAAAGAGGCAGATACAGACGCCCAAGATACAGACCTAGTTAGTGGGGTGCTTCAACCCAAAAAGGAGGTGAATACAAGTTACAGCCATTCAGGAAACAGTCTCAATGACTTCCCCTTTAAAATGCCAAGACCTCACCTTTTGGCAGTTCCCTTAGGGGGGAAACTAGCAATTTTTCAACAAAACTGGCATATAATTACCCAAGACAAATGGGTACTGAATATTGTGTCTCAGTTACAGGTTCCATTTTCACACACTACCAAGGCCAAAAGGAATGCCAAACCTGCCTCAAAATCAATGGGCAGAGGCACAAAAGCAAATTACAGCTCTCATTGACATGAGAGCTATTAAAAATGTACCAGAACAAGGACAAGGTTTTTTTTTTCAAGACTTTTCTTGATCCCCAGAAAGGACAAAGCTTGGAGACCCATACTGGACCTATCGATTCTGAACACCTACCTGGATATAACAAAATTCAAAATGTTGACACTACAGCAACTTCTTCCCATGCTGGACAAGAAGGCTTGGCTTGTGACTTTGGGCCTCAGAGGCATACCTGCATGTCCCAATGAGACAAAATTGCAGAAGATACCTCAGATTCATAGCTGGCACAAAGCATTACCAATTCTCTGCACTGCCCTTTGGATTATCTACTGCGCCCAGGTTCTTCACAAAGTGCCTGGCACCAGTAATTGCATTTTGCAGGCAAAAAGGAATTCAAATATATCCTTACTTGGATGACTGCCTTCTTCAAGCAGAGAGCAAGGACATTCTACTACAACATCTGGCATTTGTAAAAAGATTACTAGTGGGCCTAGGGTACACAATAAACGAAAAAAAGTCAAAACTAGTGCCCTCACAAGAGATAATATTCCTGGGTGCAAGCTTAAATACAACTGCCCAGATGGCTTATCTCACTCCAGACAAGCAAAGGCAACTGACTCAGTATTTTCATTTGGTGGCAACAAAGACCCAACTACCTGCAAGAAAAATTCTGCAGGCCTTGGGGTTCATGGCATCTTGCATCCTACTAATTCCATATGCCAGACTGCATATGAGGAAGTTACAATGGTATCTGAAGTGTATGGACTCAACACTGCCACAGTTTGGAAGCAATAATACAACTCATTCCCTGCCTTCAACAGGAGTTTCAGTGGTGGGCACAGGCCTGTCACCGCAACAAGGGACAGCCTTTTACTTTACCCACAGCCAGGCAGACAATAACAGATGCATCGGATTACGCCTGGGGAGCACACATGGCAGGTCAATGTATCCAGGGCAAGTGGACCACAGACCAAATGCATCTCCACATCAATCAAAAAGAGATGCTAGCTGTACAAAATGCCCTGACAGCTTTCAAGGACCTTCTGCATCCAGGACAATTGATATAAAGACTGACAACACCACAGTTATGTGGTACATAAGCAAGGGGGCACACATTCCTACCCCCTATGCAGACAAGCAATGACTTTATGGAACACAGCACTGACCTTTCAAGTTCATCTGCAAGCACAATTCCTGCCAGGAAAGAAAAATACACTGACAGACTACTTAAGCAGAAACGTCATGGATCCTCATGAGTGGAAACTAAATCCACAAGTATTCAGCATGATAACTCAGAAATGGGGGAGCTCAGACATATCTCTCTGCCTCCCCTCTGAACTGCCAACTACACAAATTCTGCACAAGGACTTACCACGCACAAGCATGGAAAGTGGACGCTCTCATTCAGTTGGAAAACACTAAAAGTTTATGCCTTCCCACCAGTGCCTCTCCTTGCAAAGGTACTCCTAAAAGCCAGACTAGAGAGAGACCACAAATGATCCTGATTACTCCGGACTGGCCACGCCAGCACTGGTACCCACTATTAAGGAACATGGCCCAAGGCCCAGCATGGATTTTACCTCCAATACCTCATCTTCTGACTCAGCAAAACAATCAATCCTGCACAGCCAGCTTAAAACCTTAAACCTGGCTGCATGGCAGATTACTTAACCAAACAGTCAACATTCCTCTCTAAAGCTGTTATGGATGTCATTTTGGAGGCCAGGAAGCCCAGCACCAGGAAATCTTATTCAGAAAAGTGGAAAAGATTCTGCGCCTGGAACCAGGCTCAAGGTCTTGACCCTTGATCCTCTTGTCCCAAATATTCCTCAGATATTACAATACTTAACTGAGATGCTGGACAAAGGCCTTTCCTTTTCATCTATTAAGATCCACGCCTCTATTTCAGCTCATTACAACACAGATCCTCCTATTTTTTTCTCACCCATTACTAAGACAATACCTCAGAGGGGCTAAAAACATAAGACCGCCCCGGAGAGCACCAACACCAACTTGGGACTTCAACTTTGTTTTGGAAAAATTTACTTTACCAACTTTTGAGCCACTCATTTCAGCAGAATTAAAATTTTTGTCATGGAAAACTGCTCTGCTGCTGGCCATAACTTCAGCACAAAGAGTCTCAGTTACAGGCACTAATGGCAGTGGAACCTTTCATCATTTTTCATCAAGACAGTTTCCTTAAGAACAAACCCTACATTTATGCCAAAAGTGGTATCCAGTGTGGCTCTTAAGCAAACCATTCACTTGCCAACTTTTTATCCAAATCCCCAAAATAAAGGGGAGAGACTTCTTCACTCATTGGACATACACAGGCAGTTACGTTTCTACTTGGACAAAACAAAAGCTTTCAGGAAAACTGAGCAACTGTTTGTATCATATGCTGCAGGATCACAGGGAAAGGCTATTTCAAAACAGACCATTTCAAAGTGGATAGGACACTATCATTTTCTGCTGCACACAACATGGAAAAACTGTGCCTAGTAACATTATGCCTCATTCTACCAGGGCGACCGCCACTTCAACGGCCTTTCTTAGAGGAGTACCAACCAAGCTGCAACTTGGAGCTCAGTGCACACCTTAACCAAGCATTATCACTTACCTCTATACTCCAAATCCAGAGCTGGCTTTGCCACTGCAGTTCTGCATGGCCTCATAGCCTCTCCTGATCCTATATAGACCTAGCCACCCAACCTCAGCTTTGGGATTCAACCCAAGTGTAATGACTGCAGCAGTGAAACACGATGAACATAGTACAGTTTTGTACCTACCATAAATGTAGATGTTCGAGTGTATTCACTGCTGCAGTCCAGGTTACCCTCCCTCCAGCCTCACTTTCTTAGCTGGGACTTATCTATACCTCTCTATCCTATACAACCTATGTGGTGTATTTGCTTGTAGCTAAAGGTATTGTTTCTTATTTTTTATGTATGTGTTATTAGCAATATGTATTGCCTACCTATTTGGGGGCACCTGACATCTGGAGCAAGAAAAACTGAAGAAAATTGCATTGGCTGCATCTTGTATACCCCTGGCGCACTGACGTCAGGGAAGAAGCGACAGCAACCGACACTGGACCAAGACTTTGGAACTCTGGCCGACTGCGGGACCGCCTGACGGCAGGATAACCCAAGTGTAATGACTGCAGCAGTGAATACACTCGAACATCTACATTTATGGTAGGTACAAAACTGTACTTTATAGATGGTCACACGTCAATCGATACTCCCGTTCCTAGGAACGGGCAATTGGATGTGCTCTTTAGATCTCAAGGATGCGTACTACCACATCAAAATGGCCAGACCATCCAGAGATCACCTGCGTTTCCGGCTGGGGGCCAGTCATTATCAATTTCGAGCTCTGCCCTTTGGTCTCACTACAGCCCCCAGAGTGTTCAACAAATGTATTGCAGTTACAGCTCACCTGAGGCGTCTAGGATTCTGGGTGTTTCCATATCTGGACAACTGGCTCCTATCCGCCACCACCAGGCATCAATTCATTCAGTCCAGGAATCGTATGATCAATCTCTGTTCTCAGTTAGGAATAACCATAAATTTCGAAAAATCTGCTTTACCACCATCGCAACATATCACATTTATCGGAGCAGACACCACCACCACCCTGGTCAAATTACCTCTAGAAAGAGGTCACCTCTCTAAGAAATCAGGTGACCCCAGCAGGGAGGGAGGGCCTAATAATGTTAGGGGGGGCCTTTACAAACACACAGTGCAGCAGGGTTTGAGTCAAGGGGGGGGTGGCTAGGCTTAAAATGGCTCACAAGGGCAGTTAGCCTAGTACTAATCTATGACTCTATGACTCTATGCTTGCTACAAGAAAAGAAAGTTACCTGCTTCTCGGGTGTTAAAACTCTTAGGCACAATGGCAGTTTCCCTCATAGCAGTACCTCTAGGCGGGATGCACATGCAGATACTCCAATGGTTGCTTTTCACCCAGTGGTCCTACCAACAGCTTCTGATGTCATTCAAGATTCTGTTGACAGATGCTTGCAAGAGAGACCTTCTCTGGTGGTTGAACAGCCACCAGGTGACAGTAAGTAGACTGTTTATATTACCCCCTCCAGTAGCCACAGTGACTACGGATGCTTCCTTGATAGGGTGGGGGGGGGGCTTTTTCAGGGAAAGACCAAGGCACTGGTCAGAGATAGAATGTCGTTTGCACATCAACGTCCTAGAGTTGAGAGCAGTGCTTTTAGCGTTGCAGCACTTTCATGACTGTCTACCTCAGGGGACGATTGCGATTCAGACAGACGTAGTCTGGTACATCAACAAACGGGGGATCCAAATCTTACCCCTTATGCCGAGAAGTTTTGAGGATTTGGAAGTGGGCTGTGTCCACCGGACGCTTTCTATTAGCAGCCCGCATCCTGGGGAAATCCAACGTGATATCGGACAAACTGAGCCGAGCGATTCTCTTACCCCACGAATGGTCCCTCAAAATGTGGAGGAAAGGATGTTCCACAGATGGGGCCAGCCTTGCTGCGACCTTTGAGTCTCTGATGAATGCTAAATGCAGAAGCTACTTTGCCCTCAACCCTCCACCGGGGGACAGTCCCAGGGATTCACTTGTGCATGTTGGCCCTCTGGTCTCCTGTATGCCTTTCCTCCAACCCCAGATTCTTCATGAAAGCAAACGGCTCGGGAAGGACAGTTATTCTGATAGCTCCTTTTTGGCCTCTGCAGATATGGTTCCCCTTTCTTCATCAATATCAACTGGAAGAACCTTGGTATGTTCTTCATGTTTCACTGTTGCAGTCATAACGGTAGGGTGTTCCTGCCGGCAGGCAGCCCGAGGCCGGCCAGAATTCCAAAGTCTGGGTCCGGCGTCGGCTGTACCAGCAAGTACCCTGACGTCAGAACGCAGAGGTATAAAGCCGACAGCCAATGCCATCTTCTCCAGTCTTTCTTGCCGTGCGGTGGAAAACAGCTCGCAACTCGTTGGTTGGCGCATTCAAGACAATGTGCTTTGTCGTCGGTCCGAAGTTTTTACTTCTCTTCTCAAGCTAAGTACCCCATTGGGGAATCTTTTTCTTGCTCCTCCGATGTCAGAAAAAGTTAATAATTGTATATCGTGTGGAAAACAAATACCTCATAAAGATTTCCACTCTTACTGTCTACCTTGCTTAGGCCCTGACCACGACGTTTCTTGCTGTCTGTTCTGTGCCAGGTTTAATTCTCGCACTATCAAGCGTAGGTACGATTGGGCCTTGAATTATTTCGGTAGACTATTCAATTACAGGATGTCGTCGGATACTTTACCGACAACCGGAATTCAAAAGAAAAGCAAGGACAAGGATAGGCCTCCGAGGTCCAAACAGGATACTTTGCAGATGGAGCCAGCTTCGGGTTCGGCGGTAGTCAGTGAGGTGCTTTTGCAGCCCCTGTCGTCCGCCACTTCGGAACCGATGGCCGACACGGACTCCCATGGGGAGCCATGTAGGCCTAGTATTTTATCTGCTGCAGGACCTTCGGACGTCGCTCTTTCAGATGGGTCCGGAACTGCTGTGCAGGTACTGGCTTCTGAGGGAGTTTTCAGGCCTTCTAATATCACTATTTCTACAAAAGCAAAGGCAAAGTCAAAGACTCCTGTTAAATCAAGGGTTTCTTCTCAAGCTGCTTCAGATACAGCTCCTAGGTCCCAGAAGCAATTACTACGGATGGCTGAGGATTTGCTTACAATGATTAGGGGTTCTCACCCTCCTCCTGAAAAAAGGCCTAGACAGGATTTACCTTATGATTCCTCTGATCAGGCTTCTCTGTCTTCGGTCTCTTCCTCTGAGCAGGATTACTCTTTTCCTCCTTATGAGGATTCTGATGCAGAGGACTCTATTCCCTCTGCTTCTCCCCCTGAAGATTTCTCTTTTGGGGAAACCTTACATGAGATGAGAGAGCATTTTCATTGGGAAGGTCAGGATTTCTCTGCTTCCAAGAAGAGACTTAGGGAATTTCTCCTTCTTCCTCAACACAGGCCTTTGGCTATTCCTCCTGTACTTGATATTGTGGATGATGCTTTCTCTGAAGCTAACCTGAATCCTGATTCCTTGCCGCCTGCTCCTTCTAAGCCTGATAGATTTTACAGAGTCCCTGATTCCCATCAATTCTTATTTAAGAACCCTTCTGCAGATCCTGAAACTATTTCTCAGGGTTCCAAGGCTGCTAAGGCCGCTTCATCTAAAAATCCTATTCCCTCTGAAAAGGATTCTCGTGCCTTGGACAGGTGGGGCAAAAAGGTTTATACTTCTGCTACTCTTTCTATTAGAGCTTTAAATTGCCAGTTTCACATGTTCAAGTATCAGCAATTTCTTTTGTCTGTTTTAAAGCAAAGGCTTTCTACCTTTCCTGCATGTGCAGAGGACAAGGAATTACAGGATGTATTGCATGCCACTGAACAAGTTAGCAAACATAGTTTACATTGTGGTTTTGATATTTTGGAAGCTTCTTGCAGGGCCGCAGCCTCTGGTACTATTATCAGGAGACATGCTTGGCTTTGTGAGCAGAATTTACCTGAGCAGGTTAGGGCTAAACTGTTAGATGCCCCTGTTCAGCATGATGTTTTATTTGGATCCAAGGCTGAGGAGGTTATTAAAAAGATGGAAGAAAAAGCAAAATCTGTGCAGACTGTGAAAGATTTCTTACAAGTTCAGCCTCCTAGATTTTCTAGAAATTGGCCCTCCAAAAATTGGTCCTTTCCCATGTCTGACAGGCCTCAAAGGGGAAGATATAGACGCTCCAGAGGCCGAGCTCAGGCACAGGTCTCTTACAGGTCCAGACAATGGACTGCTTCATCACCTAGAAGGGGTGAAGACAGATCTCAATCACAAAGGAAGCAGACCCAATGACTCCCTCTGCTGGGCTACAGGTCCTCTTTGCCTGGAAGCCCCTCTCGGAGGAAAACTTTCTCTTCTACCAAAATTGGACTCAGATTACCCAGGACAAATGGGTTTTGGACGTGATTTTAAGAGGTTACAAATTCCACTTTCATACTCTGCCAAGGTCCATCGGTTGGCCAGATCTGCCAAAACATCAGTGGTCAGAGGCCTTAAATCAAGTGGACGCCTTATTGGCCATGAGAGCCATAGAGCCTGTTCCACTTTCAGAGATGGGAAAAGGTTTTTACTCAAGACTATTCCTGGTTCCAAGAAAGCAAAATTCATGGAGACCGATTCTGGACCTTTCGGTATTAAACACCTTTCTGGAAATTCCAAAATTCAAGATGCTTACTTTACAACAACTTCTTCCTATGCTCTCCCAGGATGCCTGGTGACATTGGACTTAAAAGAAGCCTACCTGCACATTCCCATCAGGCAGGAACGCAGGAAATTCCTCAGGTTCAAGGCAGGTTCGAGGCACTTTCAATTCTCTGTACTGCCCTTTGGTTTATCTACTGCGCCCAGAGTCTTTACCAAGTGCCTGGCTGCAGTAGTAGCTTATTGCAGACTCCAAGGGATTCAAATTTACCCCTACCTGGACGACTGCCGGATTCAGGCGGACAGCAAAAACCTTTTACTTCAGCATCTGCATTTTGTTCAACGTCTTCTCCTCCTACTGGGATTTTCAGTGAACGCAAAAAAGTCACATTTGATCCCCTCTCAGCAAATGATCTTTTTGGGAGCTCTTCTAGACATAAACTTACAAAGGGCCTTCCTCACTCCAGAAAAACAATTACAGCTGGCTTCAGTTTTCAAAACCTTGGCTATTTTAACTCTGCTCAACAAACGGACAGCAAAAACCTTTTACTTCAGCATCTGCATTTTGTTCAACGTCTTCTCCTCCTACTGGGATTTTCAGTGAACGCAAAAAAGTCACATTTGATCCCCTCTCAGCAAATGATCTTTTTGGGAGCTCTTCTAGACACAAACTTACAAAGGGCCTTCCTCACTCCAGAAAAACAATTACAGCTGGCTTCAGTTTTCAAAACCTTGGCTATTTTAACTCTGCTCACTGCAAGGAAATTCCTGCAGGCACTGGGCTACATGGCTTCTTGCATTCTGTTGATTCCAAATGCAAGGCTTCACATAAGAAAACTTCAATGGTACCTAAAGAGTGTATGGTCACAGCATTACCACAGTCTGGACACAATGATTCCACTGATTCCCTGCCTCCAGAAGGAGTTCCTTTGGTGGTCCAGGGCTTGTGCTTTAAACAAAGGGAAACCCTTCCGTCTGCCTCAACCTACTCAGACCATAACCACGGACGCTTCGGAAGCTCATTTTCAAAATCTTTGCCAGCAGGGTTCTTGGACAAAGAAACATCTAGCCTGGCACATCAACTTGAAGGAAATGTTGGCAGTTCAAAATGCTCTTCTAGCCTTTCAAAACAATCTAAATCCAGGGCCTCTTCTGATTCGTACAGACAATACCACAGTTATGTGGTACATAAACAAGCAAAGGGGGCTCTCATTCTTACCCCCCCTGCAGACTAGCCATGAATTTATGGGACACTGCTTTAAATCTGAATCTGCATCTTCAAGCTCAATTTATTCCAGGAAAACAGAATCTCTTAGCAGACAGCCTAAGCAGAAACCTTTTGGATCCTCACAAATGGATGTTGGACCCCAGCCTATTCAGCAAGATTACTGCAGTTTGGGGTTGTCCTCAGATATGTTTGCATCCCATCTCAATCAGTTGCCTCTCTTGCACCAGGTCCTTCCACAAAACAGCTTGGAAAGTGGATGCCCTGTCTCAGCTGGAGGAACCTTTCGGGATACGCCTTCCCTCCTCTCCCTCTTCTTCCTCAAGTTTTATTGAAAATAAAACAGGACAAGCCCAAGATGATCATTCTGATAGCTCCAAATTGGCCTTGACAGTTTTGGTATCCAACCTTAAAACACCTGTTCTTGGAACCTCCTTGGATGCTACCTCTGAACCCTTCCCTTCTATCCCAACATCAGGGTCAGATGCTACACGCTCAACTCAAGACCCTATGTCTAGCAGCTTGGCTCTTCAAGGGCCTTTAATTCCTTCTGCTCTTCCCAAACAAGTTTTGGATGTTCTTTTAGAAGCTAGAAGACCTAGCACTAGGAAATCTTATGCTAAATGGAAAAGATTTTGTATTTGGATGCAGGACCGAGGTTCTAACCCTACTGTGCCTGATATTTCCTCTATTTTACTTTACCTTTCAGACCTTCTGCTTAAAGGTCTCACTCTTTCATCCATCAAAATTCATGCTTCTGCTATCTCAGCTCATTTCAACACTGATCCTCCCTTTTCTCACCAGTTGGTGAGAGAATTTTTGAGAGGGGCTAAGAATTTAAGACCTCCCAGAACTCCTCCTGTTCCTGCTTGGGATCTTAATTATGTTTTGGAGAAACTCACTTTGCCGCCTTTTGAGCCTGCTGCGGCTTCAGATATCAAGTTCTTATCCTGGAAGACAGCTATTTTGTTAGCATTGACTTCTGCCAGAAGGGTTTTAGAGTTGCAAGCTCTCATGGCTGTGGAACCATATATTATTTTCCACCAAGACAGAGTTTCCTTGAGGACCAATCCTACATTTATGCCTAAGGTGATTTCGAAAGTGGCTCTAAATCAGACTATTCACCTTCCTACCTTCTTTCCTAACCCCCAAAATAAAGGGGAAAGGATTTTACATTCATTGGACGTACACAGACAGTTACGATTCTACCTGGATAAAACAAAAGATTTCAGGAAATCTGATCAATTGCTTATCTCTTATGCCTCCAGTTCTCTAGGTAAGGCTATTTCTAAACAAACAATTTCCAAATGGATTGCTCATGGAATAAGGTTTTGTTACTCTCACTATGGGAAACAGATTCCAGGTACTGTGAGGAGTCATTCTACTAGAGCAGCTGCCACTTCAGCAGCTTTTCTCAGAGGAGTTCCAACCAAAGATATTTTGGGAGCTGCCACTTGGGAGTTCAGTGCATACTTTTTCCAAGCACTATAATCTCCCTCTGTATTCTAAGTCTAAGGCAGGCTTTGCCTTTGCTGTTTTGCGGGGTCTTGCTGCCCCTACTTCTGCATAACCTCCTCCCTCTTTCACTGCTTAGGGATTCCACCCTACAGTTATGACTGCAACAGTGAAACACGAAGAAGATAGTACAGTTGTGTATACCTACCATAAATGTAGATGTTCGAGTGTCTTCACTGTTGCAGTCGGTGTTTCCCTCCCACCTATCCCCTCTTATTCTTGTTTGTTCCCTCTTCCACTTCTTTTGTGGTGTATTTGTGTTTCCTTTTTGGACACCTTTTGGTTTATTGGGGGCTTCTGACATCTGGGGCAAGAAAGGCTGGAGAAGATGGCGTCTGCTGTCTGCTTTATACCTCTGTGTTCTGATGTCAGGGTACTTGCTGGTACAGCCGACGCCGGACCCAGACTTTGGAATTCTGGCCGACCTCGGGCTGCCTGCCGGCAGGAACACCCTACAGTTATGACTGCAACAGTGAAGACAGTCGAACATCTACATTTATGGTAGGTGTACACACCTGTACTTTCTCGACCCAGTAGACCTTCTGACTCACTCATCAGGAGTTCTTCACTTCTCTCTTCAGTCCCGCAAACTAACAGCTTGGCTGCTCCACTTCCCAACTTAGCCAGGTCATATAATCTTTCTTCCGAAGTTCAACATATTCTGGTTTTCTCTCATAAAGTCGCTACTAGAAAACTGTACAGTAGTAAATGGAAATGTTTTGTTTAGTGGGCCTCTCAACGGAATATTGATCACTATGTTGCCCCTCTTGATATGTTTCTGGAATTTCTCGCAGCGATTTTTCAGGAAGGTGCTGCAGCGGCCAACTGGCCGCTATATCTAATTTTCACTTTGGGATTGAAGGATCGAATCTTATGTCACACAGATTATGTAAAGCCTTTTTGAAAGGGACTCATCACCTAAGGCCACCCATCAGACAACCATTTGCACCATGGAACCTAAATTTAATCTCTCAGCTGGTGCTTTACCCCTTTTGAGCCTGCATCCTCTTGCCCCTTGAAGTTCATATCTTGGGAAACAGTATTTTTGGTGGCTATTACTTCAGCTCGTAGAGTTTCTGAACTTCAAGCTCTTTCTATTAGGCCCCCTTACGTGGTATTTTTTCCTGATAGTGTCTCTCAGGACAAAACCCTTTCTTCTAAAGGTCTGCTTCAAAACTAATCTGAATCAGTCTATTGAGTTGCCCACTTTTTTCAGACCTCATTCTAACAAAATGGAGTATATGCTACATGAACTTGATGTCCACAGACAGTTGAGATTTTACTTGGACAGAACAAAGGATTTTAGAAAATCTGAACAGCTCTTGGTCTCCTACGCTGATAACAAAAAAGGGCCATCTGTGTCTAAAGTTACCTTGTCTAAATGGTTAGATTGCATAAAGTTTGTATACTCTTCAACTAATCAGACCTTAGAATACAAGGTGAAAGTTCATTCCACTAGGGTGGTATCCACATCTCTAGCTCACGCAGCTCGTTTGCCTTTGGACTCCATTTGTGCAACTGCCACTTGGTCAAAACCACATACGTTTATCACTCATTACAAAGTGGACAGGGCCTCCAGGGACAGAGCTTCCTTTGGTCCCACTGTTCTCAGGAATGTACTCTCGTGAGCCACCCAGGGTTTGGGTGCTTGGGACGCTACCCACATGTAAGAACAAACAGCAAGATTGAACGTCACATAAAGAAGTTATGTTCTTACCATAACTTTCCATGTGAGTTGTTCATCTCGCCTTTGTTCTTATATTTCCCACCCTCCATCGCCCTCCGGGTTCTTGAAGACTGGTTACGACTGGATGTCTGGTTGGGTTTGTCTGCTGTCTTTTTCTTCTACCAGACAATCTTCCTGTGGTTAACTGTACAAATATGTTTTTATATATACACGTATTGACATTTAGTGTATGTTAGGCTGTTCCTCTGTTGCTGGATTCAGCAAACTAGATCTGAGGGTTAGTCCGAGAGCATCATGGGATAGGTGCTGTGCCTCGAGCTACTGAAAGATCTTGAGCTTGGAACGCAGCCGACTCAGCCGATGGATCGGCTCCGTACCCACGTGTAAGAACAAAGGCGAGATGAACAACTCACATGGTAAGAACATAACTTCTTTATTACTTGGGGTGGGAATTCAAGGGAATTCAAAAGTTGAGTGGAATGTGGTATTTAAAGAAGTTTTGAAAATGCCCTTTTATGGAACTGTCAACCCCACAAAAATGGGCAAGATGTTCTGGCTCCCTTGACTTTCCCGCCCCATTTTTTTGCCTAAAAACAAATGTATTGGTTGTCTTGTAGCATCAGTGGTCTTCCATGCTTCTACATTTCAAACCCCTTCCATGAGATAAGGTCATTTCAAACCCCTTCCATGAGATAAGGTGTCCAGGTCTTTTGGACTGGTTTAGAAAGAATGATTTTGACAGTGAGGCATTTGCTGTACTTTGTGGTGGGAGTCCATTGGTCTACTCTTTCCCACGTAGAAAGAAAAGCTCTAAAAGGCTTTTTGTGTGTTTGAAGTTTGTGGTACAGGTGTTATGTTGGTAAGAGCCCCCATCCAGGTCAGCTTGTGTTCAGGTAGGTACAGCTGTAGTGAGGTAACCCAGTTGATTTTGCAATTCCCGTTTATATGCATTGTAAGGGTAAGTGCTGCAGAATGATTTCTAATTAACTAAAGGTGAATATCAACCCTTCCTGAGGTTTTGGATATTCTCCAGATTACAGATGGACTTTTGTGGAATTTTGGCTTAGTGCCTTGCCATGTCAAGAAGCACTTACCACAATTTTCAGTTCTTTTTTGCTGTAAGAAGTAATTGATTGGGACAAATGTCCCTTCCATATAGCGTGCAAACTAGTGCTCATTCTGAGAACTTTTTTCTTTATAATTGCCTTCAGACTTGTGGTTGAATTTGTCCAGATTGTAATTGAACTGCTTGTGGATTGGGTATTTTGAAGATCTGTAATATCCCTAAAAACATCTGCTAATGTGCTTGTGGAAAGTATTCTACCTAAGGGAAGTCACCTGCATTTCCTTTTCTGTTTGAAGTAATAACCTCTGTATCTCCTCTTGTGAACTCTACTCTGCATTTAGCAAGAATATACTTTTTTTCACAAGGCCCAGAATCTTTGGATGTTTCTCAGCCAAGAAAAGGTCCTCAATCTGTACAAAGAGCCTCTGCTCATCTTATAGTAAGAGAACCATTGACTGATCTCACCTAAAAAAAAAAAAGTAAAATAAACCTATATATGTATGTATGTGCCTGTGTTTGTGTATCTATATATACATACATATATATATATATATATGTGTGTTTGTGTAAGTATATATATATATATATATATATATATGTGTATATATATATATATATATATATATATATATAAAATGTGTGTACACGTATATAAATGTGTGTGAATATATATGTGTGTGCGCGCGTGTGTGTATATATGTGTGCGTGTGTATGTATATGTGTGCATGTATATGTGTGTGCATGTATATGTGTGTGCATGTATATGTGTGTGCATGTATATGTGTGTGTGCATGTATGTGTGTGTGTGCATGTATATATGTGTGTGTGTGTGCATGTATATATGTGTGTGTGTGTGTAGGTATATATGTGTGTGTGTGTGTGTAGGTATATATGTGTGTGTAGGTATATATGTGTGTGTAGGTATATGTGTGTGTAGGTATATATGTGTGTGTAGGTATATATGTGTGTGTATGTATATATATATATATATGTGTGTGTGTATATATATATATATATATATATATATATATATATGTGTTTATATATATGTATATATATTATATATATGTGTGTTTATGTATAGATATATATGTTTATGTATGTGTGTATATATATGTATGTATATATATATATGAGAAATAAAGTAGTTATGTACAGAAGTTACCTAGGCAGTCCATGGAACAACAATGTCAGGTAAAGTAAGTCCAAACTCAAAATAACACCAAACTCTTTGTCTCTTCAGACCAATTCAGCTCCAAACCAGCTCCAAATAAATCCAAGATTCCAAAAAAAGACTCTTCAGTCAAAACTCTAGATAAAAGTTATTAGCTGCAGTTTATTGTAGAAACAGGTGAGCGCTTTCGCTATTCAGCTTTTTCAAACCATAATACACCATTAAAACTGTGACCATATATATACTAACTTCAAACTAATTAATTTCAGACTGATTACATAATTAGTTTCAATTAATTTGAATAATTACAATAATTAACTATTTAAAGTTAAAACTTCGTAAACTGCAAAATTTAATAGTGTTTAGTATATAAAATAATACCTAACTCGTCTGTTAAAATGTATTCCATAAACTATCTACATGTGAAAAACATTTAAAAACATTTATAAATGTTTATAAATATATCTAGTTAAGCTACAGACTTTTAAAAATATATAATGCATATATATACATTCTAAACACAGTGAGCAAAGAACCTTTCCACAGCTAAGAAGGGGCTTATAAGTGAAAGTCTCTAAGATGTTATGATATACATCAGTCTTTACTTAATATATGTTAGTAGTCCTAATATCCCAACCTTGATTAATATTTAAACCTTCTTTTTTTCAATTTTGGTTTAATAGGAATATTATCATTCAGTCCAGGGGGACAATGTGCTTGTAGACGTATAATCCAGTCTGCCTCTATTTCCTCAGTCCTACTTCTGATATCTCCTGCTCTTAATGCAGGTTTATTAATGGATATAATTAAGAATCTAAATTCATGAGTAGAATCTGTTTCCATAACATGCTTGGACAGGGCATTGACACTAGATCCAATTTTTATCTGGTAGATATGCTCTCGTATCCTGTTTTTAAACATTCTATCTGTCTTACCTACATAGAATGCTCTGCATTCTGTGCAGGTTGCCAAATAGACTAAGTGTTCCGTGTTACATGTCCCTTCCACTGTAAAAGTGTAGATTTTAGATGTTATAGGGTGTATAAACATGTTAGTAACACTAATGAATTGACAAAAATTACATCTACCACATTTCATCGTCCCTCTAGAGTTTGTTATCTGAGGTGTTCTTGTATTAGAGGAACAAAGTAATCTATGTAGATTCTTTTTATTTTTAAAAACATAGCTAGGTCGATCTCCCACTATTCCTTTAATGCTGGGATCTATGGTCAATATATCCCAATATTTACTGAGTACATCTCTAATTTCATTGATATCTTCTGTATAATGAAGTGACACATTTCTTTCTTCTACCTTCTTTCAACTTCTGTTGCCCAGCATAGTATTCAACGCCTATCCTGGAAAAATAGGGGCATGCTTGCTCATCCCTGTCTGCTTTAACCTTATGAAAACTCTCTTTAATTTCTTCTCCTTTATAACCTCTAACAATTAACCTATCATTGAGGCTAGTTAGTTCTTTTTCATACTGTTCTTGTAAGGGATTAAGCCTTGATACTCTGACCGCCTGTCCTCGTACAATGTTTTTAAAAACATGTTTGGGATGCATACTATCTCTATTTAACAGAGCATTTTTATAACACTTCTTCCTGTATACTCCCGTATTAAACGTACCATCATCAAGCCTCTCAAGTGAAACATCTAAGAATGCTATGTGGTCATAGGAAAAGTTGATGGTAAATTTAAGAAAAGGTACCAGTTCATTAACTTCTAGATAAAATTCATTCAGTTCACTTAATGAACCATCCCACAAAAAGAACAAATCATCCACAAACCTCCTATAAAACGGACGTTGTGGATAAATTTATTCAACAAAAAAAGAGACTCTTCTTCCCATATTGCCATTACCAAGTTGGCGTAGCTATTGGCACAAGAAGTGCCCATAGCTACGCCATCCCTTTGTAAATACAAGTTCTTCCCAAAGAAAAAAATGTTGTTTTCCAACACTAATGTGAGCATTTCACTGATCATTCTCTTTTTATTTAAGGGCATGTCCGAGTGTCTGTCTAGGCATAACTTAATATAGGCTATCCCACTCTCATTTGGTATCTTTGTAAACAGAGAGACAACATCCATCGTGACCATTATTATAGATCTTACGTCTTTTAAAGCAACAGCAGTACTATAAAAATCCAAGAGAAATTGTTTAGAGTCTCTTAAAATGTGTATCTTAGAGTTCACAATAGGCCTCAAAGATTTCTCTATATAAATAGAGATAAAGTTACCCAGCCTTGACCTGAGACAATAGGTCTCATTGGTGGCTGTGTGGGGTTCTTGTGTATCTTTGGTAACCCCTGAATTACTGGGATAACAGGGAATTCCACGAACAAAAAATTAAAGTCAGTGGAATCTATAACTTTATTTTCTTGTAATTCCTCTAGTTTATTATGTACTATACTAACATAATCTTTAATTTTAAAATTAGCTATACGTTGATAGTGGTTCATATCACTTAACAGTTCTAACATACTATCATTATATTGTTGTATATCCATTACAATGATAGGTCCCCTTTATCTGCAGGTCTAATAGATATATTCATATCATCTCTAAGACCCTGTAAAGCAGAATATTGTTTCTGTGACAGATTTCTTTTTTTGGGTCTATACCCAAAGCCATTATCAAGATGTAATAGGTCTTTCTCAACTATTTTGCTAAAAGTATCCAAGTTAGGATGTAATACAGGCACATATAAACTGGGTCTCCTAAGCTGAGT